>NC_092376.1:7212994-7530494 GCF_030028105.1 Mobula birostris | reverse complement strand
TCAGGGTGTCTGACCCTCCAAGGGAGGAGTTGTAAAGTTTGATAGCCACAGCAGGAATGACTTCCTATGACGCTCTGTGTTGCATCTTGGAGGAATGAGTCTCTGGCTGAATGTACTCCTGTGCCCAGCCAGTACATTATGTAGTGGATGGGAAACATTGTCCAAGATGGCATGCAACTTGGGCAGCATCCTCTTTTCAGACACCACCATATGTATATGTCTACATGTACTACCCTGGGATTCATTTTCTTGCAGGCATTTGTGGCGTGCCACAGTAGTGTAGCATCGGAATTCAGAGTTCATTTCCGATGCCGTCTGTAAGGAGTTTGTACGTTCTCCCTGTGACCGCATGGGTTTCCAGTGGGCACTCTAGTTTCCTCCCACAGTCCAAAGACATGGTTAATAGGTTAATTGGTCAGTGTAAATTGTCCTGTAATTAGGCTGGGGTAAATTTGCTGGCTTGCTGGACATCGTGGCTCTTTGGGCTGGAAGGTCTTTTCTGTGCTGTATCTCTAAATTAACAAATAGAACTGGATAAGGAAATACAATAGTTTTAATGACAAACTAGGCACAAAGATGCGGATGATCAGCCATGATCACAGTGAATGGTGGTGCTGGCTCGAAGGGCCGAATGGCCTACTCCTGCACCTATTGTCTATGAAGACCGACAAAGAACCAATGTGCAGAAGACAATCTATGAAAACACAAAAATAAATAAACAAACAAATGAATAACAGTGAGAACACATGTTGTAGAGTCCTTGAAAGTGAGTCCATAGATTGTGGAACGAGTTCAGTGTTGGAGTGAGTGAAGTTATCCACACTGGTTTGGGAGCCTGCTGATTGTGGGGTAATAATTGTTCCTGAACCTGGTGGTGTGGGACCTCCGCCTGCTGTACCTCCTGCTCGATTGAAGCAGCGGAACTAGAGGAGTTTGGTCTGTGGCCTCCTCTTGTGCCAAGATGAGGCCACCCACAGAGTGGAGGAGCAACATCTTGTATTACTTCTGGGTAGCTTCCAACCTAATGGCATGAATATCAATTTCTCCTGCTGGTAAAATTTCTCCCTCACCCTCCCCTCTTCTTCTATTCCCCATTCTGGCCTCTTACCTCTCCTCACCTGCCCATCAGTCCTGACGAGGGCCCTCTGTCTGAAATGTCGACTGCTTATTCATTTCCATAGACTCTGCCTGGTCTGCTGAGTTCCTCCTGCTTTCTGTACGTGTTGAGAAGAGAGCATGGCCTGGATGCTTGTGGGACCTCGATCAATCGATGCTGCTTTCTTGTGTTACCGCTCCATGTAAATGTTCTCGAGGCTGGGGAAGGCTTTTCCTGTATTGCAGTGGCTTCACAGGGACGTAGACTGAGACAACTCAGGGTCTGAGTTAGATTATGAGTACGCTCAGTCCTCTTTTATTGTCATTTAGAAATGCATACATGCATTAAGAAATGATACAATGTTTCTCCGGAGTGATATCACAGAAAACAGGACAGACCAAAGACTAACACTGACAGAACCACATAATTATAACATATAGTTACAGCAGTGCAAAGCAATACCATAATTTGATGAAGAACAGACCATGGCCATGGTAAATAAAGTCTCAAAAGTCCCCGAGTCGATCGACTCCCGAGTCCCCGATAGCAGGCGGCAAAAGGGAGAAACTCCCTGCCATAAACCTCCAGAGACCGTCAGCTTGTCGATGCCTTGGAAGCAGCCGACCACAGCCGACACTGAGTCCATCCATCCAAAAACTCCAAACTTCCAACCAGCCTCCCAAGCGCCATCCTCTGCCGAGCACCTTCGACCTCTCCCTGGCCGCTGAAACACGCAAAGCCGAGGATTTCGGGGCCTTCTGCTCCGGAGATTCTGGTTACCACACAGTAGCAGCGGCAGCGAAGCGGGCATTTCAGAAGTTTTCCAGATGTTCCTCCATGCTCTCACGTCTGTCTCCATCAAATCAGAATTGTGCACGGTCCCCTACTTGACAGATAACAGATATCATCACGGAAGTGACCGCGCGCGCTGCCTTCGCGCTGCCATCTTCTCCCCCCACCTGGAAGGATCCCAGGAGTTATAAGGAGAACTTGGACAGGCTTGGAAGCCCAAAGGTCAAAGCCCATAGGTCGGTGATTCCGGAGGTCGGATGCTCTTTGTAAGTCCAGGCCTGTGGTCTAGAGGTCAGTGGCTCAGAGGCAGCCTGTTCTGGGGTGACAGGACAAATTTAGGTTATTTTCTCTGGAGGAACAGGTGCTGAGAGGAGTTCTGATAGAGTTTGATAAGATTATGAGATGCATAGATTAGAGAGCCAGTACCCTTTTTCCCAGGGTTGAAGTGTCCAATATTAGAAGGCATACATCTAAGGTGAGAAGAGGGTAATTTCAAAGGAGATGTGAGCTGAAAGATTTTTTACACAGATGTGGAAGGTGTCTGGAATGTATTACCAGGGGTGGTGGTAGATTTAGATATGATAGAAACATTCATGAGCCTGTAGCTAGGAACATGAATGTGAGGAAAATGGAAGGATATGGGCATTGTGTAGGCAGAGGGGATCAATTTAGTTCATCGTAATCATTATGTGCTGTATCATATGATGTGGGCGATCATGATCTTATCCATGACCATGATTGTTCTTGGCAATTTTTTCTACAGAACTGGTTTGCCATTGCCACCTTCTAGGCAGTGTCTCTACGGGACTGGTAACCCCGGTCATTATCAATACTCTTCAAAGATTGTCTACCTGGTGTCAGTGGTCGCATAACCAGGACTTGTGATATGTACCAGCTGCTCATATGACCATCCACCACCTGCTCCCATGGCATCAAGTGACCCTGATCGGGTCGCGGGGCGAAGCGGGTGCTACGCCTTTCCTAAGGATGTCCTGAGGGCTAGCAGAAGGAAGGTCCTTTGGTCACGATGTATCTCCACCCCACCACCCAATAGTTTAGTTACGAATTTACAACACTGTGGGCCGAAAGGACTGTTCCTGTGCTATGTTTTATAATTCTGGCATTTTTTTTTAAATGTTAACTCTCCAGATCCGCTGTGTGTTTGCGTTGTGTGTACTGGGTTTCCCCACTGATTGGAGTGTCAGAATCTGAATCATTATCACTGACATACAGTATGTCATGAAATTTGTTCTTTTATGGCAGCAATACAAAAAAAAGACAATAAGTTATGATAATAAATATATATAAGTACAGGTGTCCCCTGCTTTTCGAACGTTCGCTTTATGAAACCTCACTGTTATGAAAGACCTACATTAGTTACCTGTTTCTGCTACAGAAGGTGTTTTCACTGTTACGAATAAAGCAGCGCGAGCTCTGAGCAGCCGCTCTCCCCGGGAACAGCATTCTCGCTGGCATTGCTTAAACACGTGGCTGTGAGCAGCCGTTAGCAAGATGAGTTCTAAGGTATTGGAAAAGCCTAAAAGAGCTCGTAAGGGTGTTACACTTAGCGTAAAACTAGAAATAATTAAGCGTTTCCATCGTGGTGAACGAAGTAAGGACAAAGTGAGTTTGGCTTGTGGAAGTTGACGAAGATGATGCTGAAGAGGTTTGGCATCCCATGACCAAGAACTGATAGATGAAGAGCTGATGCAATTGGAAGAGGAAAGGATAACAATCAAAACGGAATGCAGTAGCGAACGGACCGAAAGTGAAGTCATCCAGGAACTGAACGTGAAGCAACTGCGTGAGATTTTCGCTGCAATGATAAAGTACGACTTTAGTTTTGAAAGGGTATGTCGGTTTAGGGCATATTTGCAAGATGGTTTACAAAGAACTGTATGATAGAAAAATGTGTGAGGCTCAGCAGTCAAGCAAGCCTTCCACATCAGCCACAGCTGACGACGAACCTCGACCTTCAACATCGAGGCAGGCAGACATAGAAGAAGATGACCTGCCTGCCCTGATCGATGATGAGATGGCACCCCCGTGTCCCACCACCGCAGTGGTCCCAACCCCCGGGCCGCGTACAGATACCGATTCGCGAAGAATGCAGCACCCAGCACGTCTTTAAGAAAAGAGCCGAAATAAACAAGCTAATTAATTAGGTGCCGCCCAGCACGTAAATGTCGGCCCAGATCAGAGGCAATTGCCAGTTGCATCGCCTCTGATCTGGGCCGACACTTATATAGGCTGTGTATTTTTACGTGTTATTTGGTAGATTTGGCAGCTTCATAGCTTAAAGGTTACTGGGGAGCGCTTGCGTGAGATTTTTGCTACGGAAAACAGTGCAGGCAATTGTTGTAGAGAAGTATTTCTAATTTATATAGGCTGTGTATTTATCATATCATTCCTGCTTTTACTATATGTTACTGTTATTTTAGGTTTTATGTGTTATTTGGCATGATTTGGTAGGTTATTTTTGGGTCTCCGAATGCACACAAATTTTTCCCGTATAAATAAATGGTAATTGCTTCTTTGCTTCACGACATTCTGGCTTACGAACCGTTTCATAGGAACGCTCTACCTTAGGATGGCGAGGGAAACCTGTATATACATTTTAAAAATCTATATAATAAACAGAGTAAAAACAGAGAGGTAGTTCGTTGTCCATTCAGAAATCTGACGGTGAGGGGAAGAAGCTGTTCCTGAAGCTTTGAGTTTGTGTCTTCAGGCGCCTGTACCTCCTCCCTGATGTTAGTAATGAGAAGAGGGCATGTCCTGTGTGGTGGGTCCTTAAAGGTTGGATGCCACATTCTTGAGGCATGGTCCTTTCAAGATGTCCTTGATGGTGGGGAGACCAGCGCCCGTGATGGAGCTGACTAAGTTTACAACTTTCTGCCGCTTTTTCTGATCCTGTGCATATTGGCCTCTCTGGATGCCCATAATCTCCACGCCTTTTTTCATTTCTATAACATCCTCGGCTGAGAGCAGCCATCCCTGGGGTGGTCAAAGAGATTGAAGGAGGCAGAAATCTGCCCAGAGAGGCAGCTCTTAGGCACTACCAAGGTGCTGGGCTCTTCGTCCTTTCTCGAAATCCTTCCCCCTGTGGCTACTGACTGGCTTTCGTAAGCCTATCACCCCTCCTGGGGCAGAGGCCACTGACAGCAGCTCGCCAGTCCTCCAGTTTGCCCCCGGGTGTAGCCCGTCTTCTTGCTGGATCCTTCTTCTCCCGGGGATGAGGGCTTTGGTGCTTTTGTTGCTGTTTCTGTAGCTCTGGATTTCCACGGGATGGGTGAGAAAGCCCCATGAACATCCCTTCTCCTCTCACAGCCGGGCTTGGGACCGTCCATGGATACCAGCTAAGCTCTGAAAGAAACTCATTGTTGTTGAAAAGCAGGCCATGTGCCAAGTATTCATGCACTGTAAGAGATGTTTCATTATCACAATCTATCTCGTGAGATAATTCACTGGTCTATAATCACTCTTTTAATATGTGTTTAATATTATTTTTCACCTTTGTTCATCCATTATTTGTTCTTCCTTTCATCCCTTGTGACCTCAGGCAACACTTTTGTCAGAATGCCGTGTGAATTGGATTACAGTGGATTTATCTCATCGTCTGGGTTTAAGACTGATTAAAGAAATATTTAGTGCCTCACTTTCAAGTTTAAGTTTCAAGTTTAAGTTTAATTATCATTCAACCGTTCACACGTTCAAATGAAAAGTGTTCCTCTGGGGCCAAGGTGCAAAACACGGTACCAGCAGTCTCACACAGCACACAGCACACAGCACATACAGTATGTTCATGATAGCAGAAAAACTGCAGTGACAAATTATATATATATATTGCCCAAGTCCCTGAGCGCTATGGCCCGCAGATTGACGGTGCTGCAGTCCGTATCTCCCGCTGGTGCAAGTTCAGGCGAACGCAGTCCATCTGGTCTTCCACCGAGTGAACACTGGGGGGCAGCACTCATGGGAAGGCCAGCCCCCAACCCAGTACGGACTCCTGCTCTCTCCCACACTGGGTCCGGCATTCTCCTTCATAGAACAGGGGTCCCCAACCTTTTTTGCACCGCGGACTGGTTTAATATTGAGAATATTCTTGCGGACCGGCCAACCCGGGGGGGGGGGGTGTTCAAGTAGGGTTAAACTCACCTCAACATGTCTTCTACAGTTAGTGTTGCCAACTTCCTCACTCCCAAATAATGGACAAAAGTAGCAGTCAAATCCCAGGACACTTTACCCTGGGAAAGACTACCATGACCATGAAGCCTTGCGCGGGCACCTGTGTGCGCCTGTGTGACGGGCGTATGTGATCTGCGCATGTGCGTACCCGCCGATTTTTTCCCCCACAAATCGGTTTTGGCTTAATCTTCCTGACTACACTGTACATACATTATTTCTACTTTATATAGGCTGTTGTATTTATCATATCATTCCTGCTTTTACTATATGTTAGCATTGTTTATTTTCAGTTTTATGTGTTATCTGGTATGATTTGTTAGGTTATTTTTTGGGTCTGAGAACGCTCAAAAAATTTTCCCATATAAATTAATGGTAATTGCTTCTTCGCTTTACACCGTTTTGGCACGGAAGGTTTCATGGGAATGCTCTACCTTAGCGGGGGAAATACAGGATAAGGGTTGTCCCGTATGGGACAAACCAATTTCGCCCAGTGTACGGGATGTCCCAGCAAATACAAGACAGTTGGCAACCCAATGTTCAAGTTCAACAGTGCGTGACAGGGAATGAGGAAAGGTGAGCAGTACAGCACAGAAACAGGATCTTCGGCCCACAATGTCTGTGCTGAACACAATGCCAAATTACATGATCCATATCGCTCCATTGAAGATAAAGACTTTACCTTTATTTGTTAGATGCACATCGAAACATACGGTGGAATGTAAATGTAACGCTCAGCTATATCGGCTCGTATTTATCTAGGGGAAACCCCGTCCGCCACCCAACCGTGTCTCCCGGTTGCGTAGGTTGCTGTGCAATGCCACCTGGTCTGACCTCAAGCATCAAGTAATCAGACAGCACACAATGTACACTTTACAGATTACACTTTATAAATCTACTGGGACTATGAGATTAGGGTTAACATATGAGGAACGTTTGTCCGCTCTTGGACTGTATTCCTTGGAGTTTAGAAGAATGAGGGGAGACCTCATAGAAACATTTCGAATGTTGAAATGCATGGACAGAGTGGATGTGGCAAAGTTGTTTCCCATAATGGGGGAGTCTAGTACGAGAGGGCATGACTTCAGGATTGAAGGGCGCCCTTTCAGAACAGAAATGCGAAGAAAATTTTTTAGTCAGAGGGTGGTGAATCTATGGAATTTGTTGCCACGGGCAGCAGTGGAGGCCAAGTCATTGGGTGTATTTAAGGCAGAGATTGATAGGTATCTGAGTAGCCAGGGCATCAAAGGTTATGGTGAGAAGGCAGGGGAGTGGGACTAAATGGGAGAATGGATCAGCTCATGATAAAATGGCGGAACAGACTCAATGGGCTGAATGGCCGACTTCTGCTCCTTTGTCTTATGGTCTGATAGAGATACAATATGAAAGGAAAAAGAAAAAGGCGCCAGACTTATCAAAGTTCAATTTCTTCGTGGACACAGTTGGAGCTCAATTACCTGGGGTCTTCTCTCTTCACCTGCGATCCACTCCGACCCCCTCGACTCTCCGCTCGGGACCACCCAAGGTGCTTCCAGCACGTCCGTCTTCTCCTGGTCTCTCCTGAAAAGCCCCCAAACACACCGGTTCCCAGCCATATGAGACAGAATATCACCCCAAAAAAAGAATAACATGGACACCCATTGGTTAATTTCTTCCTTATCATTAGTGATAACCCAAACAAGCTGCTAGCTGCTAAAGAAAGAATCACTGTCTCAGCAGTTAACATCACAGAGAAACCATTTTAATTATAACATAACAAAGAAGCCATTTTGATTAGCATACGCAGTAACATGAAAAAAGAAACCCCTTACATAAACATGCGTAATTCTGCAGGTGCTGGAGAGCCAAAGCGATGCACAAAATACTGGAGGAACTCAGCAGGCCAGGCAGCATCTTTGGAGAGGAATAAACAGTTGATATTTTGGACTGAGATCCTTCTTCAGGACTGAAAAGGAAGGGGGAAGATGCCAGAATAAAAAGGTGGGAGGGCTGAGGGGAAGAAGACTAACTAGAAGGTGACAGGTGAAGCCAGGTGGGTGGGAAAGGTAGCAGTCTGGAGAGGAAGGAATCTGATAGGAGAAGAGAGTGGACCATAGGAGAAAGGGTAGGAGGAGGGGACACAGGGGGAGGTGATAGGCAGGTGAGAAGAGTCAAATCAAATCAGTGGTGTCTGTTCTGGTGGGGCAGTCCACAAATGTCACCTCACTACCGGCACCAACGTAGCATGCCCACAACTCGCTAATAATCCTAATGCTAGTTGAACGTCTTTGGAATATGGGAGGGAACTGGAGCACCCAGAGGAAACCCACGTAGTCTTCGGGAGAACATACATGTTCCCTACGGGCACCGAACCCCAATCGGTGATCACTAGCTCTGTACCTGGTGCTAACCACTACACTACTGGAGTTGCATATTGATGTCTCTATTAAACAGCCTCTTG
Source organism: Mobula birostris (assembly GCF_030028105.1). Lineage (NCBI taxonomy): Eukaryota > Metazoa > Chordata > Chondrichthyes > Myliobatiformes > Myliobatidae > Mobula > Mobula birostris. Next base: position 7,521,981 of record NC_092376.1, on the reverse strand, counting down.
AACACCACTATCATAATCGCTTCCACCACCTCCCCAGCAGCAAGCTCTAGACACCCTCCACTGTCTGTGTAAAAAACTTGTCCCGCTAATCTCTCCACTTCACCGTAAGTGCATGCTGTCTAGCTCTAAGCACTTCTACGCTGGGAAAATGATTCAAACTGTTGACCTATGCCTCTTCCAACCCTCTATCAGATCTCCTCTCCGTCTCCAAGGCTCCAGAGAAGACCAGCCTAGTTTGTCCAATCTCTCCCTGTGGCACACAACTTCTAATCTAGGCAGCACCCTGATAAACGTCATTAGCACCTCCTCCAAGTATGCACATCCTTCCTGCAATGACCAGAACTGAGCACAATATTCCACAAGTGCTGTGATCCAAAGGCAGCAACATGACTTCCTGACTCTAATGGTCACCGCTCCAACCAATGAAGGCAAGCCTTCTTTACCACCCTATCTACTTGTGGGGCCACTTGCAGTGAGCTACGGACTTGGGCCCCAATATTCCTCTGTAGGTCACAGAACAGTAGAGTGCAGTAAAGCCGCTTCGGACCACAATGTTGTGCCGACCCTTTGACCTATTCCAACATCAGTCTCACTGCTTCCTCTCACATAGCTCAACATTTTTCTGTCATCCATGTACCCATCTTAAATGTTCCTAACGTATCTGTCTCCACCACCCCTCCCCCGGCAGGGCATTCCACGTACCCACTATTCTCTGACTCTGACATCCCCTCTATACTTTCCTCCAATCACCTTAAAATTACGCCCACTCATAATAGTTAGTAATTTCTGCCCTGGGAAATAGTCTCTGGTTGTCCACTGAATCTAGGCCTCTTATCATCTTATGCACAACTTACACATAATTTATTAAAGCTTAATAGTAATTAAGATGTAATAAAATTTTATTAAATTGTAAGCTATATCATTGTTTAATTCCAAGTCGTTATTTGGTCAAAGACAGCTCTGATAACCATTGGGGAAAGATACATGTCTGCAAGATTAGAGCACCAGCTTTATTTAAATGTGTACAACATTCCTGGATGGCAGGGTGGAGATACGTCTCTACTAAAGGAGGTGTAAGGCGCTCCTTCTCTCCCCTAGCTTGCAGGTCACCCTTGGGCAAGGTGTACGCCTGCTTGTCCCCCCTGGATCAGGGTCACGTGAAGCCATGGGAGCAGGTGGTGGATGGTCGTACGAGCGGCTGGTGCATATCACAAGTCCTGGTTATGCGACCACTGACGCCAGGCAGACAATCTCTGAAGAGTATTGATAATGGCTGGGGTCATCCGTCTTGTAAAGACATCGCCCAGAAGAAGGCAATAGCAAACCACATCTGTAGAAAAATTTGCCAAGAACAGTCACAGTCAATTCCCACTGCTGACTGTAAGGAGTCCGTATGTTCTCCCAGTGACCGCATGGGTTTCCTCTGGGTGCTTTGATTTTCTCCCACTTTCCAAAGAGGTATGGTTGGGGTTACTGAGTTGTGGCCATGCTGTGTTAGCGCTGGAATTATGCAACACTTGTGGGCTGCCACCAGCACGTCCGTGATGTTATGGTTTGACAGTAACAACGCATTTCACTGTATGCTTCGATGCACATGTCATGAATGAGATGTACATGACTCACCAAGAGCGAGGGAGACCCAAGGTTTGATCAATTTAAGTGCTGGGCCGAATTGGGAAGGTTTGGTACATGCAGGTCCAGGTCCCAGAGCGCATCGAGGCGACTGAGCCCAATGTTTGGACGACGATTTAGGCACGGGGCCAGATTGAAAGTGTCAGGGGGTTGGGCCCTGAAGTGAGAGATGGACCAGTTTGGCTTTCTGCTCCACTCCACTCTACACTGAACTACGGGTCTGCGGATGGACTCTCTGTGGACTTCCGTTCAGAACGCTGTTTGCTTGCATTTATTGTTTGTATTATTTGTTTTTTTTCCCTCTCTGCACATTGGGAGTTCAACGGTCTTCTTTGTTTTTCTTTATTTTGTGGCTACCTGTTAGGAAACAAATCTCAAGGTTGTATAATGTATACTTACTTCGATAACAAATATACTTTGAATTTTTGAACTTTGAAATAAAGCTAATCTTTAACCTTGAATCTTTTAAGAAAAGTTAGCTCAAATTTATTGTCACAATAAATGCCATGAAAATGTGCTCTTTCCTGTATATAGCAAGCATAAGAACATAGAACATAGAAAACCTACAGCACAATACAGGCCCTTCAGCCCACAAAGCTGTACCGAACATGCCCTTACCTTAGAAATTACCTAGGGTTACCCATAGCCCTCTATTTTTCCAAGTTCCATGTACCTATCCAGGAGTCTCTTAAAAGACCCTATTGTATCCGCCTCCACCAGTATCGCCAGCAGCCCATTCCACGCACTCGCCAGTCTTTGCATAAAAAACTTAGCCTGACATCTGCTCTGTACTTACTTCCAAGCACCTTAAAACTGTGCCCTCTTGTGGCAGCCACTTCATTCCTGGGAAAAAGCCTCTGACTATCCACATGATCAATGCCTCTCGTCACCTTATACACCTCTATCAGGTCTCCTCTCATCCTCTGTCGCTCCAAGGAGAAAAGGCTGAGTTCACTCAATCTATTCTCATAAGGCATGCTCCCCAATCCAGGCAACATCCTTGTAAATCTCATCCGTACCCGTTCTATAGTTTCCACATCCTTCCTGTAGTGAGGTGACCAGAACTGAGCGCAGTACTCCAAATGGGGTCTGACTAGGGTCCTATATAGCTGCAACATTACCTCTCGGCTCCAAAACACAATCCCACAATTGATGAAGGCCAATACACTGTATGCCTTCTTAAGCACAGAGTCAAAGTATTAGTTAACAAAAGCTCAAATGAGCATAAATTATACATAATTTACACACCAAAATAGACATAATGATAAGTGGTGGTGAGGGAGGTAGGGAGATATGGACTGAGGTAGTTTTCCAGGGTGGTTCCAGACTGTCGGCAAAGGGGAAGAAGCTGTGAGGACATAGAGAACATAGAACTTGGAACATTGAAGCACAGAACAGGCCCCTCGGGCTACAACACTGCACCAACCTTATCACCTCCTCTAAGATTAATCTACCCTCCTCTCCTACATCATCATCATCACTGAGTGCCGTGTTGTACGCTCTGGCCGATCATGGTCTTTCCATGACCATGATTGTTCTTAGCAAATTTTTCTACAGAAGTGGTTTGCCATTGCCTTCTTCTGAGCAGTGTCTTTACAATATGGGTGACTCCTGCCGTCAGTGGTTGCATAACCAGGACTTGTGATCTGCACCGGCTGCTCGTACGACCATCCGCCACCTGATCCCATGGCTTCACATGACCCTGATCGAGGGGCTAAGCAGGTGCTGCACCTTGCCCGAGGGTGACCTGCAGACTAGTGGAGGGAAGAAGCTTCTTACTCCTCCTTTGGTAGAGACGTATCTGCACCCTGCCACTCATCCCTTCTACATAGCAGTCCATTTCTCTATCATGCAGCGTCATTCACTCCAGAAAGAAAATCCCTAATTCAAAATTCAAAGTAAGTTTATTATCAAAGTTCATATATGTCACCATACACAACCTTGAGGTTCATTTTCTTGCAGGCATACTCAATAAGTCCAAGAACCATAATAGACTCAACGAAAGACCACATCAATTGGATGGACAAACAGCCAATGTGCAAAAGGTAACAAACGGTGCAAATAAAGAAAAATAATAATAAATAAATAAATAAATAAGCAATAAATATTGAGAACATGAGATGAAGAATCCTTGAAAGTGAGTCCATAGGTTGTGGGAACATCTCAGTGACGGGGCAAGTGAAGTTATCCGCTCTGGTTCAGGAGCCTGATGGTTGAGGGGTAATAACTGTTCTTGAACCTGGTGGTGTGAGTCCTGAGGCTCCTGTACCTTCTTCCCGCTGGCAGAAGCAAGAAGGGATATGACATGGGTGGTGGGGGTCCCTGTAATAGCACTCCTGAACTAATCCACATAAGGCATGCTCTCTAATCCGGGCGGCATTGTGGTGAATCTCCTCTGCACCCTCTTAAAAGCTTCCTACAATGCGGCGATCAAAGCCAAAGGCAATACTCCAAGTACAGTCCAGCTGGGCAGCATGGTAGCATAGCTGCTAGCACGATGCTATTATATCTTGGAGCATCGGAGATCCGAGTTTAGTTCTGCTGTCCTCTGAGAAAGTTTTTTCCCATGTGCGTGTGGGTTTCCTCCGGGTGCCCTGGTTTCCTCCCACAGTCCAAAGACATACCGGTTTGTAGGTTAACTGGTCATTGCAAATTGTCCAGTGGTTAGGCCAGGGTTGAACCAGGCATCTGCTGGGTTGTGTGGCTCGGTGGGCTGGAAGGGCCTGGTTCGTGCTGAATCCCTGAATCAATAAGAATAAACTTATTGACCCTTGTTAACCCCTTGAGGTGTTGGGCATTCAGCCAAAGTAAAGCTTTATCAAAACCCTGAACATAATTGTTCTACTGCTGGTGAGTGTATTTGACTCATCACTTGGCCTAATCTCTGGAATTCCCCCGTTAACCTCCCCGTTCTCTCCGGATTTTCCGAGAAGCCGGGCATTCAAGTTGGGTGATCGGTTGCCTGTGCTATTCGGTGCTGTTAGAACACCTCGTGATGTGTCCCTGCCCCGACAAAGACCTGCAAGTGCAGGATGCCTTTTGTTCCACCAGCTGTCAGCTTCCTCGCGGAGGCAGCTCGTAACACGGGCCAGCGAGACCCTGGCAGACGGAACCTTGGAGCTTAAGCACACTGTTTCACTGGAAGGGACAGATGGATTGGCAGGTTCTTGACCCCCTGTCAGTCTGGTATCCTGTGGAGTATGTACTTTGAACGAGCAGGAATTTCGCATTCTCTCTCTCTCTCTCTCTATCTTTCTCCCTTATCCTCCCCCCCTCCTCTCTCCCACTTGCTCCCTCTGCCTTCCCCTCTCTCCATCTTTTCCCACAATCTTATCCCCTCTCTCTCCTCCCTCGCCCCCTCTCGCTCCTCTCTCACCACCCCCTCTCTTCCCTCTCTCCACTCTCTGTCTCTCCCCTGTCTGGCCCCATCTGCCATTCTCTCTCCTCCCCCTCCCCTTATTCCCTCTCCCTCTCTGGCTTTCCTCTCTCTCTTCCCTGCCCCCACTTCTCTCCCCTCTCTCTCTCTTCTTCCCTCTCCCTCTCCCCCCTCCTCTTCTCTCTCTCTGCTTCCTCTTCCCCGCTCTCTCTCCTTCACCTCAGTACCCCTCACACCCCCACCTTCTCCCTGTCTCTCCCCCCACCCCCTCATCATTTGACGGGCTGTCTAACTGTAACCACTGGCTGTCTGTGCCCGGAACAGATCTGCAATTACGACGACTTCCCCCTCTTTGACGAGGCCGGTGTTTGTTTTGTACCGTGACACACACCTCGCCCTCTGCACGGCACCCAGCTACAGTTACATACCAGTTCCAGACTGCTTGTCGTCATTTTTGGGAATTTGGGTGATTACAGTAATTAACTCCCGCTGCAATTGAAGGTTTGATCTGCACAGTTTGGGCACCGCAAGATCTATTGTTTACTCAGTGCACAGAGTCATCAAAACTAACAACTGGTCTTCACAAGAAGAGGACCAACTCCGCCCATGAGTCAGGAGGTCGTCGGTTCGAGTCCTGCTGCAGAAACTTGCAGACAACTATGGAGGGTGTCGCACACAAAATACTGGAGGAACTCAGCAGGTCAGGCAGTATCTACAGTGCTGTGCAAATGTCTTGGGCTCATACAGTATATATAAGACATAGGAGCAGAATTAGGCAATTCAGCCCATTGAATGTCTGCTCTGCCATTCCATCATGGCTGATCCTGGATCCCACTCAACCCCATACACCTGACTTCTTGCCATATCCTTTGATGCTCTGACTGATCAGGAAATGATCAACTTCCGTCTTAAATACACGCACGGACTTGGCCTCAGCCGCGGTCTGTAGCAGAGCATTCCACAGATTTACTACTCTCTGGCTAAAATAATTCCTCCTTACCTCTGTTCTAAAAGGGTCACCCCTCAATTTTGAGGCAGTGCCCTCTAGTTCTGAGTACCCCCATCATAGGAAACATCCTCTCCACATCCACCCTATCTGGTCCTCTCGACATTCGGTAGGTTTCAATGAGATCCCCCCCCACGTTCTTCTAAATTCCAGTGTGTACAGGCCCAAAGCTGCCAAAGGCTCCTCATATGTTAATCCCTTTGTTCCCAGAATCATCCTCCTGAACCTCCTCTGGACTCTCTCCAATGACAACACATCCTTTCTGAGCTATGGAGCCCAAATCTACTGACAATACTCCAAGAGTGACTTGACTAGTGTCTTATAAAGGCTCAGCATTATCTCCTTGCTTTTATATTCTAATGCCCCCAAAATAAATGCCAACATTGCAGTTGCCTTCTTTACCACAGACTCAACCTGTAAATTAACCTCTGGGAGTCTTGCACAAGGACTCCCAAGTCCCTCTGCACCTCTGATATTTGAAACTTCTCCCCATTTAGATAATAGTCTGCACTATCATACATTTCCCAACATTGTATTCCATCTGCCACTCCTTTGCCCATTCTTCCAATTTGTCTGCAATCACATTGCTTCCTCAGCACTACCTACCCCTGCACTTATCTTGGTATCATCCGCAAACTTTGCCACAAAGCCATCAATTCCATTATCTAAATCATTGACAAATATACTACTGTGCAAAAGTCTTAGGCAGTTTATTATTGATTATTTAATTTCAAGAGCTTTAGAATATAAAAGCAAGGATGTAATGTTGAGGCTTTATAAGCTATTGGTCAGACCACACTTAGGATATTGAGAGGTTTTTGGCCCCTTATCTAAGAAAGGATGTGCTAGCATTGCAGAGGAGGTTCATGAGAATGATTCCTGGAATGAAAGGGTTAACATGGAGACAGAGTGAAGTGGAGAGAATATTTCTTAGAGTGGGGGAGCCTAGGACCAGATGGCAGAGCCTCAGAATAGGATGTCCCTTTAGAATAGAGGTTATGTTCTCGTCATTCCCTCCTACAATTTAAAGTGGTTCATAGGACTTATATGACCAAGGATAAGTTATCTCATTTTTATATGGATGTATCTCCCTACTGTGATAGGTGTAACAATGGAGAAGCTTCATTTATGCATATGTTTTGGACGTGCCCAAGCCTTGGAAAATATTGGAAGTATTCCAAACTTTTTCTGTACTCTTTAAAGTAAATTTTAAGCCTAATCCTTTGACTGCCCTATTTGGTATTGTTGGAAGGAAAGATATCATTTTGAAGACATCTGATCTGCAGATTTCTCTCTCTTATGCCTAGGAGGGCGCTTTTGTTTAAATGGGAGGATGCTGTTCCGCCTAATCATGCTCAGGGTTACGGGATGTTATGGCACGCCTGAATTTAGAAAAGATTCTTTGTTCAATTTCTGAATCTAACTAAGATTTTCAAAATTTGTGGGGGCCTTTTAAAAATTATTTTCATAATCTTTGACTTCTTCGTAAAGTACAGAAGTTGGTTAATAGCATATTTTATTACCTGATAAGTTTTTTTTCTTTTTTTTTTCCAAACAGCTTCGACTTTGGTCGTGGGTGTAGATCTTTTTTAAATAAAATTGTTTATATTCTAATATATGAATTAATCTAATCTATATGAATATAGAGTAAGGAGTTCGTTAATGTGATTCAATATACTGTATCTGGTATTATTATTTTTTTCTTTTGTTTTATAATATGTATTCTCTTGGACTCTGTATTCTATCTGGAAATCAATAAAAAATATTGGAGAAAGGAAGAAAGAACAGAGGTGAGAAGGAATTGCATTGGGCAGAGGGTGGTGAATCTGTGGAATCCATTGCCACAGATGGCCATTGAGGATATTTAAAGCAGAGGTTGACAGGTTCTTGGTTAGTCAGGGTGCAAAGGTAGTGGGGAGAAGGCGGGAGAAGGCAGGAGAATGGGGTTGAGAGGGTTAATAAATCAGACATGATGGAACGGCTCGATGGGCCAAATGGCCTGATTCTGTTCCTGTTTCTTAGGGTGTTATGGGTAGTAATTGTCCCTAAGCCTGGTGGGATGTGCTTTCAGGCTTCTGCCCGATGGGATGGGGGAGAAGAGGGAATGTCTGGGGTGGGTGGGGCCTTTGATAATGCTGGCTGCTTTGCTGAGACAGCGAGTAATGCAGACAGCTTATTGTTGATTACCAAGGGAATAAAAACCATAAGCTTTGCTTTATGCGGCAGCAGCACAGTACATTACAAACATTAATTTAACATAATATGACAAAATAAAAATAAACACAATGACATTACTGAAGGAAAAAATAGAGTCTGGGATTGTGTTAGGGTTTTAGAGTTTGGCCCAAGAAAGCAGACACGGCAATAGCATTTGAGGCATGGTTCAACAGATGTACAGTGGCGTGCAAAAGTTTGGATCAAAATTTCTATTACTGTGAATATTTAAGTGAGTAGAAGATGAACTGATCTCCAACAGACATAAAGTTAAAGGTGAAAGATTCTTTTCAACATTTTAAGCAAGAGTAGTGTATTATTTTTGTTTTATACAATTTTAGAGGGGGAAAAAAAGGAAAGCAGCATCATGCAAAAGTTTGGGCACCCCAAGAGATTTGAGCTCTCAGATAACTTTTACCAAGGTCTCAGACCTTAATTAGCTTGTTAGAGCTATGGCTTGTTCACAGTCATCGTTAGGAAAGGCCAGGTGATGCAAAATTTCAAAGTTTTATAAATACCCTGACTCCTCAAACCTTGTCCCAACAATCAGCAGCCATGGACTCCTCTAAACATCTGCCTAGCACTCTGAAAATTAAAATAAATGATGCCCACAGAGCAGGAGAAGGCTATAAGAAGATAGCAAAGCGTTTTCAGGTAGCCGTTTCCTGAGTTCGTAATGTAATTAAGAAATGGCAGTTAACAGGAACGGTGGAGATCAAGTTGAGGTCTGGAAGACCAAGAAAACTTTCCAAGGTAACTGCTCATAGGATTGCTAGAAAGGCAAATCAAAACCCCCGTTTGACTGCAAAAGACCTTCAGGACTCTGGAGTGGTGGTGCACTGTTCTACTGTGCAGCGACACCTGCACAAATATGACCTTCATGGAAGAGTCATCAGAAGAAAACCTTTCCTGCATCCTCACCACAAAATTCAGCGTCAGAAGTTTGCAAAGGAACATCTAAACAAGCCTGATGCATTTTGGAAACAAGTCCTGTGGACTGATGAAGTTAAAATAGAACTTTTTGGCTGCAATGAGCAAAAGTATGTTTGGAGAAAAAAGGGTGCAGAATTTCATGAAAAGAACACCTCTCCAACTGTTAAGCACGGGGGTGGATCGATCATGCTTTGGGCTTGTGTTGCAGCCAGTGTTATGGGGAATATTTCACTGGTAGAGGGAAGAATGAATTCAATTAAATACCAGCAAATTTTGGAAGCAAACGTCACACCATCTGTAAAAAAGCTGAAGATGAAAAGAGGATGGCTTCTACAACAGGATAATGATCCTAAACACACCTCATAATCCACAATGGACTACCTCAAAAGGCACAAGCTGAAGGTTTTGCCATGGCCTTCACGGTCCCCTGACCTAAATATCATTGAAAATCTGTGGATAAACCTCAAAAGAGCAGTGCATGCAAGACGGCCCAAGAATCTCACAGAACTAGAAGCCTTTTGCAAGGAAGAATGGGCGAAAATCCCCCAAACAAGAATTGAAAGACTCTCAGCTGGCTGCAGAAAGTGTTTACAAGCTGTGATACTTGCTAAATGGGATGTTACTAAGTACTGACCATGCAGAGTGCCCAAACTTTTGCTTCGGGCCCTTTTCCTTTTTTTGTTATTTTGAAGCTGTAAATGATGGAAATAAAAAAGTAATCTTGCTTAAAATATTAAAGGGATGTGTCATCTTTAACTTTATGCCTTTTGGAAGTCAGGTCATCTTTTACTCGCTTAGCTATTCACAGTAACAGAAATTTTGACCAGGAGTGCCCAAACCTTTGCATGCCACTGTATGTACACTCAGTGGCCACTTTATTAGGTACCCCCGTGCACCTGCTCGTTAATGCAAATATATAATCAACCAATTATGTGGTTATAACTCAATGCATGAAGGCAAGCAGACGTGGTCAAGAGGGTCAGTTGTGATTCAGTCCCAATGTCAGAACGGGCCACCGACACAATGGGCCAAAGTGTCTGTTCCTGTGCTGTGCTGTAGTATAAAACCAATCTGTCGGTCCTCGTACAGGGGAACAGAACGCTGGCTTGTGTTTCCATGTAACAGTGGGAAGGGAATAGCGTTTTTACTGGAGACAGGGTGGGAAGCGTTAGAGTCAGCATCTTGACCACATCTCTTCCCACTGCCTCCTGGAACAATGCTCTTCCCTTGTCTTAGTCTCTTTGTCTCCACTACATTTGTTCCCAGGATGAGGCTTTCCTTTGCAGGACATCGGAGATGTCCTCCTTCTTCAAACAACAGGGTTTCCCTTCCTCCCCCATTGATTCTGCCCTCACCTGCACCTCTTGGACATCCGTGCTCAAACCATCTTTCCGCCACCTTAACAGGGATAGAGTCCTCTTGTCCTTGCCTACCACCTCATGAGCTTCTGCATCCAACACGTCATTTGCTGCAACTTCCGCCATCTCCAAGGGGTTCCTACCATGAAACATATCTTTACCTTCCCCCACTCCGCTTTCCGGAGGGATCACTATTGTCCACTCATCCCTCCCCACTAATCTCCCTCCCGGCACTTATCAAAGTGCTGTACCTGACCACGCGCCTCCTCCCTCACCTCCATTTATGGACACAAACACTCCTTCCAGGTGAGGCAACACTTCGCCTGTGAACCTGCTGGGGTCGGCTATTGTGCCCAGTGCTCGTGATGCGGCCTCCTCTACGCTGGCGAGGCCCGTCGTACGTTAGGGGAGCACCTTGTCGAGCACCTCCACTCCATCTGCCAAAAGCAGAATTTCCCGGTGGCCAAGCGTTTTAATTCCAGTTCCGACATGTCAGTCCATGTCGTCCTCTTGTGTGATAATGAGATCATCCTCAGGGTGGAGGTGCAACACTTTATATTCCATCTGGGAATCTCCAACCTGATGGCATGAATATCAGTTTCTTCCAGTAAAAAAAAAGTCCCCCCTCCCGCCTCTTTTCTTCTATTCCCCAGTCTGGGTTCTTACCTGGCTACCACCTCCCCCTGGATCCCCTCCTCCTTCCCTTTCTCCTATGACCACTCTCCTCTCCTATCAAATTCCTTGCTTTCCTACCTCCCTCCTTCCCCCACCTTTTTATTCTGGTGTCTCCAGTCCTGAAGAAGGGTCTTGGCTTGAAACGTCGGCTGATCATTCATTTCCATGGGTGCTGCCTGGCCTGCTGAGTTCCTGCAGCGTTTTGTGTGTGATGCTTTGGATTCCCAGCATCTGCAGACTTTCCTGTGTTTATGCTTGCTTCGGTTTCTCGCTAAGCAGAGCCAGAGCCCGTCACCGGTACCCGGGATACCATCTGCGCCCTCAGTCGCGGTGACGCACCGGCTGCCCTGCCCCCGCCTAATCCTGGCACCAGCTGCTGCCACCCCACCTCCCCCTTGGAGACCACCCGCCTGCTCAGCAGCGCACTGGCATTAGCTTCTGTGACTTGGAACAGATTGGCGCGTATGCAACAGGGAGGCCGTGGGCGGTAACTTGTCACAATCTCTTTAGCTCCATCTGCTCCTTCCGTGTCCGGTCAACAGGGGACCCTTGGTAAAGTTCAAAGTCCCTAAATGAAAGCTCAAAGTTGATTTGTTATCAAAGTACTGTACTCATATGTCACCAATGTGCAAAAGAGGACAAACTGTGCAAATAAAAACCAAGTAATAATAAATAATACTGAGAACATGAGTCATAGGGTCCTTGAAAGTGAGTACCTGAGATTGTGGAATCGGTTCACAGTTGAAGTGAGTGAAGTTATTATCCACACTGACTCAAAGGCCTGATGGTTGTCGGGTAATAGCTTCCTGAACCCGGTGGTGTGGTACAGGACACCACCAGGTTCGGGAACAGTCATTACCTGACAGCGATTTGTTTACTTATTGAGATACAATGTGGAATAGCACTTCCAGCCCTTTGAGCCATGGGTAGTATTTGGTGACATACATGTACTTTAATAATAAAATTACTTTGAACTTTGCTGCTCTGGAGAGTGTTTGCAGACTGTATACTGTAGCTCCCACCACCACTTCCTGACATGCCTCCCCCGCTGCCAGCACAAAGTGGGCTCCGGGGACTCCCACGCTGCCGGGGGAAGAGGTCGGCAGTTGCCGAGTGTGGAAGTGGGAGAGAGTTCTCCAGAGCCAGATGGGACACAGAGATTCAGCAGCTATTTTAACGGCTGTTCCTGTCAGCAAAGGTGAAATCTTTTATTCATAATGCACTGAATCAGCGACGCTGCAAAAAATGTTACATAACCTGTTCCAGCTCCCTACCCTCTCTGTCTTGGCTTTCCTCTCTCTGTCTGTCTTTCTCCTTCCCTCTCCACTCTCTTTCTCTCTCACCCTCCGCGCTCTCCCTCTCTCTCTCCCTCTCACCCTCACCCTCTGCGCTCTCTCTCTCACTTATCCACACTCTCTCTTTTTCTCTCTCTCTGTCTTTCTCAATCCCTCTCCCTGTCTCTCCCTGTCTCTCCCTGTCACTCTCTCTCTTTTTCTCTATCTCCTGGTCTCTTTCTGTCTCTCTCAATCCCTCCTCTCCTTTCTGCTTCTCTTTTACTCTTTCTCTCCCTCACACTCTCTCTGTTTCTCTCACACATTCTCTTTCTCACTCTCTCTCTCTCCCTCTCTTATTCTCTCCCCCACCTGATGTTTTCTCTCTCTTTATCTCCCTCTCACTCTCTCTTTCTTTCTCTTACATATTCTCTCTCTCTCTCAGACACACACTCACACTCATATCTATAAATCTTAGAATCTCACATTACCGGAACAAGCACTCTCTCTCTCTCTCTGAGTGAGACCACACTTACCATAAACCACTCACTTACACTAATCCCATATTATTCTCACCACACTCTCTATTCTCCCTGCTATCTACCACTTCGCCACACATTACAGGCAATTTACAGTGGTCAAATAACCCAGCAACCCAGACGTCTATGGGATGTGCGAGGAAGCCCACGCGGTCACGGGGAGAAAGAAGGTGCAGACTGCACACACACACACACACACACACACACACAGCGTCAGGGGTAGGGAGTGAAACTGGTTGATTGTGATGCTTTGGTTCGACAAGCTGCACAAGACTGCCACCCTGCTGCGTGTAGCTGGCTTGTTATCTCTCACGGCCCGTGACATTCATTGGCATCGCCTACACTGAGTTCCTCACTGTTAACCTCCAGTGGTTCTGTGTCATATATACTTCATTAGGAGTTTGAGGAGATTGGGTATTTCACCAAAGACTCCAGCAAATTTCAGAATCAGGTTTAATATCACCGACATATGTCGTGAAATTTGCTGTTTTACGGCGGCAGTACATTGCAATACATAATAAAAACTATAAATTACTTATTTAATTAAATTAAATAAGTAATGCAAAAAGAGAGGGAAAAATACTGGGGTAGCGTTTATATATTCATTGTCCATTCAAAAATCTGATGGTGGAGGGGAAGAAGCTGTTCCTGAAGCATTGAGTGTGTGTCTTCAGGTTCCTGTACCTCCCTGATGGTAGCAATGAGAAGAGGGCATGTCCTGGGTGATGGGGTCCTTAATGATGGACGCCGCCTTTTAGAGGCATCGCCTTTTGAGGATGACTTTGATGCTGGGCAGGCTAGTGACCAGGGTGGAGGTGGTGGAGTTGACAACTTTCTGCAGCTTTTTCTGATCTTATGCAGTGGCCCATCCGTTCCAGACGGTGATGCAACCAATCAGAACACTCTCCACGGTACTCTGTAGAAATTTGTGAGTGGCTGTGGTGAGGTACCCATACCCCTCAAACTCCTAACGAAACATAGCTGCTGTCATTCCCTCTTTGTAACTGCATTGATATGTTTGACCCCGCTGACGCTTTCCACTACTGATTCTTCAATGAGGATTGTTAAGTGTTCACTCAACCTCCACAGTCATTTCTTCAGTCTTAGTGACACCACTCAACCAGCTGATATGCCTTGCTCCTGTATGTCTCTGAATTTCTCCCAACAATGATTGTGCCATCATCAAATTTATTGATGGTGTTCAAAGTTCAAAGTAAATGTATTATCAAAGTTCATATATGTCACCATATACAATCCTGTGATTCATTTTCTTGCAGGCATACTCAATAAATCCATAATAGAATAATAACCATAATAGAATCAATGAAAGACCGACCAACTTGGGCATTCAACTAGTGTGTAAAGGACAACAAACGGCACAAAACAAAAAGAAAGATAATAATAACAATAATAAGAAGAAGAAATAAGAAATAAATGTTGAGAACATGAGATGGTGCAATCCGGGGCATATTACGATCGAGGAACGTGTTTACAGACTGGGTATTGAACTTTTTACTGTTGGACTTCGGCCATATTCCACCGAGATACAACACTGGGCGTCATGGGAGGTCGTTCCTGCCTGTGGCCATTGAACTTGCAGCTCCTCCCATGGAGGGTCAGACACCCTGAGCCAATAGGCTGGTCCTGGACTTACTTTCCATCTGGCATAGTTTGCATTTTGTTGTTTGATTGTTTGTGTTTTTTGTACTGCTATATTTATGCTCTATTCTTGGTTGGTGCGGCTGTAACGAAACCCAATTTCCCTCGGGATCAATAAAGTATATCTATCTATCTATCTATATATGCAGAATCTTTGAAAGTGAGTCCATAGGTCGTGGGGACATTTCATTGATGGGGTAAGTGAAATTGAGTGAAGTTATCCCCTTTGGTTTAAGAGCTTGATAGTTGAGGGGTAATAACTGTTCATGATCCTGGTGGTGTGAATCCTGAGGCTCCAGTTCCTTCTTCCTGATGGCAGCAGTGAGAAGAGAGCATGTCCTCAGTGGAGGGGGTCCCTGCTGATGGATCCTGCTCTCCAGCTTTGTGTAGATGTGCTCAACAGTGTGGAGGGCTTATCTTGTGATGGACTGGGCCATATCCACTACTCTGTGCTGGATTTTCTGCTCAAGCGCATTGGTGTTTCCATACCAGGCTGTGATGCAGCCAGTCAAAATACTCTCCACAACACATGTACAGAAGTTTGTCAAAGTTTTAGACGTCATGTTGAAACTTTGCAAGCTCCTAAGGAAGTAGAGGTGCTGCTGTGCTTTCTTCGTAATTGCACTTACGTGCTGGGTCAAAGACGGGTCCTCTGAAATAATAACACTGAGAAATTTAAAGTTGCTGACCCTGTCCACCTCTAATTCTCCAGTGAGGTCTGGCTCATGGACCTTTGGTTTCCTCCTCCTGAAGTGAATAATCAGCTCCTTGGCCTTGCTGACACTGAGTAAGCAGTTGTTGTTATGGTACTACTCAGCCAGACTTGCATTCTCCCTCCTATTTGAGCTGTGCCTAGCCACACAACCATGGGTGTAGAAAGAGTAGAGCACTGGGCTAAGCACACACCTTTGAGGTCAGTGACTAGGAGATGTTATTTCTGATCCACTCTGACTGTGGTCTCCTGGTGAGAAAATCAGCTCAGGGGGAGGTACAGAGGCCCAGGTTTTGGAGTTTGTTGATTAGTACTGAGGGAATGCTGAGATTTAGTCAATAAACAGTAGCCTGCATTGGTATTACTATCGCCCAGGTGATCCAAGACCGAGTGGAGAGCCAGTGAGACTGCATCTGCTACAGGCCTAGGTGGAGATAAGCATATTGCAACGGGTCCAGGTCCTTGCTTAACCAGGCCAGAGTTGATTCTAACCATGGCCACCCTCTTGAAGCATTTCATCACAGTAGATGTGACTGTCACTGCGTGAAAGTCAATTTTTGGATTTTCTTCCCGTGTAGAAGATAGTCTGTACATTAATTTCTTTTACCAAAATGCATGACCATGCATTTTCCAACATTGCATTTCATTTGCCACTTTCTTGCCCTTTCTCCTCATGTGTTTTAAGTCCTTCTGCATCCTACCTGTTTCTTCAACACTACCTGCCCCTCCACCAGTCTTTGTATCATTTGCAAATTTGGCAACAAAGCTATCTATTCCATCATCTAAATCATTGATATACAGTGTAAAAAGAAGTGGTCCGGACACCAGTCCCTGCGGAACACCACTAGTCACTGGCAGCCAACCAGAAAGGGATCCTTTTATTCCCACTTGCTGCCTCCTACCAATCAGCCAATGCTCTAACCATGTTAGTAACTTTCCTGTAATACCATGTGCTCTTAACTTGGTAAGCAGCCTCATGTGTGGCACCTTGTCAAAGGCCTTCTAAAAGTCCAAATATACAGCATCCACTGCATCCTCTTTATCTATCCTACTTGTAATCTGCTCAAAGAATCCCAACAGTTTCGTCAGGCAAGATTTTCCATTAAGGAAACCACACTGACTTGGTCTTATTTTGACCTGTGTCACCAAGTACTCCATAACTTGATCCTTAACAATTGACTCCAACATCTTCGCAACCACTGAGGTCAGGCTAACTGGTCTATAATTTCCTTTCTACTGCCTTCCTCCTTTCTTAAAGAGTGGAGTGACATTTGCAATTTTCCAGTCCTCTGACACCATTCCCGAGTCCAATGATTTTTGAAAGACCATGATGAATGTTTTCTTAAAGAGGAATTGAATGCACTGCCATCCGAGGTTCATTGATTTTGAGTATCGGTTGATTTTTTAAAAAACACCTTAAAGTCCTGCTGCATAGCTGTGACTAGAATTCAGCTGTGGTGGTCCTGAATGGTAATATTTGATCATCCCCATTGGAGCTGCATGCAAAATGTCGCCACTTAATGGCACTACCTTCCCGGAAGTTCTACAGATGACCGTGGAGATCATGCTGACTGGTTGCGTCACTGCACAGGATTGGAAAAAGCTGCAGAGGATTGTAAGCTCAGCCAGCTCCAACATGGACACAACTCTCCCCACCATCAAGGACACCTTCCAAAGGCAATGCCTCAAAAAGGCAGCATCCATCATTAAGGACCCCCATCACCCAGGATGCACCCTCTTCTCATTGCTACCTTCAGGGAGGAGGTTCAGGACCCTGAAGATACACACTCGACATTTTAGAAACAGTTTTTTCCTCTCCACCATCAGATTTCTAAACAGAGAATGAACCCATGTATAATTCCTCACTAGTTTTGTTCTCTTTAACACTAATTATTTAACTTTTTATCTGTATTTCTTATAGTATATTTTTAGTATAGCACTGCACTGCTGCCGCATAACAACAAATTGGATGACATATGTCAGTGATATCGAACCAGATTCTGATTCTGATTCATTGAGCAGAATTTTAACTAGGCAAGCCACATAAATAAATACCATGGCTTCAAGAGCAGGTCAGAGACTGGGGGTAGCCTGCAGTGAGTGACCTTTCCACCATTTGCAAAGCTCAAGTCAGGTATATGATGGAACCCCCCTACACTTACCTGGAAGGATGTGACTCCAACAACCCTCGAGAAGTTCAAGACCAACCCCAGGACAATGAAGTGTAAGGGTCACGATGAGGTTGATTGTGCAAGGGTCAAAGGTCAAGAGCAACTTTATTCACCATATACATTTAAATGTATTAGCAATTTGCTGTGCTGTGGTGGTGCAACATGCGACAAAAACAATAACATTCAACAATTATAAAGAATAAAGATTATGTAAAAAATATATTTTGAGGGAAGGAACAGATATGGATTAATATGTTCATAGGATGTGATGGTGACTGCTGTTGTCTTTGACAGAGAACATCCAGTCCTGTGCAAAAGCCTTAGGCACCCTAGATTTTTATCTGGTTTCAGATGGTATGGCCCCCACAGAGCCCTGATCTTAACATCATCGAGGCTGTCTGGGATTACCTGGAGAGACAGAAGCAAGTGAGACAGACAAAGTCTGCAGAAGAACTGTGGCAAGTTCTCCAAGATGCTTGGACAACCTACCAACTGATTTTCTTATAAAACTGAATGACAGTGTACCTAAGAGAATTGATGCAATTTTAAAGGCCAAATCTGGTCACACCAAATATTGATTTGAGGTCACTAAACAAACTGTTATCCACGATGGACAACCTGGCACATCCTCTCGATGACCTTTCGAACAGGCTCATTCTGCTCCGCTGTTACAAGGATCATTCCAGAAAATCTTTCCTATCAAATTCAACAGTTTATCTCTGTGCAACAGGAGAACACACATCATAGTACAATAGTCTCCGTTTCATTATTTCATACATTGATACTGCACATTATTGCAATCAGTAAATTATTGTTAAACATAGAAACATGGAAAAACTACAGTACAATGCTGTGCCGAACAAGTTATTATGTGTATAATATTATTCTGTATTTTATAATTAGTTAAGTCTGCACACTGCTAAATGTGTTTTTACATGTTGCTGCTGTAGCAAAAGAATTTCACACTCGGGATCAATAAAGTACTCATAATAATAGTAATAATAATTATTATTTGATATAGTTTTTTACTGTTCAGTGCTCTTTGTTGTAATTTGTTTAATATTTGGAAACTTTTCATTAGTTTTGAAAGCAGCTTTGCTTTACAGAATTTTTTTTTAACATGTGTCTCAGACTTTTGCTCAGTACTATACAAATGATTGCATATTCTTTAGTGAGTCCCTGGTTCCCTCCCAGTGTTTGCCTGTAGCCACACACAGTACAATACTCAGTACCTCCACAGTATCATCAACACAGGAGATTCTGCAGATGCTGGAAATCCAGAGCAACACACAAGTTCGTCCAGTATTTTGTGTGTTACCTCCACAGTATGACTATTTTGCGCATTGGTTGTTTGTCAGTCTTTTTGTGTGCTTTTTCATAAATTCTACTGTATTTCATTGTTCTACTCTGAATGCCTGCAAGAAAATGAATGTCAAAGCAGTATATAGTTCAAAGTTCAAAATGATGTTATTATCGAAGTATGTGTATATCATTGAGGAACTCAGCAGGCCAGGAAGCACCTGTGGAAATGAGTAAACAGTTGCCGATTCGGGCCGAGACCCTTCATCAGTTCTCCCTCCCCCAACCTTTTTATTCTGACTTTGACCTTCCTTTCCCATCCTGAAGAAGGCTCTCGGCCCAAAATGTCAACTGTTTACTCTTTTCCATAGACGTTGCTTGACCTGCTGAGTTCCTCCAGCATTTTGTGCATGTTTCCTCGGATTTCCAGCATCCACAGGATTTCTCATGTTTATTTATATGTCATCTTGAGATTCATTTTCTCACAGGAATTCACAGCAGAACAAAGAGATACAATAGAAACAATGAAAAACTACCCCCAGCCAAAGACTGACAAAGGATTCAAATGGCATTTATTATCATAGTATGTACGTAGTTTACAACCCTGAGATTCGTCTTCTGCACAGACAGCCTCGAAACAAAGAAAACCATGGAACCTGTTCAAAGAAAAACATCAACCACCCCCCACCCCCACGTGCAAACAAAAACAACTCACACAAATGGCAACAAAAAAGAACGAGCGAGAAACACAGAATATAAAAGACAAAATCGAAAGTCTGTACTGTATTCATTTCAGCTTGGTGTTCATTACAAACAGCCAATGTGCAAAAGAAGACAATCTGTGCAAGTATATAAAAAAAATAGATAAATAATAGTGAGAACATGAGTTGACGAGTCCTTGAAAGTGAGTCCAGAGGTTGTGAAATCAGTTCGGAGTTGATGGGAGTGAAGTTCCCACTCTGGTTCAGGAGCCTGATGGTTGAGGGGTAACAATTGTTCCTGAACCCGGTGGTGTGAGACCAATGTTTCTGTACCTCCTGCCTGATGGCAGCAGCAA
The DNA here is from genome assembly GCF_030028105.1 of Mobula birostris. Classification (NCBI taxonomy): domain Eukaryota; kingdom Metazoa; phylum Chordata; class Chondrichthyes; order Myliobatiformes; family Myliobatidae; genus Mobula; species Mobula birostris. The sequence continues at coordinate 7,502,079 of NC_092376.1, read as the reverse complement.
GAAGAGAGCACGCGCTGGGTGGTGGGGATCCTTGATGATGGATGCTGCTTTCTTGTGGCAGCACTCCATGTAGATGTGCTTAGTGTTGGAGAAGTCTTTGCCTGTGATGGACTGGGCTGTGTACACGTGTGGTAACATATGCATATACTTGGATAATGGATTTCTTTGACTTGGACTTGACCCAGCTCCCTACCTGTTGCCTCAGCTTCAGGAGGAGATTCATTCTGAGAGGAAAGGGCCTGAGGTTTAGTCGGTCATGACCTTGACCTCACGGCTGATGAAAGTTCAGTAATACTTTATACTTTATTGTCGCCAAACAATTGGTACTAGAACGTACAATCATCACAGCGATATTTGATTCTGCGTTTCCCACTCTCTGGATTACAAATATTAAATATTAAAAATAGTTAAAATTAGTAAATATTAAAAATTTAAATTATAAATCACAAATAGAAAATAGAAAAATGGGAAGTAAGGTAGTACAAAAAAACTGAGAGGCAGGTCCGGATATTTGGAGGGTACGGCTCAGATCCGGGTCAGGATCCGTTCAGCAGTCTTATCACAGTTGGAAAGAAGCTGTTCCCAAATCTGGCCATACAAGTCTTCAAGCTCCTGAACCTTCTCTCGGAGGGAAGAGGGATGAAAAGTGTGTTGGCTGGGTGGGTCGTGTCCCTGATTATCCTGGCAGCACTGCTCCAACAGTGTGCGGTGTAAAGTGAGTCCACGGATGGAAGATTGGTTTGTGTGATGTGCTGCGCCGGGTTCACGATCTTCTGCAGTTTCTTTCGGTCTGGACAGGACAACTTCCATACCAGGTTGTGATGCACCCCAGAAGAATGCTTTCTACGGTGCATCTATAAAAATTAGTGAGGGTTTTAGGGGACAGGCCAAATTTCTTTAGTTTTCTCAGGGAGTAAAGGTGCTGGTGGGCCTTCTTGGCAGTGAACTCTGCTTGGTTGGACCAAGTTAGGTCATTTGTAATATTGACCCCAAGGAACTTAAAGCTTTTGACCTGTTCCACTTACGCACCACCAATGTAAATTGGGTCGTGCGGTCCGCTACTCCTTCTGCAGTCAACAACCAATTCCTTCGTCTTGCTGGCGTTGAGGGATAGGTTATTGTCTTCGTACCATGCCACCAGGTTCTTAATTTCCTCTCATTACCCGAGATACGGCCTACAATTGTGGTGTCATCAGCAAACTTGTATATTGAGTTTGATGGAAACTTGGCTACACAATCATGGGTGTACAGTGAGTACAGCAGGGGGCTGAGTTATACAGCCTTGTGGGGCACCGGTGCTCAGAGTGACTGTAGAGGAGAGCTTGTCCCCTATTTTTACAGCCTGGGTCCTGTCTGTGAGGAAGTTAAAGATCCAGCTGCAGATCTGAGTGCTAAGGCCCAGGTTCCGGAGCTTAAGAATCAGTTTATTTGGAATGCTGGTAATAAAGGCAGAGCTGTAGTCAATGAAAAGGAGCCTTACGTATGCGTCCTTATTCTCCAGGTGTTCTAAGGATGAATGTGGGGCCAGAGAGATGGCTGTAATGGCCCAGATGCAGAGGGAGACAGACACAGGATGAACTGTTTACTGAGTTTCGATATTTGATATATATGTGACACATAGAACTAATCTTTAAGGGGTCCAATCAGGCACGGCAAGGGTTAAAGGCTGTGTGAAGCCGCTGCCCAGCTAGTGCTGATTCAAGTGGCAATTCAGGTGAAGGAGTCTACACTTACAAACCAGCCACGGTCACAGCTTAAGGATCACACTGGTCGGTGACCCCTGGTGTTCCACAGGGCACCCTGCTCTTTGTGATTCAGGGTTCAAGATCGTTTAATGTAATTTCCAATACACACGTGTAAAGGAGCGTGAAATAATTGTTACTCCGGATCTGATACAGCACAAAGAAAACAGGATAAGATAAATAACACAATAATAAAAAACACAATAAATATAAATATATAAAATAGCATATACAGTGTACATACTGTAGATTGATTGTATATCCATAAGGTGATGCTAGGCACAGGAGGGTCTGACAGGAACTGATAAAGTCGTGGTGGAGGTGTTGATCAGCTTACCTCTTGGGGAAAGTTGTTGTTTTAGAGTCTGGTGCTCTAGTATGGATGTTTTACCCTGATGGGTGAATGAACGGTTAACTAAATTTTAATAAGAACTAAAGAAAATGATAAATACTAGGCCAACCTGGCCACTAACTAAAAGCTCTCAAGCTAACTAAAAGCTAACTCCATCAAATCAATAACCTGGAATTAAATAAATACCTCTCCATTTACAGTGCCTATCTAAATCACTAATCTTCTTTCCCTGAGCATGGACGAAGGCAAGCAGGGAGCGTGGTCATCGCTGTACTTCACTCAAGACTTGACAAATTGAAGCAAAAGGAAGCGAGTTAAATACCATTATGAAGTAAATCCCAGTTCGCTGGATTGTGTGCATTCTCACACGAGTGATTGCCATCTTCTTTCAGCTGCCTGACTGTGAGATCACCCAGACTATATAAAATAGAATACAAAATAAAAGCAAGGATGTACTTTTGAGGCTTTATAAGGCATTGGGGAGGTCTCATTTATGGTGTTGTGACCAGTTTTGGGCCCCTTCTCCAAGAGCGGATGTGCTGATATTGGAGAGGGTTCAAAGCAGGTTCATGGAAATAGTTCTGGGACTGAAAGAGTTAATGTATGAAGAGCATATGATGGCTCTTAGCCTGTACTCACTGGAGTTTAGAGGAATGAGAGGAGATCTCATTGAAATCTATTGAATGTTGAAAGGCCTAGACTGAGTAAATGTGGAGAGAATGTTTATTATAGTGGGTGGAGTCCAGGACCAGAGGGCACAGCCTCAGAACAGAGGGGCATCCATTTAGAACAGAGATGAGGAGGAATTTTTTTAGCCAGAGGATGGTGAATCGGTGGAATTTGTTGTCACAGGCGGCTATGGAGGCCAGGTCATTGGGTGTATTTAAGGTGGTGGTTGATAGGTTCTTGATAAATCAGGGTGTGAAAGGTTACAGGGAGAAGGCAGGAGATTGGGGCTGAGAGGGAAATGGATCAATGGGCCAAATACCCTAATTCTGCTCCAATGTCTTATGGTCTAATAGACTCCAAGGATGTGACAGCAGCCCCTGATCTGTACTGACATATTTCTGTATTTCTCTCATTATCTCTCAACAGTGGGAGCGCCTGTGGTTCCTCATCCTCTGCATCACCTTCTTCCTGACCCTGGTCTGGTTCTACTTCTGGTGGGAGGTACATAATGACTATAATGAGTTCAACTGGTAAGTGGAGACGGCTTGTTCATTGGCTGCATACTCGGTGGAGACATGTTAAGCCATTATTAAGCATCTCAAGTTCAGGTTTATTACCATTCAACCGTACACACGTACACCTCCAAATGAAACGACGTTTCTCCGGACCAAGGCGCATGACACAATACATATACTCAAACACAACACACCAGCTAATATTACCACAATAAGCCAACAAATAATAAGGTGCATTTATGACTCAAGTGAAAAAATAAACAGTTTAATGCTTACGTGATGAGTGGTGGCAGGGAATTTAATAGTCTCACCGCTGGGGGGAAGAAGCAGTTCTTGATCTAATGATACGGCACCTCCTTCCTGAAGGTAGAGGGTCAAAGAGATAGTTAGATGGATGGGAGAGATCATTGACAATGCTAAGGGCTCCTGGTAAATGTCTTGGATGAGTGGAAGAAAGACCCCAGTGACCCCCTCAGCAGTCCTTGCAGGTCTTTGTAACGTCTTGCAATCAGATGCCCTGCAATTCCCGTATCAGGCGGTTATGCAGCTGGTCAGGACGTTCCCGGTGGTGCTCAGTGGAGACGTGTTAAACCACCATTAAACATCTCAACGTACAAACTCTACAATGCCGCCATTGCCTCTTTGCTCCTGTTTAGGGGTTGCATGGTAGCGTGGCAGTTAGCTTTACAGCAGCAGTGATTGAAAGTTTGGGGTTCAGTTCCGTCTCTGGACAGTAGGAAACCAGAGCTCGTGGAGGAAACCCACACAGTCATGAGGAGCACTTACAAACTCCTTACAGACAGCAGCGGGACTGTTGCAAATTTCCGCAGATGTACCGTGGGGGTCATTCTGACTGGTTGCATCATTGTCTGGTATGGAGCTGCCACTGTATAGAACTGGAAAAAGCTGCAGAGGCTTGTAAGCTCAGCCAGCCCCATCACGGGCACTGGCCACCACACCATCAAGCATATCTTCAAAAGCTGATGCCTCCATCATTAAGAAAGTCCCTCACCCGGGACATGCCCTCTTCTCATTACTACCACCAGAGAGGAGATACAGAAGCCTGAAGACACACACTGAAAGTTTTGGGAACAGCTTCTTCCCCTCCATCGTCAGATTTCTGAACAGTTCATAGAATAGTACAGCACATTACAGGCCCTTTGGCGTACAGTGTTGTGCCGACCATCAAACCCCGCCTCCCATATAACCCCCCCCCACCTTAAATTCCTCCATATACCTGTCTAGTAGTCTCTTAAGCTTCACTAGTGTATCTGCCTCCACCACTGACTCAGGCAGTGCATTCCACACACCAACCACTCTCTGAGTAAAAAACCTTCCTCTGATATCCCCCTTGAATTTCCCACCCCTTACCTTAAAGCCATGTCCTCTTGTATTGAGCAGTGGTGCCCTGGGGAAGAGGCGCTGGCTATCCACTCTATCTATTCCTCTTATTATCTTGTACACCTCTATCATGTCTCCTCTCATCCTCCTTCACTCCAAAGAGTAAAGCCCTAGCTCCCTTAGTCTCTGATCATAATGTATACTCTCTAAACCAGGCAGCATCCTGGTAAATCTCCTCTGTACCCTTTCTAATGCTTCCAGCATCCTGATAAATCTTCTCTGTACCCTTTCCAATGCTTCCACATCCTTCCTATAGTGAGGCAACCAGAACTGGACACAGTACTCCAAGTGTGACCTAACCAGAGTTTTATAGAGCTGCATCATTACCTCGTGACTCTTAAACTCTATCCCTCGGCTTATGAAAGCAACAGCCATAAGCTTTCTTAACTACCCTATCTACCTGTGAGGCAACTTACAGGGATCTGTGGACATGTAGCCCAGATCCCTCTGCTCCTCCACACTACCAAGTATCCTGCCATTTACTTTGTACTCTGCCTTGGAATTTGTCCTTCCAAAGTGTACCACCTCACACTTCTCTGATTGAACTCCATCTACCACTTCTCAGCCCACTTCTGCATCCTATCAATGTCTCTCTGCAATCTTCGACAATCCTCTACACTATCTACAACACCACCAACCTTTGTGTCGTCTGCAAACTTGCCGACCCACCCTTCTACCCCCACATCCAGGTCACCACTAGTCACAGCCCTCCAATCCGAATGTACTCCCTCCACCACGACCCTCTGCCTTCTGCAGGCAAGCCAATTCTGAATCCACCTGGCCAAACTTCCCTGGATCCTATGCCTTCTGGCTTTCTGAATAAGCCTACCGTGTGGAACCTTGTCAAATGCCTTACTAAAATCCATGTAGATCACATCCACTGCACTGCCCTCATCTATATGCCTGGTCACCTCCTCAAAGGACTCTATCAGGCTTGTTAGACACGATCTGCCCTTCACAATGCCATGCTGACTGTCCCTGATCAGACCATGATTCTCTAAATGCCCATAGATCCTATCTCTAAGAATCTTTTCCAACAGCTTTCCCTCCATAGACGTAAGGCTCACTGGTCTGTAATTACCCAGACTATCCCTACTACCTTTTTTGAAAAAGGGAACATCATTCGCCTCCCTCCAATCCTCCGGTACCATTCCCGTGGACAACAAGGACATAGAGATCCTTGCCAGAGGCTAAGCAATCTCTTTCCTTGCCTCGTGGAGCAGCCTGGGGAATATTCTGTCAGGCCCTGGGGACTAATTCGTCCAAACGTATTTTAACAACTCCAACACCTCCTCTCCCTTAATATCAACATGCTCCAGAACATCAACCTCACTCATATTGTCCTCACCGTCATCAAGTTCCCTCTCATTGGTGAATACCGAAGATAACTATGCATTGAGGACCTCACTCACTTCCACAGCCTCCACATCTTCCCACCTTTATCTCTAATCGGTCCTACCTTCACTCCTGTCATCCTTTTGTTCTTCACATAATTGAAGAATGCCTTGGGGTTTTCCTTTACCCTACTTGCCAAGGCCTTCTCATGCCCCCTTCTTGCTCTTCTCAGCCCCTTCTTAAGCTCCTTTCTTGCTACCCTATATTCCTCAATAGACCCATCTGATCCTTGCTTCCTAAACCTCATGTATGCTGCCTTCTTCCACCTGACTAGATTTTCCACCTCACTTGTCACCCATGGTTCCTTCACCCTACCACTCTTTATCTTCCAGCCCAGGACAAATTTATCCCTAACATCCTGCAAGAGAACCCTAAATATCGACTACATGTCCATTGTACATTTCCCTGCAAAAACATCATCCCAATTCACACCCGCAAGTTCTAGCCTTATAGCCTCATAATTTGCCTTTCCCCAATTTAAAATTTTCCTGTCCTCTCTGATCCTATCCTTTTCCATGATAATGTTAAAGGCCAGGAGCGGTGGCTGCTGTCCCCCAGATGCTCACCCACTGAGAGATCTGTGACCTGACCCGGTTCATTACCTAGTACTAGATCTAGTATGGCATTCCCCCGAGTCGGCCTGTCCACATACTGTGACAGGAATCCATCCTGGACACACTTGACAAACTCTGCCCCATCTAAACCATTGGAACTAATCAGGTGCCAATCAATATTAGGAAAGTTAAAGTCACCCATGATAACAACACTGTTATTTTTGTACCTTTCCAAAATCTGCCTTCCAATCTGCTCCTCCATATCTCTGCTGCTACCAGGGGACCTATAGAATACCCCCAGTAGAGTAACTACTCCCTTCCTGTTCCTGACTTCCACCCATACTGACTCAAAGGAGGATCCTGCTACATTACCCACCCTTTCTGTAGCTGTAATAGCATTTGATGTAATAGAATTTGATGTTCATAAACCCATGATCACTATCTCACTACCTTTGCTCTCTCTTTGCACGATTTATTTTTTAAAAATATATTATAATTTATGGTATATTTCATGTATTGCACTGTAGTGCTGACACAAAATAATTTTTTTTTAGATTATGAGAACACTCAGTCCTCCTTTACTGTCATTTAGAAATGCATACATGCATTAAGAAATGACACAATGTTTCTCCAGAGCAAGCCAGCGAGCACTGTGAGGGTCATGTTTTTTGACTTCCCCAGTGCGTTCAACACCATCCGCCCTGCTCTGCTGGGGGAGAAGCTGACAGCGATGCAGGTGGATGCTTTCCTGGTGTCATGGATTCTTGATTACCTGACTGGCAGACCACAGTACGTGTGCTTGCAACACTGTGTGTCCGACAGAGTGATCAGCAGCACTGGGGCTCCACAGGGGACTGTCTTGTCTCCCTTTCTCTTCACCATTTACACCTCGGACTTCAACTACTGCACAGAGTCTTGTCATCTTCAGAAGTTTTCGGATGACTCTGCCATAGTTGGATGCATCAGCAAGGGAGATGAGGCTGAGTACAGGGCTACGGTAGGAAACTTTGTCACATGGTGTGAGCAGAATTATCTGCAGCTTAATGTGAAGAAGACTAAGGAGCTGGTGGTAGACCTGAGGAGAGCTAAGGTACCGGTGACCCCTGTTTCCATCCAGGGGGTCGGTGGAGGATTACAAATACCTAGGGATATGAATTGACAATAAACTGGACTGGTCAAAGAACACTGAGGCTGTCTACAAGAAGGGTCAGAGCTGTCTCTATTTCCTGAGGAGACTGAGGTCCTGGGTCAGACATCCTGAGCCAATAGGCTGGTCCTGGACTTATTTCATAATTTACTGGCATAATTTACATATTACTATTTAACTATTTATGGTTCTATTACTATTTATTATTTGTGGAGCAACTGTAACAAAAACCAATTTCCCCCCGGGATCAATAAAGTATGACTATGACTATGTATGACTATGACTATATCACAGAAAACAGGACAAACCAAAGACTAACACAACAGAACCGCATAATTATAACATATAGTTACAGCAGTACAAAGCAATACCATAATTTGATAAAGAACAGACCATGGGCACAGTAAAAAAAAGTCTCAAGTCCCGATCAACTCCCGCGTCCCTGATAGCAGGTGGCAAAAGGGAGAAACTCCCTGTCATAAACCTCCAGGCACCGACAACTGCCGATGCCTTGGAAGCACTCGACCACAGCCGACACTGAGTCCGTCCATCTGAAAACTTTGGGCCTCCGACCGGCCCCTCCAATACAGCCTCCTGAGCGCCATCCTCTGCCGAGCGCCTTTGCCCTCGCCCCGGCCGCCGAAACAAGCAAAGCCGAGGATTCGGGACCTTCTGCTCCGGAGGTTCTGGTTACCACACAGTAGCAGCGGCAGCGAAGTGGGCATTTCAGAAGTTTCTCCAGATGTTCCTCCGTACTCTCACGTCCGTCTCCATCAAGTCAGAATTGTGCACGGTCCCCTACTTGACATATTACAGATATCATTCACCGGAGAGGCCGCACGCGCTGCATCGCGCTGCCACCTTCTCCTCCTCCTTCTCCTTTTCACAACGTACATTCAGCGGCCATTTCATTAAGTACGTCCTGTATCTAATAAAGTGGCCACTTTATGTTCATGCTCTTCTGCTGCTGTAGCCCACGCACTGCGAGGTTTGATGTGTTGTGCATTCAGAAATGTTCTTCTGTACACCACTGTTGAATATCTGAAATACTATCATCTTCCCGTCAGCTTGAACCAGTCTTCTCTGAGGAGGACCATTCTCCTCTGACTGCTCTCATTAACAAGGCATTTTTGCCCACAGAACTGCCACTCAATGAATGTCTTTTTGCTTCTCACACCATTCTCTGTAAATTCTATAGGCTCTTCTGCGTGAAAATCCCAAAAAATTGGCAGTTTCTGAGATACTCAAATCACCGTGCCTGGCACCAACAATCATTCCACAGTCAAAGTCAGTTGGATCACATTTCTTCCCCATTCTGATGCTTTGTCTGAACAACTGAACCTCTTGACCTTGTCTGCATGCTTTTATGCATTGAGTTGCTGCCACATGAGTGGCCGATCAGACATTTTCATTAACAAGCAGGTGTACAGGTCAACTTAACATAGTGGCCACTGAGTGTATGTCAGTGATTCAGAGTTCTCTGATTCAGTGTGGGACTGGTAACTAATTATTAAACAGCAACACCCTGCTCACAAATAGCATCATGACAATGACTAATTATTCAGATTTTCTTTTCTGGGAGGTAATTACAGTGAAATTATTCACCAACCTTGGAAGTTTTCACGTTTTATTGTTTTACAACATTGAAACACGGTGGATTTAATTTGGCTTTTTGACACTGATGAACAGAAGAAGACTCTTCGTGTCAAAGTGAAAACAGATCTCTACAAAGTGATGTAAATTAGTTACAAATATGAAACACAAAATAATTGATTGCATTAAGTATTCACCTCCTTGAATATAACACACCAGATCATCACTGATGCAGCCAATTTGTTTTAGAAGTCACATAATTAGTTAAATGGAGATCACCTATGTACAGTCAAGCTGTTTCAATTGATTGTAGTAAAAATACATCTGTATCTGGAAGGTCGCACTGCTGATGAGTCATTATCCTGGTAAAAACTGCACCGTGAAGACAAGATAACACTCCAAGCAACTCCGTCAAAAGGTTATTGAAAAGCACAAGTCAGGAGACGGATACAAGAAAATTTCCAAGTCACTGAGTATCCCTTGGAGTACAGTTAAGTCAATCATCAAGAAATGGGAAGAATATGGCACAGCTGTAAACTGCCGAGAGCAGGCCGGCCTCAAAAACCGAGTGACTGTGTAAGAACAGAACAAGTTAGAAAAGGGCTGTTTACTCACAATCCCCATGCAATCTGACAGAGCTTGAACAGTTTTGTATAGAAGAATGGGGAAAAATTGCAGTGTCCAGATGTGCAAAGCTGATAGAGACCTATCCACACAGACTCAAGGCTGTAATTGCTGCCAAAGGTGCATCTACTAAATACTGACTTGAAGTGTGTAAATACTTGTGCAATCAATTATTTTGTGTTTTATAACTGTAATTAATTTAGATCACTTTGTAGAGATCTGTTTTCACTTTGACACGAAAGAGCCTTTTTCTATTGATTGGTGTCAAAAAAGCAAAGGTAAATGCACTGTGATTCAATGTTGTAAAACATGAAAACTTCCAAGGGGGGTGAATACTTTTTATAGGCACTGTTAGTCTGAGGTGTGTTCTGGCTGGGAACGTCCCTCCCACAGCTCTGCACTAAAGGAAGGGAACAGATCAGGAGATAGGAACCCACCCATAGATAGCCACCCACTTCAACTCTGCTTCCCATTCCCATTCAGATATGTCCATACATGGCCTCCTCTACTGCCATAATGAGGCTAAGCTCAGGTTGGAGGAGCAACACCTCAGATACCATCTAGGTAGTCTCCAGCCCCTTGGTATGAACATAGAATTCTCCAACTTCCAGTAACTCCCTCCCCCTCCCTTCCTCTATGCCTATTTCACTCTGCCCCCTCCCCCAGCTCCCTCATGGTTCCACCTCCTTCTTCTACTACCCATTGTTTTCAAGGGCTATGGCGTCAATGCTTCCCCTCCCCCACCCCTTTGTCTTTCAAATTACTGGTCTTTCAACTGAAGCTACAAGCATTCTTCAAATCCATTCCACATCTGTCATTCTTCAGTACTGACGAAGGGTTCCGGGCTGAAACGTTGACTCATCGTTTCTGACTGATGCTGCCCGACCTGCTGAGTTCATCCAGCGTACTGAAAGTGTTGCTTACATCAGGAGATAGAAGTTTCTCAGGGTATCTGTGGCAGACAATTGTGGTCCGAAGGATTTGTACTGTGCTGCAGTGTTCCATGTCTTCAGTTCAGTTACAAAGTAAATTTATTATCGAAGTACATATGTGTCACTATGTACAACCCTGAGATTACTTTTCTTGTGGGCATTCACAGAAAATACAATAAACACAATCGAATCAATGGAAGACTCCACCCAACTAGATGGAGAAACTACCAATGTACAAAAAAATCAGCAAAGTGTGCAAATTCTAAAAGAAAGAGAGAAGAAAAGAGAGATATTAATAATAAATAAGCAATAAATATTGAGAACATGAGATGAAGAGTCATTGAAAGTGAGTCCATTGGCTGTTGGAACAGTTCAGTGATGGGGTGAGTGAAGTTGAATGGAGTTCAGAGAGTTAAAAGTGAACGGATTTCAGTTGCAGTGACCTGACTGGCACACTTTGTGAAGCCAGCGGGTGGTACGGATCTGATAATAGTTAGATTGACAACGGGACTCATGGAAACACTGTTGTTGCTCAGAGCTCTGCCGAAACACATTTGCCTCAGTTCTTGAGGTTCTAATTACCCGGAATTACACACAGTCATTAATCCGCCTCCAAGTGTCCCGTGTAATCCAGCTTTGTAACGGAGATCAAGCCAATGCCTGCCTACATAAGTAAACTCTCCCCCTATGAAAGTGGATGCATTTCTGAAGTCCCATTTGATTACTCAGAGTGTACCCATGAGAATCAGAATCAAGTTTAATATCACTGACATACGTTGTGGAATTGGAGATTACCAACACACTGCAATTACGCCCCACTTAAAGAATAAAAATTAACTTCATGGCATATACTGAAGCAAAGTATTCATTAAGTACCTCCATTACTTCCTGTGACTCCATGCAGATGGAAGGGAGGACGTCAGGTAGTGGAGAGCACCTCTGTGGCTGTCCCCCTTAACAATAAGTACTCCATTTTGAGTACCGTTGGGAGGGACGACCTGTCTGGGGAAAGAAACAATGACCATGTCTCTGGCACTGAGTCTGGCCCTGTGGCTCAGAAGGGTAGGGAACGGAAGAGTGTGGCAGCGGTAATACGGGACTCTATAGTTAGAAAGACAGATAGGCGATTCTGTGGGCACAAAAGAGAAATAAGGATGGTAGTTTGCCTCCCAGGTGCCAGGGTTCGTGATGCTTCTGAGTGCTTCCACAATATCTTGAAATGGGAGGGTGAGCAGCCAGCGGTCATAGTACATATTGGTACCAACGACATAGGTAGAAAAAGGATGGAGGTCCTGAAAGCAGAATACAGGGTGTTAGGAAGGAAGCTGAGAAGCAGGACCTCTAAGGTAGTAATCTTGGGATTGCTGCCTGTGCCACGCGGCTGTGAGTATAAGAATAGGATGCAATGTAGAATAAACGTGTGGCTGAAGGATTGGGGCAGGGGGCAGGGATTCAGATTTCTGGATCATTGGGACCTCTTCTGGGGCAGGTGTGACCTGTACAAAAAGGACGGGCTGCACTTGAATCCAAGGGGGACCAATATCCTGCCGGGGAGGTTTGCTGATGCTACTGGGGAGGGTTTAAACTAGATTTGCAGGGAGGTGGGAACCAAACTGAAGAGGCAGAGGATTGGACAGTTGGTGCACAAGTAGAGACAGCTTGTAGGGAGTTTGTGAGGAAGGATAGGCAGATGTTAGAGCAAAGATGCACTCAAACTGATGGTTTGAGATGTGTCTATTTTAATGCAGGGAGTATCATAAACAAGGCGGATGAACTTAAAGCGTGGATCACTGTGACACTGTGGCCATTACAGAGACTTGGACGTCTCAGGAGCAGGAATGGCTGCTGAGTTTGCCAGGTTTTAGTTGCCTCAAAAAGAATAGAGAGGGAGCCAAAAGAGGTGGGGGTATGGCATTGCTAGTTAGTGATAGTGTCACAGTTGCAGAAAAGGAGGAAGTGTTGGAGGGATGGTCGACTGAGTCAGTGTGAGTGGAAGTCAGAAACAGGAAAGGGGCAATAACTCTACTGGGTGTTTTTTATAGACCCCCCCCCCCAATAGTAACAGAGATATTGAGGAACAGATAGGGATGCAGATTTCTGAAATTATAATAATATGGTTGTTGTGATGGGAGATTTTAACTTTCCTAATATTGACTGGCATCTCCTTAGTGCAAAGGGTTCAGATGGGGTGGAGTTTGGTAGGTGTGTTCAGGAAGGGAGGTACCATGGATGGTTAGGGATATGTAGGGCTATGGTTCAGATGTAGGACTAGGTATTTTAAATGGTTCTGTACAGACTCGATGGGCCAAAGGACCTATTCCTGTGCTGTACTTTTCTATGATTCTATGACTCTATGACTTTAAGCAGATTTGGACCTCTTACCTAAGAAATGGTATGACGTAGAGAGACTCCTTACGGTAGATGCCGGATTTGAACCCCAACTCAGACGCCCCAAGCTGTAATAGTGTGGCACTAACCTCCATGCTAACCTGGCACCCACATTATTTCTGCTCCAACATCTTATAGACTGCCCTCCAGATGTAGCCTGGTCAGATGTTCTGTGTTCTGCTGTGATCTTAACCTCTGCTCCCTGGGAATATCGATAAAATCCCATGGGAATATTTTTAATAAAAATGCTGAGCTTTCTTGGACTGTGGCCAACATTTATCCTTCTACTGAGATCCTTAACAAAAAAATAAACAAATTATTTGTGGTTATTATCATGCTGTTCGTGTTTGAAAGAGCCGTCACATTTTTAAAAAATTTGCTGACAATGCTTCTTAACAAGAATACTTAATTGACAGTTTGACAACTGTCTCTCCTCTGAAGAGCTGCTTTTCTAAGAGAAGTAAATGGTCTTCCCTGGCTTCCTCGACTAAAGTCTCTGACGCAAGCTTTGCTATCACCATGCTGCTGTGCCTGGAATCTTTGCTGCGTGCACGTTAACGTTACTGCCATTGGAGAGGATCCAGAGGAGGTTTACGAGGCTGATCCTGAAAAGGAAAGGGTTGATGTATGAAAAGCATTTGATGGCTCTGGGCCTGTAATTGCTGGAGTTTCAAAGAATGAGGAGAGATCTCATTGAAACCTACCCAATATTGAAAGGTCTAGGTGGCGTGAACATGGAGAGGATGTTTCCAATAGTGGGGGGTTGTGGTCTAGGACCAGAGGGCACACCCCTAGAATGGAAGGACATCCATTGAGAACAGAGATGAGGAGAAATTTATTTGGTTGGAGGGTAGTGAAAGTGTGGCATTCATTGCCACAGATGGCTGTGGGGGCAAAGTGATTGGGTATATTTAAAATGGAGGTGATAGGTTCTTGATTAGTAAATGTATCTCAGTGTACAGGGAGAAGGCAGGAAAATGGGGGTTGAGAAGGTAATAAATCAGCCCTGATGGAATGGTGGGGCAGACGCAATGAGCAAATTGGGTTAATTCTGCTCCTTTGTGACATGGCTTTCGTGTAGGTGATATCACATCATGCGTGTGTGCATACTCTAGGAACACACATGCGTGTGCTGGGACTTTTATTGCGAGGCTTTGGAGGTTGATGTGGAAATGCTAAGCTGCCCCTGCCAAGTTTAGTGATTAGATTAGTTTTACTTGTTACTTGTACATCGGAACATACAGTGAAGTGCATCGTTTGCGTCAATGATCAACACAGTCTGAAGATGCGCTGGGGGCAGCCCGCAAGCGTCACCATGCTTCTGGCGGCAATGTAGCGTGTCCACAACTTACTAACCCTAACTGGTACACCTTTGGACTGTGGGAGGAAACTGGAGCCCCTGGAGGAGACCTGTGCATTCACAGGGAGAATGTAGAGATTCCTTACAGGCAGAGGTGGGAATTGAACCCCAGTTGTTGGTGCTGTAGTGTGTTGCATTGCCTTGGGTGATGGACATGACAGTTGTGAATATCATGAAGCTTGCTTCCCATTGGTTAAAGGTAGGAGGGGTGAGACCAGGGATCACGACTCAGGTTCCAATCTTCTCAGTAAAGCTTCAGGGTGAGAGGTTCAAAGTTAACGTTGTTGTCACGTGGACAAGTATATGTATAAACCATTTGACAAATACAACTAGTCATTAAACCATTAGGAAAGAATTTATCTCCCCTGTTGTTGGGTGGCAGGGTGGAGATGTGCTTCTACCAAAGCAGGTGTAAGGGGCTCCTTCCTTCTGCTAGTCTACAGGTCACCGTTGGGAAAGGTGTAGCACCTGCTTATACCCCAACCAGGGTCAGGTGAAGCCACATGATCAGGTGGTGGATGGTCGTACGAGCGTATCACAAGTCCTGGTTATGCGTCCACTGGCACCAGGCAGACAATCTCTGAAGAGGGCTGGCTGGTGGCGCAACGACATCGGCGCCGGACCCGGGAGCAGAGTTTCCCGGGTTCGAAACTAGTCGGGTCCACTCCCGAGTACATTTTCCATCCATGCCGGGTTGAGTGTCAAGATCGCAACTCGACCTCGTAAAAAATAAAGGGAAAATACTGTGAAAATGTCTGTGTGAGGAGTGGCACGCCACACAGTCTCTCTCTCGCTCCACGCCTTGTAAAAAGCCATGAAAAACACATCATCATGGACGCACGCACGGACATGCAGTCGTGCACGCACAAACTCGCACACACGCAGACACACGCCAAAAAAAATCCTATACTATACAGAGCTTTGAAATAGTTTTATTTTTCATATTCTGTAACATTATATTTAGCATATAATTATACCTATATTAAAACATAAATATCAACAGAATAATTAGTAGAGTGGATTAAAAAACACTAACAACTAACAGGGACTATGGAGGGTGGGGGCCATAGAGTTAGGTGAAAATCACAAGTGAGCTACGAGCAGAAAAACGTTTACTCATCTCTGCGTTGAACTGAGGCTGTGGTCTGTAACTAACGCTCTCCTGAATCGGCTACAGTGGTGACTGGCTTCGCGGCTGTGGACTCATTTCTGTGAACTTCAGTTCTGAATGTTATTTGCATACTTTTACTGTTTTTTTTTCCTGCACATTGGGTGTTTGGTGGCTTTATTTTTTAATGGGTTCTATTGGGTTTCTTTGTTTTGTGGCTACCTGTGAGGAAATAAGTCTCCAGGCTGTATATAGTATACATATTTTAATACTAATCAATGTACTTTGTTAAAGGGTTGGCAAAGCATTGCAACTTTGCTGTACCATTCTATGTTCTATGTTCATATAGAACGATCTCTCTCGATGGTACCTATGTATTGTGACCAAAGTGACGGTAAAGGCACTGAAGCTAGTCGATCCAGAAGTGTTTTATTGAACAAAATGAGACACTCTTGGAGGAAGAGACCTGTCTGTGCCAATGTTACATGACATTTTATATGCTAAAGATCATAGGTAGAAGCAAGACCATTCTATAATTACAGTGTATCTACAATGTCTCCTTTGAATTACATGCAATGTTCACGTCTTTGCACCCACACCCCAGACACCCAAAATTAATGTTAATCAGCATTGCCTGGATTTCAATTAACTGGTATCCATAGTTCCAGGAAACTATTGTCCAGGGCTGTGTTTTAAAGTTAATCTACAATCCACATTCATGTCTAAAGCTTGGTTGCTGAAGTTAATATTTGCGGGATACCCTAACTCCAGTACATGCCCTAACGGCATACAAACAGGAGTATTTCGTTGTGTCACGATGTATGTGGGACGAAAGGCCTGTACTGTGCTGTACTGTTCTACATGACAATAATAAAACAGTTCCAATCCCAACGTATCCGTGGGCATCATGTTATCGTACCACGTTGAAAATGTTACACAAAGCAAATTTTAGATGATCTTCTGTTTCACATCTGGTCAAGACTGGCGTGGCAGGGTAGCATAGTGGTTAGCACAATGCTTTACAGTGTCAGTGACCCGGATTCTATTTCTATTGGTGTCTATTAGGTGTTTGAACATTCTCCCCCTGACCATGTGGGTTTTCTCCGGGTGCTCCAGTTTCCTCCCACAGTTCAAGGACCTACTGGTCGGTAGGTTAAGTGGTCATTGTAAATTGCCCCATGATTAGGGTAGGATTAGATTATGAAGACACGTAGTCCTCTTTTATTGTCATTTAGTAATGCATGCATTAAGAAATGATACAATATTTCCTCCAGTGTGATATCACAAAACACAGGACAGACCAAGACTGAAAAAACTGACAAAACCACATAATTATAGCATATAGTTACAACAATGCAACAATACCATAACTCGATGAAGAAGTCCGTGAGCACAGTAAAGTTCAAAATCTCTCAAATGCCCCGCATCTCACACAGACGAGAGAAGGAAGAAAAACTCTCCCTGCCATGCTGACCACAATCCGACTCTGAGTCTTCCGAAAACTTCGAGCTCTGATCAGCTCTCCAACACCGAGTACTGAGTGCCATCTCTGTCCTCCTTCTCGGTCGCCAAAAGCAGGCAAGGCCGGGGATTTTGAGGCCTACCCTCCGAAAGATTCCCGACCACACAGTAACGACAGCAGCGGACGAGCGTTTCAGAAATTCCTCCAGGTGTTCCTCTGTGCTTTCACGTCCATTCTCTCGTCAAATCAGAAATTGTCCACGGCCCCTATTTAACAGATACGATTAATTTGGGGGGTTGCTGGGTGGCATGGATTGAAGGGCCGGAAGGGGCTGTTCTGCCCTGTATCTCAATAAATAAAAAGCTAACCAGGGTCAACCTCCTTTTCTCCAGGTACATGTACAACAGCAAAGGGCACTGGAATGATTGGTCTGTTCCAGTATTGGCAGTAACTTCAGCGGGATTCACATACATCACATTTTTACAGGTAAGTGGTAAGGAGCTAAACTGCGTCGTACAAGGCTTTTTATTCTGTCGTAAAGATGGGGTGAAATGGGAGGGAGGGGGGATCTCGGTTCAGGAAGGAGTCTCTTAGAAACAGTCAGAGAAACATGGGTAATACATTTCCAAGTCAGGATGGTGGGTAACTTGGAGGGGATCCAGTAAGTGGTGGTGAATTGAGCCTCAGTTTTCCCAACCTCTGGAATTTGAGTTCTATTCTTACAGTCAAACCAGTTCCCAATCCACTGTCTCTCTGTCCTGGAAGGACAAGGGCAACTAGTGCAGGGGAACACCACCACATGCAGGTTGCCCTCCATGTCTAACGGGCACAAGTCAAAGTTCAAAAGGCATGATAATCCAGGTCCGCAATTCATTGGAAGTGGCGTCGCAGATAGGATAGGGTCATCAGAAAAGATTCTGGCACATTGGCCTTCATAAGTTGAGGTATTGGGTACAGGAGATGGGATGTTTTGTTGAAGTTGTATTAGACATTAATGAGGCCTAATTTGGAGTATTGTGCGCAGTTTTGGTCACCTACCTGCAGGAAAGAGGTAAATACTGTTGAAACAGGGAGTCGACGTTCCGGCCCGAAACGTCGACTCACCGTTTCTAACTGATGCTGCCCGACCTGCTGAGTTCATCCAGCGTACTGAAAGTGTTGCTTTGATCACAGCATCTGCAGATTATTTTGTGTTTACGGTTGAAACAGCATAGAGAAAATTTACAAGGTTGTTGCCAGGACTGGAGGACCTGAGTTATTAGGAAGAATTAAATAGGTTATTCCTTGGAACCTAGAAGAATGAGGGGAGATTTGATAGAAGTATACAAAAATTATGAGGAGTATAGATAGGGTAAATGCAAGCAGGCTTTTTTCCACTGAGGTTGGATAGGACTACAACTGGAGGTCATGGGTTAAGTGTGAAAGGTGAGAAGTTAAGCAGAACATGAGGGGAAACTTCTTCACTCAGAAGGTCGTGAGAGTGTGGAACGAGCTGCCAGCACAAGTGGTTCATGCAAGCTTGATGTCAATGTTTAAAAGAAGTTTGGATAGGTACATGGATGGTAGGGGCATGGAAAGCTATGGTCCTGGTGCAGGTCAATGGGAGTAGGTAGCTTAAATGGTTCAGCAATGGCTGGATATGCCAAAGGGCCTGTTTCTGTGCTGTACTTTTCTATGACTCTAAGTTCAAAGTTCAAATTAATTTTATTATCAAAGTATGTACATAGTTGTTCAACAGCTGTGGCAGGACTTGAATGCTATCACCTTCTACAAAGTGAAACCAAGCGACATAGGCTTCACCACCAGATAAGCTCAATGATTTTTATGCTCACTTCGACCATCAAAACATGGAGGCACCTTCACGAACTCCCAGAGCCCCCGAAGACCCTGTGATTTCAGTCTCTGAAGCTGATATGAGCCATCCTGCAGGTGAACTACGGAAAGCATCCGGGCCAGACAGGGTACCTCACTGATTATTAAAGACCTGTACTGATCAACTGGCTGGAGTGTTCACTGGTATCTCTAACCTCTCACTTCAGCATTCTGAGGTATCTAGCTGCTCCAAGCAGGCTTCAATTATACCCGTGCCTAAGAAGAACGTGGTAACCTGCCTCAGTGACTATTGTCCAGTAGCACTGTGATGAAGTGCTTTGAGAGGTTGGTGGTGAAACATCTCAACTCCTGCCTGAGAAGCAAATTGGATCCTCTCCGATTTGCCTACCGTCACAACGTGTCAATCCACAGCAGATGCCATTTCATTGGCTCTTCACTCAACCCTGGAACATTTGGACAGTGAAGGTGCATACATCAAGATGCTCTTCATTGACTACAGCTTGGCATTCGATACTATCATTTCCTCAAAACTAATCAATAAGCTTCAAGTTTGAGGCCCCTCGTGCAAGTTGGATCCTTGATTTCCTCACTCTCAGACCCCAGACAGTTCAGGTTGGCAACAGCATCTCCTTCACAATGTCCATCAACACGGGTGTATCACAAGGCTTTGTGCTTAGCCCCCTGCTCTTCTTGCTTTATATTGCTGAGTGTGAGGCTAAGCACAGCTCCAGTGCCATATTTAAGTTTGCTGGTGGCACAACTGCCATTGGTTGAATCCAAGTTTGTGATGAATCAGTATATAGGAAGGAGATTGAATCTCTGGCTGAGTGGTGCCACAACATCAACCTCGCATTCAATGTTAGCAAGTCCAAGGAGATGATTATTGACTTTAGGAGGAGGAAACCAGAGGTCCATGAGTGGGATGTCATTGGTGGATCAGAGGTGGAGAGAGTCAGCAACTTTAAATTCATCGGTGTTAGCATTTCAGAGGATCTGTTCTGGGTCCAGCATGTAAGTACCAATATGAAGAAAGCATGGCAGCACCGCTACGTTCTTTGAAGTTTACGAAGATTCGGCATGTCATCTAAAACTTTGACCATCTTCTGTAGATATGCGGTGGAGAGAATATTGACTGGTTGCATCATGGCCTAGTATGGAAACACCAGTACCCCTGTATGTAAGAGCTGACAAAAAAGTAGAGGATATGGTCCAGTCCATCATAGGTAAAGCACTCCGCACCACTGAGCACATCTACGTGGAGCATTGTCGCAGGAAAACAGCATCCATCATCAAGATCCATCAAAACTCATTTTGCTCTGGAATTGGAATTGGTTTGTTATTGTCACATGTACCAAGGTACAAGGAAAAGCCTGTCTTGCATATTGTTCATACAGATCAAGTCATTACATAGTACATTGTCTCTAGAATGAGGTAAAACAATAACAATGCAGAATAAAGCGTAAAAGCTTCTGAGAAAGTGCAGTGCAGGTAAACAATCAAGGGCAAGATTGTAATGAGGTAGATTGTGAGGCCACGACTCCATCTTATCCTAATGAAAAGGCATTTGTTACGCTTACTACCCATCCCGGATATTCTCCATTCTACCCTCTTCCATTGGGCAGAAGATTCCAAAGCCAGAAATCACGTACCACCAGGTTCAAGGATAACTATTGAATATTGAAAGGCCTAAATGCAGAGGACATGGGGAGGATTTTTCCGATAGTCATTGCTCCCTCTAATTTGTCTTTTAGCTGCGCAGACCAACCACTGCTGTGAACAGAACATTTTTACAGGGCCCGAAAACTGCATGCCTCTTTAAATATTTTATTTTGTTCCAACAATTTTTAATTTTAATTTTAAGATTATGATTTTTTGAAAGATTACTTACCGAAAAGAAAGAATATAGAATTTTTCACACCAAACAAACATAAGCCATGACTCTCCACACATGTGAGCGATGACTGGCTGTCAAAACAGCTGACAGGCACAATGGCAAAAGTAAAGTGTTTTGTCGAGACGGTGTCAGCATTCAGTGAGCCGGTAGATTAATAACAATGAGCTACCAACTTCCATTCTGTGTTTATTATTGCAATTTGGAGCAATTTGAGCACTGACAATGTAAATACGTTGAAGCTCTAAAATGTTTCAAAGTGAAGGGTATGGTACATTTATTATTTAGAAAATTTATGGATTATATTCATTAACACATAATTACAGAGTATTTCACAATTATATTAACATAGAATTTTGTATTAAGATTATATAAAAGAAAATTCGAGCTGTCGGGCAACAAGGGCTGTATGCTCATGAGCATTTCAGTTAAGGCACACCCGTTCAGCTTAAAGGGAACAGTGCCTTTTGTGGGGGCGTCTAGAATCAGAGGGTGCAGCCTCAGAATAGAGGGGCGTCCCTTTAGAACAGAGATGAGTGGGGATTTCTTTACCCAGAGGGTGGTGAATCTGTGGAATTCATTGCCAGAGACGGCTGTGGAGGCCCAGTCATTGGGTACATCTAAAGCGGAGGCTGCTAGGTTGTTGATTAATAAGGTCATCAAATGTTACAGGGAGAAGGCAGGAGAATGGAGTTGAGAGGGATAATAAATCAGCCATGATGGAATGATGAGGCAAACTCAATGGGCTGAATGACCTAATTCTGCTCCAATGTTTTATGGTCTTATGGTATGTAAGAGCAGTGCAATGTGGGGATCACAGCAGTGAATGCACACTTGTTTCAGGGTTGTGTGTTCCATGTTGCTTACAAGGTTAGAGGTTTGAGATTGCTTAATGTCATTTCCAGTACACAAGTGGAAAAGGAAAATGAAATATTTGTTGCTCCGGATCCAAAGCAGCACAAAAAAAACACAGTAAGATAAAGAACACAATAAAAATAAATACATACGATAGCTTATATACATAGATTGATTGTATGTCCATAAACCTTCCAAGGTGCAAATCCATGGTCTCACAAGACTAACGGATGCCTATTAATGTCCATAAAGTGATGTTAGGCACAGGAGTGTCTATACATAAGGTGACTCTGACAGGAAATGATAACGTAGTGGTGGTTGGGGGTGTGGAGGGGTGGGTTAGTGGGTGGAGATGTTGATCAGCCTTACTGCTTGGGGAAAGTAACTGTTTTTGAGTCTGGTGGTCCTGGTATGGTTGCTGCATAGCCTCCCCACTGATGGGAGTGGGACAAACAGTCCATGAGCAGGGTGGGTGGGATCCTTCATGATGTTACTGGCCCTTTTGTGGCACTTCACTGTGTCTATGTACTCAATGGCAGGTAGGCTGGTGCTGGTGATGCATTGGACAGTTTTGACTACCCGTTATTACTTAGTGTAATAAAGTCTTCTCTCTCAGTTTTTAGCACTATGCCACATAGCGGTGGGGCAACAGATGAACCTCTACTGGCTGCACAAGGTAAGCGTGAAAGGATCCGGTCAGATCCAAGCACTATTCTCCCTATCTGTGAGCAGGAAATAATCTCCTGGAGGAACTCAGCGGGTCGGGGCTCAACCTTCGAAAGTTCAAAGTAAATTTATTATCAAAGTACATATATGTCACCATATACAACCCCGGGATTCATTTTCTTGCAGGCACACTCAATAAATCTATAGAATAGTATCCATAACAGTGCCAAGGAAAGACCACACCTACTTGGGCAATCAAGTAGAGTGCAGAAGGCGATGAGATGTGCAAATTAAAAAGAAAGAAATAATAATAATAATAATAAATAAATAAGCATTAAATATCAAGAGCATGAGATGAAGAGTCCTTGAAAATAAGTCTTTTGGTTGTGGGAACATGTCAGTGATGGCACATTCAGAATCAGGTTTATTGTTACTGACACGCATTTGTTGTTTTGTGGCAGCTGTACAGTGCAATATATAATCATACTATAAATTACAATAAGAAATATACCATACAGTACTGTGCAAAACTCTTAGGTATATATACATTTAGGGAGCCTAAGACTTTTGCGCAGTACTGTAGTAATATTATGCATTGCACTGTACTGCTGCCACACAGAAATAAACAACTTCATGACTGATGTGAGTGATGACAAACCTGATTCTGATCTGGGGTCTCTGTTGTGGACTGAGAGTGAGAAGGGGGCAGGGAGAGGGGAATCTTGGTTGGGAAAAGGGGGAGGGAGCAGGAAGCACCAGAGAGACATTCTGGAATGATCAAGAAACCAATTGTTTGTAACCGCATGTTGTCTGGTGTCTCAGGGCTGGGTGTGTCTGCATCCGAGCCACATCCCGGCACAAGCACTCCTTCCCTGCCACCTGTCCCTCACCCCTCCCACAGCTTTATATAAACTAAATAGATAGTGCTAAAAAAGCAAAATAATGAGGTAGTGTCATCGTCCATTCAGAAATCCGATAGTGGAGGTGAAGAAACTGTTCCAAAACTGTTGAGTGTGTGTCCTCAAAGTTAGTTTAATATCAAAGTACATATAAGTCATCATACACAACCCTAAGATTCATTTACTTGTGGGCACTCACAACAGATAGAGGAAACACCATCCATACATGACAGGATGGACCGATATGCAGTAAAGAAGGAAATGATAATAAAAATAAATAAACAAGCAGTAAATATTGAGAACATGAAATGAAGAGTCCTTGAAAATGAGTCCATAGGTTGTGGGAATAGCTCAGTGAAGTTGAGCTAAAGTCATCCCCTCTGATTCAAGGCCCGGATGGTTCAGGCTCCTCTAGTAATGAGCAGAGAGTACATCCTGGGCAGTGCGGGCCCTTAATGATGGGTGTAGTGTTTCCGAGGGATCATCTCTTGCAGATGCCCTCGATGCTGGGGAGGCCAGCGCTCGTGATAGAGCTGGCTGAGTTTGCAACTCTGTACGGCTTTGTCCCGATCCTGTGCAGAGGCGCCCCCATACCAGACGGTGATGCATCCACTTAGAATGTTCTTCATGTACATCTGTAGAAATTGGTGACATGCCAAGTCACCTCAAACTCCAAATGGAACGTTGACTTTTCGTCTGCCAACTCAGATGCTGCTTGACCAGCTGAATTCCTCCAGCACATTGTTCTTTTGCTTCAGTTTACAACGTTCCAGGTTTTTTTTTTAATGTCCTGACATTTCTGAAGATTTTTAAAGCTTAGCTTTATATATCACATGTACGTTGAAACATTGAATTTTACAATGAAATGCATCCTTTGCATCAAATCAAATCATCGAGGATTGTGCTGGCTCGCCCGCAGGTTTCGCCTTGCTTCTGGCACCAATACTGTCATGCCCACAACTCACTGACCGTATGCACGGTAACAGACCCTTCTGGCCCAGTGCCATGAGTGTTATCGTCAAGGGCAAATATATACCCTTCCCTCATGTATAACCCTCAATTTTCCAACACCCATGTGCCTATCTAAGAGTCTTTAAATGTCCCCATTATATCATCCTCTACAGCAGGGATGTGCAACCTTTTTTATGCCATGGACCCCTACTATTAACCAAGGGCTCCTTGGACCTCAGGTTGGGAACCCCTGCCTTATTTTCAGCCTCTCTGTGCTCTTGCAGGTTGGACTCATGGTGATCTTGGTGACCCTCCTCGTGGCCGTGGTATCAGTCAACCAGATGTGGAAGGAGGAATGGGACATTATTCTGATATCATTTCAGGTTAGTCATGTAATCTCTTGGTTCATTCTGTGATTGGTTTTCTGTCCTGCTTGCTGTTTGACCAATTGCAATGGAGTTCTATGTTTGGGAAACAATTCCATGTAGAAGGAGGCAAATCATCTCCTGCCACTCACATTGGCTGGTTGAGAGATCTCTCCAACTCGAGTCGTAGAGCACTACAACACAAATCAGGGCCTTCAGGCTATCTAGTCTGTGCTGAACTGTTATTCTACCAAGTTCCATCTGCGTCTCGATTCATACATGAGAATGAGGAGGTGATAGACAGGAGCTACAGGGAGGTAGTCAACCGTAGACTGCAGGAGACAGGTAACTGGGTGACTGGAAAAGCACGGGAAATGCACAGCCAATGCAGAGTACACTTGTGGCCTGTCTGTCTGTCTAGGTTCCATATCCGATGCGGACGTTGGTGACCGTGGTTTCCTCGATGTGTAGCCACCTGGCTAGGCTTTTGATCTTCATGAGCCGAGGTCTTCCTCTAGGTTTGCTCCCCTCGTTCTTTCCAGAGAATATGAGTTTTTCTAGTTCATCTTTCCGCATGATGTGTCCTAGGAATCTGAGTTGTCTTTCTCTTATTGTTGGTATGAGTGATTGAACTGCTTGGGCTCTTCTGAGAACTTCTTCATTTGATGTGTGTGCGGTCCATGATATTTTTAACATTCGCCTGTAGAACCATAAATCAGCTACTTCTAGTCTCTTTTCCATTGCTGGGGAAATGGTCCAGCATTCACTTCCATGAGTCAGGATAGAATAAATGTAGCGCTGCAGTATTCTGTTTTTAGTGTACGTGCTCATCTTTCTGTCTGTTAATATGGTCTTCATTTTAGGACGGGGAGGAAGGCAGAGGGGCAGGTATTCCTCTCTTGGTAAAAAATGAAATCAAATCATTAGAAAGAGGTGATAAAGGGTCAGAAGGTGATGAATCATTGTGGGTAGAGCTAACAAACTGCAAGAGTAAAAAGACCCTGATGAGAGTTATATACAGACTCCCCACAAAAGAGTATGGATGAGGTCTGCAAATTAAAAATGGCAACGTGACAGTAGTCATGGGAGGCTTCAATATGCAAGTAGATTTGGAAAAGCAATTTGGTGCTGGATGCCAAGAGAGGGAGTTTCTAGAGTGCCTATGAGATGGCTTTTAAGAGCAGCTCATGGTGGAGCCCACTACGGGATCAGCTATTCTAGATTGGGTGTTGTGCAATGGATCAGAATTGATCAGAGAGCTTAAGATAAAAGAACCCTTAGGGGAAATGATCGTAACATGATCGAATTCAACCTGAAAGTTGAGAAGGAGAAGCTAAAGTCAGATGTATCAGTATTACAGTGGAGTAGAGGGAATTACAAAGGCATGAGAGAGGAGTTGGCTGGAATTGTTTGGAAAAGAACACTGGCAGGGATGATAGGGAGAGATAGAAGTCGGGGACAAGGAAATGGCACGCGAACTGAATAAGTATTTTGCATCAGTCTTCACTGTGGAAGACGCTAGCAGTTTGGTGGAAGTTCCAGGTGTAAGGGGTCATGAAGTGTGTGAAGTTACCATTACTATGGAGAAAATTCTTGGGAAACTGGAAGGTCTGAAGGTAGAGAAGTCACCTGGACCAGATGGACTACACCCCAGGGTTTGAAAGAGGTGACTGAAGAGATTGTGGAGGCATTAGTAATGATCTTCTAAGAATCACTAGATTCTGGAAGGGTTCCGGAAGACTGGAAAATTGCAAATGTCACTCCATTCTTTAAGAAGGGAGAGAGGGAGAAGAAAGGAAACTATAGGCCGGTTAGTCTGACCTCAGTGGTTGGGAAGATGTTGCAGTCAATTATTAAGGATGAGGTCTCAGGGTACTTGGAGACATACAGTAAAATAGGCCATAGTCAGCATGGTTTCCACAAGGGAAAATCTTGCCCGATAAATCTGTTGGAATTCTTTGAAGAAATAACAAGCAGAATAGACATAGTAGAATTGATTGATGTTGTGTACTTGGATTTTCAGAAGGCCTTTGACAGGGTACCACACATGAGGCTGCTTAATAAGTTAAGAGCCCATGAAACAGAAAATACAGGAAATATTCTAACATGGATAAACCAGTGGCTGACTGGCAGGAGGCAAAGAGTGGGAATAAAGAGAGCCTTTTCTAACTGGCTGCTGGTGACTGGGGGTGCTTCACAAGGGTCTGTGTTGGAACCGATTCTTTTTATGTTATATGTTAATAATTTGGATATGGAATTGATGAAGAAGAAGAAGAAGAAGAAAGCCCTTAACTCTGAGTGGAGTCATCAGGACGCCATCATGGTGGAATTTTTTTAGCAGGCTTTCTTATTTTTAAAAGGCCGAGTCGCTAGCTCAACGCTCAACCCAGCACGGATGGAAAGTGTGCAAGGGAGCCGGCTGGATTCGAACTCGGGAGCCTTCGCTCTGAAGTCCGGCGCTGATGCCACTACGCCACCAGCCAGCTATGGAATTGATGGCTTTGTTGCAAAGTTTGCAGACGATATGAAGCTAGGTGGAGGGGCAGGTCATTTTGAGGAATTAGAGATGCTACAGAAGGAGTTAGACAGGTTAGGAGAATGGGCAAAGAAATGCCAGATGGAATAGTGTTGGGAAGTGTATGGTCATGCACTTTGGTAGAAGAAAATAAAGTGTTGACTATTTTCTAAATGGAGAGAAAAATACAAAAACCTGAGGCACAAAAGGACTTGGGAGTCCTTGTGTAGGATTCCCTAAAGGTTAATTTTCACGTTGAGTCTGTGGTGAGGAAGGCAAAAGAGATGTTAGCATTCATTTCAAGAGGACTAGAATATACAAGCAAGGATGTAATGTGAAACTTTATAAAGCAGTGGCGAGGCCTCACTTGGATTATTGTCAGCTGTTTTGGGCCCCTTGTCTTAGAAAGGATGTGCTGAAACTGGAGAGGGTTCAAAGGAGGCTCACAAAAATGATTCCAGGATTGAAAGGCTTGACAATGAAGAGTGTTTGATGGCTCTGGGCCTGTATTCCCTGGAATTCAGAAGAATGAGGGCTGACCTCATTGACACCTCATCTAACTGGCTGCTGGTGATAGGGGTGCTTCACAAGGGTCTGTGTTGGAACCGATTCTTTTTATGTTATATGTTAATAATTTGGATATGGAATTGATGAAGAAGAAGAAGAAGAAGAAGAAAGCCCTTAACTCTGAGTGGAGTCATCAGGACGCCATCATGGTGAAAATCTGCGAAAGAGGGGATGTGGAGAGGATGTTTCCTATGGTCAGAGAGTCTAAAACCAGAAGACGTAGCCTCAGAATAGAGGGGTGCCCTTTTAGAATAGAGACGAGGAGGGAAGCCTTTATATATATTTAAGGCAGAGGTTGATAGATTCTTGATTGGTTAGGTCATGAAGGGACACAGGGAGAAGGCAGAAGAATGGGGCTGAGAGGAAAATTGGATCAGCCATGATGAAATGATGGAGCAGTTCTTCTTCAGACTTTTGGTGTCTTGTTTGCTTCTGTCTCTCCAGGTAATCCCAGGCAGCCTCGATGATGTTGAGATCAGGGCTCGGTGGAGGCCAAACCATCTGAAACCAGATAAAAAATCTAGGATGTCTAAGACCTTTGCACAGTATTGTCTGTATATGTATAAAAATTAAATGTTTTGCAAAAAGGGAGCAAAAATAGTGAGGTAGTGTTCATGGGTCCATTGTTCATGCAGCAGTCGGATGGCAGAGGGACAAAGCAGTTCATAAAATGTTGAGTGTGTGTCATCAGGCTCTTGTACCTCCTCCCTGGTAGTAGCATTGAGAAGAGGGCACGTCCTGGGTGGTGAGGGTCCTTAATGATGGATGCTATTGACCATTGCTGCCCTGGGAAAAAAATCTGACTCTCCACTCAATCTATCCCTCATCATCTTGTACACCTCTATCATCTCACCTCTCATCCTCCTTTGTTCCAAAGGGAAAAGAGCCAGCTCGCTCAGCCTAGCCTCATAAAACATTCTCTCTAAGCCAGGCAGTATCCTGGTAAATGTCCTCTCTAACCTCTCTAAAGCTTCCACATCCTTCCAATAATGAGGCGGCCAGAACTGAACACAATAGTGTATGACATCTAAAAATAAAAAGTATGTTGGGCTATGAATAAAATAATATTTCTAAAAAGTCTGTGAATACAGAATCACAAAAATAAAACCATTTCTAGAAAGTCTGCAAATCTGGAACTACGAAAGGCCAGAGGGTGTTGGATTATTGGTGTTTAACTCTTTTGGTGTATTAGACTGTGGAATTAAGGTGATATCTGTAATTGTTTCCATATCAATGAACTGATTTCATTTATTCTTTCTTCCCCTGCACAGGCCACTGCACCCTTCCTTCATATTGGTGCAGTTGCCGTGGTAACATTGCTGGCCTGGCTGGTTGCTGGGCAGTTTGCTCGCTCAGAGAGAATAGGTATGTACTGTCCACCGTTGTCTTCCTGGACCACCCTGCTTCGGTCCAGGACTTTTCAGTGCGGAGGATGGGGGTGTTTTCACCTCGTGAGTCCGGGCACCTCCCCTCATTCTTCTGTTCGATCATCTGCCCTCTGACTCATGGTATCATACGCTGTGGAAACGGGCCCTTCGGCCCAGCTGATCTATGCCGACCCAAGATTCCTATCAAAAAGTCCCTTCTGTCCACGTTTGGCCCAA
Organism: Mobula birostris; assembly: GCF_030028105.1. Lineage (NCBI taxonomy): Eukaryota > Metazoa > Chordata > Chondrichthyes > Myliobatiformes > Myliobatidae > Mobula > Mobula birostris. The sequence continues at coordinate 7,472,691 of NC_092376.1, read as the reverse complement.
GTCCCTTGAAAACTTTCCCAACCTGTCCAAGTGTCTTTTAAATGTTGTCAACGTACCTGCCTCAGCCACTTCCTCTGGAAGTTTGTTCCAAACACTGACCACCCTCTGGGTGAAAAATTTGCCCTCAGTCTCTATTAAATTTCTTTACTCTCTCCCCAAACCCATGCCCTTTTGGCTGCGTTTCTCTGGGGAGAAGACTGGCTGTAAGGTTGGCCACATTCAGTGAGATAGAATCAGAGGGTGGTAGAGTACATCAGCCCTTCTGCTCTATGTGAACCAAACTTGTTCCACACTCACACCACTCTCCGAGAGGAGAAATCCCCCCTTAAATATTTTACCTTGCACCTGTAACCTACAGGGCCTATAAAAAATATTCATCCCCTCCCCATGGAAGTTTTCATGTTTTATTGTTTTTTACAACAATAAATCGCAGTGGATTTAATTTGGCTTTTTTGACACTGATCAACAGAAAAAGAGTCTTTTGTGTCAAAGTGAAAACAGATCTCTACAAAGTGATCTAAAACAATAAAACTTTCGGGGGGGGGAATAAATATTTTTTATAGACACTGTATGACCTCTAGTTGTAGTCTCAACCAACCTCAGTGAAAACAGCTTGCTTGCACTTATGGGAATCAGAATCTGGTTTCATACGTCGTGGAATTTTGTAGTCTTTGCGGCAGCAGAATATTGCAATACAAAATAAGAGAAAAATGTGAATTACAGTAAGTATATATATTAAATAGTTATATTAAATAAGTAGAGCAAGAATAGAAATTAAAAAGTAGTGAGGTTGTGCTCATGGATTTAGTGTCCAGTCAGAAATCAGATGGAAGAGGGGAAGAAGTTGTTCTACACTCCTCATAATTTTGGATACTTCTATCAAATCTCCCTTCATTCTCCTACGCTCCCGGGAAAAACGTCCTAGCGTACCATACATTAAACAGAGCGACTTTTATGAGCCATTACCCAAGGGCTAAGCGTTTCCTTCAAGCCATAGAGTTGAGAGTTAGAGTCAAGTTGTCTACCTGAACTAATCCCATTGACTGGAAAGGAAGGGGCAAGAAGCCAGAATAAGAAGCTGGGAGGTGACAGGCAAGGCCAGGTGAGGGGGAAGGTGCGTGGGTGGAGGAGGGATGAAATAGGAAGCTGGGAGGTGATAGGTGGAAGAGGTTGAGGGGTGAAGAGGAAGGAATCTGTTGGGAATGGAGAGTAGATCATGGGAGAAAGGGAAGGAGGAGGAGGTGGGCAGTTGAGGAGAAGAGAGGGGGTGAGAGAGGAGCCAGAATGGGGAATGGAAAAAGAGAGAAGTAGGAGTTGGAGAAATTGGCACGCTGAAGGTGTGTTCCTGTCTGCCCTCAGTGTTTCAGACTTTCCTGCTGCTGCTGTACCTGGGAGTCCTTGTGTCCCTGTACCTGCTACCATTGTTAATCTGGTCGCCATGCATCATGAACAAGGAGAAGCTGGGCCGGAGACCAGACGTCATCGGAAATGGAGGTGTGCCGATGGTAGGTAACCGCTGACCGAGGAACGAGCAAAAGTCCGGCAGTAGGTTGCACTGGCCTGCCTGCAGCAACCCATGAGATAGTGACACAAAATGCTGGAGGAACTTGGCAGGTCAGGCAACATCTATGGAAACGAATAAACGGTCGATGTGTCAGGTTGAGAGCCCTCATCAGGGCTGGAATGAGAAGGTGGGGAGGGCAGTTTTTTTCTTAGCGTGTCACACCAGACAGGCAGCCATTCTTGTCTGGCGCGTGGTGTCAGGATTGGTCTCCTTTCGGATTAACCGGGTCACGATATGAACGTTGCTGACTCGACCCTCTTTTTTTACAAGGCCGAGTGCCTAGCTTGACGCTCAACCCGGCACGAATGGAAAGCGTGTTCGGGGGGTGGCCGGACTTGGATTCGAACTCGGGAGCCTTCGCTCCGGAGTCTGGCGCTGATGCCATTGGTGCAGCAGTGGAAGGAGGGGAAGGATTGCCCGTCATAGCACACCTGGTTGAGGACATGGCTGAAGAGTCGGAGAGAGGCAGAGATCACAGAGGGGCAGCAGTGAGAGAGTGTCTCACTGAACTCCCATCAAAGAGAAGGTTTAAACTTCTTCAGGGCCGGTGTCCCTTGAAGAGACTTCGCAGTGGAGCAACAGATGATAAACACAAAAGATTCTGCAGGTGCAGCAAATCTGGAGCTTCTGTAGATCCATTGCTAGTCTACTGCAAGGTTTCTTCAAAAGTGTAGAGGGAGCTTCACTCTGTGTCTGACCCCAGGAGTGTGTGATGGGGCAGTGTAGAGGGAGCTTCACTCTGTGTCTGACCCCACGAGTGTGTGATGGGACAGTGTAGAGGGAGCTTCACTCTGTGTCTGATCCCAGGGGTGTGTGATGGGACAATGTGGAGGGAGTTTCACTCTGTATTTGGCCCCGGGAGTGTGTGATGGGACAGTGTGGTGGGAGTTCCTCTCTGTATTTGGCCCCGGGAGTGTGTGATGGGACAGTGTGGTGGGAGCTTCACTCTGTGCCTGACCCTGGGAGTGTGTGATGGGACGGTGTGGAGGGAGCTTTGCTTTGTATTCGGCCCCAGGAGTGTGTGATGGGACAGTGTGGAGGGAGTTTCACTCTGTATTTGGCCCCGGGAGTGTGTGATGGGACAGTGTGGAGGGAGTTTCACTCTGTATTTGGCCCCGGGAGTGTGTGACGGGACAGTGTAGTGGGAGTTTCACTCTGTATTTGGCCCCGGGAGTGTGTGATGGGACAGCGTGGCGGGAGTTTCACTCTGCCCTGGGCTGAGCAGGAGTGTTGCAGGTGGGTCTAACTCAGAACCTACATCTCTGAGCCGCAGCTAACGGATATAAAAAGACGAGTTGGCAGGTGAATCCCCGAGTGATTGCTACGTATTTAGTACAAGACTTTCACGTGGTTTCACTTGCTGTCAGAGCAGCATTTTAAACTGCTTCCTGCACAAACAGGACAAAGTCTACACGGCCTCTGATGGTTCCCTGGGGGGATCAGAAAATGTGCAGTTCATACGGTAATCCTTCATAAGATCTTGTTGTTACACAGGGTGGTCAAGGAAGGCTGCAATCTATTTTTAATGTTTATTTCCTGTCAGCAAGAAATGAGGACCTGGAATAGTTCCGTAACAGGAGGGGACATTGTACTGCAGCTGTTGCCAGAACGAAGATTGTTGACAATTGAGACGTGGTCTACCACATTCTTAGTTGAGATTTCACAGTGCGGGTTAGACACAGGGTGAAACTCCCTCCTAAACACAGGAGATTCTGTAGGTGTTTGAAATCCAGAGCAACACCCACAAATGCTGGAGGAACTCAGCAGGTCAGGCAGCATCTATGGAGAAGAATAAGGAGTCAACATTTCGGGCCGAGACCCAATGAAGTCCTGATGAAGGGTGGCACACGTTTCGGTGTGCTCATTGGTGGGGAGGGCTTTTCCTGTGATCACTGGGCCATATTCACTACTTTTTGTCGGCTTTTCCATTCAAGGTAATTGGTGTTCCCATACCATGCAACCATTCAGGATACTCTTCAGCGTGTAACTATCGAAGTTGGTCACAAACTTCTAAGAAAGCAGAGGGGCTACAGTGCCTCCTTTGTAATGGTACTTACATGCTGCACCCAGGACGTAACGTACAGAAGAGATGTAGTAGAGATGAGCCAGTCCTCATCAGAGTTTGAGAGGGTCAGCAGTTTTAAATTCCTCAGTGTTATCATTTCAGAGGACTTGCCCTGGCCTCAGCAGTATCTCTACTTCCTTAGAAGTTTGCGACCAACGAAAACCTTGACAATCCTCTATAGATGTGTGGTGGAGAGTGTATTGACTGCCTGCATCACAGCCTGGTCTGGAAGCACCAATGCCCTTGAATAGAAAATCCTACAAAATAGTGGAGATGGCCCAGTCTGTCACAGGTAAAGCCCTTCCCACCACTGAGCACATCTACGTGGAGCGTTATCGCAGGAAAGCAGCATCCGTCATCAGGGACCCCCACCACCCAGGCCATGCCCTCTTCTCACTGCTGCCATCAGGAAGGAGGTACAGGAGCCTCAGGACTCTCACCACCAGGTTCAGCAGTAGTCACTGCCCCTCAATCATCAGGCTCCTGAAACAGAGGGGATAACTTCACTCAGCTTCGTTCATCCCAGTATTGAGCTGTTCCCACAACCTATGGATCCACTTTCAAGGACTTTTCATCTCATGTTTTCCATAAAGTCTGCAAGAAAATAATCTCAAATCTCAGGGTTGTATATGGTAACATTTGTGTACTTCATTATACATATACTTTGAACTTTTAAATAGAGCTCCCTCTCCAGAGCAGTGAAAGCCTGGGTTTGAGCAGTGTGAAGCTTTCTCTTGACTCTCCTGCGAATTACGTGATAAATAATTAAATTCAGCGTTAGACATGAGCAGAGATTCTCATTTGAGATTCTAATGTTGAAACATTTTCTTTCAGCGTTATTTGAAAAATTATTATCTTGCGCCACCATGTGGCCATTGTGAGATTTGCGGGTAATTGAAACTCCTTTTTGAGCACTCTGGTTTGGGTTGAGGTGTGGCCTCTAGGCAACAGCAAGGAGGTGGTGAGATCCCCACACCTCTGAATTTGGTACCTTCACATTCTTGGGATCGATCCCATCTATGGCTTGGAAATTTACGAAGAACCCTGACGCAGGGTTTCGTCCTGAAAGGTCGACATTCCTTTATACCTACGGATGCAGATCGACTGGTTAGATTTCTTCCAGGAGATTGTTTTTCACTCCAAGTTCCAGGAATCGGAATCAGGTTTAATGTACGTAATGAAATTTGTTGTTTTGTGGCAGCAGTACATAGCAATAGGAAATAATAAAAATTATAAATTACACTAAGAAGTATATATAACAAAATAAAATTTAATTAATAAGTAGGCAAAAAGAGAGGGAAAAGTACTGAGGTAATGTTCACAAACAAGTGAAATTATGCAGATGCTGGAAATCTACAATAACACACACAAAATGCTGGAGGAATTAAACAGGTCAGGCAGCATCTATGGAAAAAAATACAGTTGACGTTTTGGGCCGAGACCCTTCGACAGGACTGGAGAAAAAAAGATGAGGAGTAGATTTGAAAGGCAGGGGTAGTGGAGAGAAAACAAGGTGATGGGTGAAACTGGGAGAGAGGAAAAACTACTGAGGTAATGTTGCTGGGTTTATTGTCCATTCAGAAATCTAAGGGCAGAGGGACATCATTAAATCGGAAACAGAATCAGGTTTTTTAATTCTGTCTTATTTGACGTGAAATATGTTGTTTTGCAGCAGCAGTACAGTGCAAAAATTACAAAATTAATAGTGCAAAAGGTAGCGTTCATGTCCGGTTCAGAAGAATCTTTCTCTTCTCTCACTCTGGTCTCGCTGCTGCCATGAGGGAGGAGGTACAGGAGCCTCAGGACTCGCACCACCAGGTTCAGGAATAGTTATTACCCCACAACCATCAGCCTTTGAACCAAAGAGGATAACTTCACTCAACCCAACACTGATCACACAACCTGTGTACTTACTTGCAAGGACTCTTTAGCTCGTAGAGAAGTACAGCACAGAAACAGGCCTCTCAACCCATCTAATCCATGTCAAAACCATTTGAGTGGCCTACTCCCATTGACATGCACTGGGACCATAGCCCTCCATACCCCTGCTATCCGTGTTCCTATCCAAACCACTCCTGAATGTTGAAATCGAGCTCACATGGACCATTTGTGCTGGCAGCTTGTTTTACATTCTCACCACCCTCTGAGTGAAGAAGTTTCCCCTCATGTTCCCCTTAAACTTCCCACCTTTCACCCTTAATCCATGACCTCTGGTTGTAGCCCCACCCAACCTCAGTGGAAAAAGTTTACTTGCATTTACCCTGTCTATACCCCTCATAATTTTGATAACCCCTATCAAATCTACTTTTATTTTTGATGTTCTAAATAATAAAGCCCTAACCTATTCAATTTTTCCTTTTAACTCCAGACCCGGCAACATCCTTGTAAGTTTTCTCTGCACTCTTTCAACCTTGTTTACATCTTTCCTGTAGGTTCATATTCTCGATATTTATTGCTTATTTATTTATTATTATTAGTTTGTGTTTTGTATTCGCACAGTTTGTTCTCCTTCGCAGACTGGTTGTTCGCCTGTCTTTGTTGTGTGTGTTTTTCATTGATTCCACTGTGTTTCTTTGTAACTACTGTGAATGCCCACAATAAAATGAGTCTCAGGGTTGTATATGGTGACATATTTGTACTTTGATAATAAATTCACCTGGAATTTGAACTTTGAACTTTGAAATCTGAAGCTGTCCCGGAACCGTTGAGTGTGTGTTTTCAGGCTCCTGTAGCTCCTCCCTGTCCCTGATGGTAGTCACACGTAGAGGGAACGTCCTGGACGGCGAGGGTCCTTAATGCTGCATGCCACTTTGTTGGGTCACCACCTTCTGAAGACGTCCCCGATGCTGGGGAGGGTTGTGCTGCTGATGGAGCTGGTTGAGTCTGCGTACAACTCCCTGCAACCTCTTGCCATCGTGTGCATTGGAGCCTCCATATCAGATGCAACCAGCCAGAACGCTCCCTGTGGTCCATCTGCAGGAACTTGTCACGTACCAAATCTCTCCAAACTCAAAGTTCAAAGTAAATATATTATCAAAGAATGTATATGTCGCCATATACTGCTCTGAGATTCATTTTCTTGCAGGCATTCACATGAAAAAAGTAGAATTTACAAAGAACTGTACAGAAACAGACATCACCAATGTTGTAAAGAAGACAAACTCTGCAACTACAAGACAAAACACTGAATTATAAAGAGTCCTTGAAAGTGAGTGTGTAGGTTGTGGAATCAGTTCAGAGTTGAGGTGAGGGAAGCTCTCCATGCTGGTTCAGGAGCCTGGTGGTTTTGGGGTGACAACTGTTCTTGAACCTAGGGTGTGGGACCTAAGGCTCCTGAACCTGCTGCCCGATGGTAGCAGTGAGAAGAGCATATGGTGTGGGTGGTGGACGTCCTTGATGTTGGACGCTGCTTTCCTGTGACGGTGCTCTGTGTGGACGTGCTCAGTGGTGGAGAGGGCTTTGCCTGTGATGGACTGGGCTGTGTCCACCACTTCAGTCACAGGTGAGAGCTGAGTATCTGCTGGGGTCCAAAGGTGAGTGAACTGCCTTTGACCAACAAGCCCCTTCACCAAAGGTGCTACCCCTAATATCATTTATGGTATATTTTATGCTTTGCACTGTACTGCTGCAAAACAAAAAAAATTCACATAATATTCGTTCGTTTGTTATGTGCCATGTCATTTGACGTGGGTGATCATGGTCTTTCCATGACAGTGATTGTTCTTGATCAATTTTTCTACAGAAGTTGTTTGCCATTGCCTTCTTCTGGCCAGTGTCTTTACTGGATGGGTGACCCCAGCCGTTATCAATACTCTTCAGAAATTGTCTGCCTGGTGTCAGTTGTCGTATAACCAGGACTTGTGATATGCACCAGCTGCTTGTACGACCATCCACCAGCTGCTCCCATGGATTCACGTGATCCTGATCAGGGAGCTAAGCAGGTGCGACCCCTTGCCCAGGTGTGACCTGCAGTCTAAAGGAGGGAAGGAGTCGCTTACACCTCCTTTGGTAGAGACGTATCTCCAGCCCACCACCCAACATGTCATAAAAGACAGTGATAATGAACCTGATTCTGATTCTGAATTCTGGAGCAACAAACAATCCCCTGGAAGAACTCCTTACGAAGCAGAGCCATAGATATGCCTTCTTTCCGGTTGTATCAATATGCTGGGCCCAGGACAGATCCTCAGAGTTAATAGATAGATACATAGATAGATTAGTGGTAGGGGTCCTTGGCATAAAAAAAAAGTTGGGAACCCCTGCTCTAGAGTTTACAGAAAAAGGTGCTGAAAGAAAAAAACAAAGATCATTCGGTGAGCGACAGTACTGTGGGCAAAAATACATTGTGAGAGAGGTCAAAGGAGTATGGCCAAACTGGTTCAAGCTGACGGGAAGGTGGCGAACAAGAGAAAATCTGCAGATTCTGGAAATCCAAGCAATACACACAAAATGCTGGAGGAACTCAGCAGGCCAGGCAGCATCTGTGGAAAAGAGTACAGTCGACGTTTCGGACCGAGACCCTTTGGCAGGACACCGTTACAACAATGTTGTGCAGAAGAGCATCTCTGAATGCACAGCATGTTCAACCTTGAAGTGAATGGACTACAGGAGTAGAAGACCATGCTAGGATCCACCCGTTTACCTAATAAAATGGCCACAGCGTTATTTGGTATTATATGTAACAGTATATTGCAATGCACTGCTGCCGCAAAGCAACACATTTCACATCGAATGCCAGTGATAGTAAACCTGAGTCTGATTCAGAGGGAGGGTGAGCAGAAAAGTTTCCTGAGGATGATACCAGGCCAGGAGGGTTTGAGTTGGAAGGAGAGTTTAGGTAGGCTGGTGCCATTTTCTCTGGAGTGAAGGAGGCTGAGATGTGCCCATGTGGAGGGTTATGAAATGACAATGGCCATAATAAAGGTTGCAGACTTCATTCCCCGATGTACAAGAGTCTAAACTAGAAGCCATGAGTTTAAGGTGATGAGGGAAAGATTGCTAGGAGGCCTGAGGGGCCACGTTTTTCACACAGACTCTGGTGGAACGAGGGTGCCAGAGGAAGTGGTTGAGATGGGAACTCAATTTCAAGATGGTGCCGAGCTGTGATGGCCGTCGGGTTTGTGGTTCAGACTTGTTTTAGGCTCGTAACGATGGCTTCTGGGGAGGGTGTGGTAGGTTAGGGGTTGAGTCAGGGATGAGGTGACGGGTCAAGGGCAGCAAATGAAGAGTTAGAGGAAGGAGCTGGAGGTTGGAGTTCAAGTCAAAGTGCTCTGAGGTTGAAGCCCAGTGATCACCAAGGATGGAAATCTGAGGTCTGTGGGCTCCAAGAACAAGAGGTAGTGATCACTGAGGTCAGCGAGTCCTGGGGTTGGAGTCCGAGGTCAGCGAATCCCAAGTTTGAAGGCCTGAGGTTGGTTGGCAGGTGCCGGGTTTGGAGGCCTGTGATCAGCAAGTATTAAGCTTGGAGGCCCATGGTCAGCAGTACAGGGACCGAAGCCCAGAAGTCAGGCTCCTGAAGCTTGTGAGTCTGGGGGCCGGAGGCATGGAGACAGCCTGTCCTGGGTTGGAGGCCTGACTTTGTGTGTGTGCGGCATGAAGGGCAAGGGGTTTGTTTTGCTATTGTTACTTGTACATTGGCCGCGTGTTCTGCTAATTGTGGGCACGCTATGTTGACACTGGAGTGTGTGGTGACCCCAGCATATCCTCAGATTGTGTTGGTTGTTAACACAAACAACACATTTCACTGTATGTTTCAACGCTTATGTGATAAATGAATGAATAAATCTAAATCTAACTATAATGTTTAAAGGCATTTGTCTTTATGGACAGTTTGTAGAGAGGAAAGGTTGAGAGGGCTGTGGGCTCCATGGGACGAGCTTTTGGACGGAATGGGCATGTTAGGCCAAAGGGCCTGTTTCTCCGTGGCCCAGTGCATCTTGGGAGGGTGCCTCTGCTGACTGACCTCCCTGGCCTTGCGGTAATCCCTGTCCCCTATTACCTCTCTCCTCAGCTAGCCCCGGAGAACACCCTGATGTCCTTCCAGAGGGCGGTCGAGCAGCAAGCGGGTGGCTTCTTTGTGAACATCACCGTCAGGTGAGTGGTGCGGGAGGTGGGTGTTGCCGAGCAGCGAATTGTTACTGGGATCTTGCTGTGCACCAGGCACCCACCCCGGAGCAGGCCTCTCAGGGAAGGTACTCGCGTGGACGGCAGATTGTCCTACTTTACGCAGGGAAGCAGGGAGTCTGCAGAAGGACTTGGACAGATTAGGAGAATGGGCAAAGAAGTGGCAGATGGAAAACACTGTTGGGAACTGCCTGTTCGTGCACTTTGGTAGAAGGAATAAAGATGCAGACTGTTTTCTAAATGGGGAGAAAATTCAGAAATCAGTTTTGGGCCCCTTATGTAAGAAAGGATGTGTTGGCATTGGAGGTGGTCCAGAAGAGGTTCACAAGAATGATCCCAGGAATGAAAGGGTTAACATATGGGGGTGTTTGATGGCTCTGGGCCTGTACTTGCTGGAGTTTAGGAGAATGAGGGGAGATCTCATTGAAACGTTAAGAGTGCCTCGATAGAGTGGATGTGGAGAGGATGTGGGGCAGTTTAGGACCTGAGGGCACAGCCACAGAAGAGAAGGATATCCCTTTAGAACAGAGATGAGGAGAAATTTCTTTACCCAGAGGATGGTGAATCTGTGGAATTTATTGCCACAGATGGCGACGGCGGCCAAGTATTGGGATATATTTAAAGAGGAGGTTGATAGGTTTTTGAATGGTCAGGGTGTCAAATGTTTCGGGGAGAAAGGTTAGCATGGTAGCGTATTTGGTTAATGTAACTGTTTACAGGGTTCAATTCCCGCCACCGCCTGTAAGAAGTCTGTACGTTCTCCCCATCACCATGTGGGCTTCCTCCACCTGCTTTGGTTTCCTCCCCCATTCCAAAGATGTCTGGGCTAGCGTTAATAAGTTGTCGGCATTCTACGTCAGCACCAATAGTACGATGGTACTTGCGGGCTGCCCCCAGCACATCCTCAGACTGATGGTCATTTATGCAAACGATACATTTCACTGTATTTTTTGATGTACGTGTGACAAATAAAGATAATCTTTAACTTTATAATCTTTAATTGGATTGGGAGGGAAAATAAATCACCCATTATCAAGTGGTGTGGCAGTCCTGATGGGCTGAATGGCCTTATTTTACTCTTACATCTTATGGTTTGATTGAAATTGTAGCCAAGAAAGGCCCCAGGTAAATGTGCCAGGCTCCCCACCTGGCCTGACCAGCAGCTCTCGGGAAATGCTCCCTCATCCGTTGGCTGATTTCTCCTGTTATCTGTTCTTCAAGTTACGATGGGGTCCTGTTCGTGGTCCACGACACCACTCTGCGACGGACTACCAACGTGGAGGAGGTCTTTCCCGACCGGGCCTCTGACAATGCAGCCATGTTCAACTGGACAGACCTCAGAGGTCTGAACGCTGGCCGCTGGTTCTTCCAGGTGGGTTCACTCTCCTCTCCTCTCCAGTACCTTCCTCCCCCCTTCCCATCTCTTAACCCTTCCTTGCAAAACTCCCCCCAACCCCTATTGAGTTCACCCTCCCCAACAATCGCCAGTTTAAGCAGATGCTGGAAATCCAGAGTCACACGCACAAAATTCTGGAGGAACTCAGCAGGTCAGGAAGAATCTATAGAGAGAAAAACACAGTCAACATTTTGGGCCGAGACCCTCCATCAGGACTGGAAGGAAAGGAGGCAGAAGTAAGAATGTGGGGGGAGGAGGACAAACTGGGGGGTGATAGGTGAGACCATGTGAGGGGGAAGCTGATTGGATGGGTGGGGAAGGGAGGATGAAGTAAGAAGCTGGGAGGTGATAGGTGGAAGAAGAAGGAATCTGATGGAGAGGAGGGTGGCCCATGGGAGAAAGGGAAGGGGGAAGGGAACCAAAATGGAGAATGGAAAAAGAGAGCAGAAGGAGGGGAAGAAGTTACCAGAATTTAGAGAGATTAATGTTCATGCCATCAGGTTGGAGGTGATCCAATATGAGTGTAGTTTTGTTAAGGCACAAGAGGAGGCGATGGACTGACACGTCAGAATGAGAATGAATAGTCAAATTTAAATGGTTGGCCACTGTGAAATCCACCCGGTTGGTTCAGGAGTCCAATAGCAGCAGGGGAGAAGATACTCTTAAGTCCAATCACACAGGATATTAATGAGTGCTGGAGTGGAACCAGGATAGATGTGATGGCCCCCTTTCTATAGGAGGATCCCCAGGGTAGGTGAGACCAAAACTAGGGTTCTGGGGTTTACAGTGAGACTGGAAACATTTAAAATGGACATCAGGGACAATGTTTACTCACAGGAAGTGGCAAGGCTATGGAACGAGACACCAGTGGGAGTGGTTGAGGCAGGTACTGAAGTATCCTTTATGAAGCATTTAGATTAGGTGGGGCTTGGAGAGATATAGGCCAAATGCAGGAATCTGGGACTTGCTTGGTGGGTAACACGGTTGGCATGGACTGGTTGGGTCGAATAGCCTGTATCCATGCCTTATCACTCTGTGACTTTATGAGTCTGCCCCTTCCACATCCTCTGTGAATATTTCTGGGAGTTAAACTACATCACTGTTACAAATTGTAGCAATAAACACAGAATGGTGGCCGGTGGCTCATTGTTAATAAACTGCTGGCCCACTAAATGCTGACGCCATCTAGTCAAAACATTTTATTTTTACCATTGTGACTGTCAGTTGTTTTGACTGCCTGACATTATTTACTTGTGTTTTGAGTTGTGACTTGTGTTTGTTTGATGTGTCTAGTACAAAAAGAAACATTTGAAGTGCTGCACAGTTTTCAGACAGTGTAAAAATCTCCTGCTTAGAGCAATGGTTGGTCCATGCAGCTAGAAAAAGAACTGGAGGGAACATTGGATAGAAACTGTCCTTTAGCCTGACAGTACATGCTTTTAGACGTTTGTTTCTTCTGCCTGAAGGAAGGGGGTGGTGAAGAAGAGAGAATGTCCGTAGTAGGTGGGGATTTTTGCTGATGCAGTCTGCTTCATTGAGGAGTGGGGAGTACAGACAGAGTTGATGGATGGAGCCTGGTTTCCATGATGTACTGAGCTACGTCCACAACTCTCTGTAGTGTCTTGCGGTCCCAGGCAGAGCAAGGCCGTGATGCATCCGGAGAGGATGCCTTCTGTGGCGCTTCGGTAGAAACTGGCTACCGTTACTGGGAATTGGTAAGGACCATGAAGTGTCATATCACGTCCACTTGTGCGTGTTTCGTAGGAGGATCCTTTCTGGACGGCCAAGGAGCTCTCTCAGACGGACCACACGGAGGCCTTGAACCAGTCGCTGTGCCGCTTGGCAGAGGTGCTGCAGCTGGCTGTCCGGAAGAACAAGTCGGTGATGCTCGACCTCTGGAGACCCCCGGCTGAGCACCCCTTCCACTTCACCTGGATCAACGTCACGCTGGAAGCCATCCTGGAATCGGGGATCTCCCAGGAGATGGTGAGCTTGTTTTCTCCGGTGCTTGTGTTAACGGGTTGTGCCTGCTGGGGGACAGGGACGAGTCAGTGGACCCCCCCACCCCCCAGCATCTGGCTACTGCCGAAACACACTGCTTATTATTGTCAATTACCAATTAGATAAACACTCATAATCTTCATCAGTCACAGAGTCATAGAGCACTACAACACAGAAACAGTCCCTTCGGCCCATCTAGTCTGTGCTGAACTCTTATCCTGACTGGTCCCAATGACCTGCACCCAAACCATATCCTTCATACCCCTCCCATCCATGCATCAATCCAAATTTCTCTTAAATGTTGAAATCAAACCCACATCCACACTCTCACCACCCTCCGAGTGAAGAAATTCCCCCTCATTGTCCCCTTAAGCATTTCACCTTTCACCCGATGCATGACCCCTGGTTCTAACTTACTCAGCAGAAGAAAACCTGCTTGCATTTACTCTATCTGTACCCCTCATAACTGTGTGTGCCTCTATCAAACCTCCCCTCATCCTGCTGCGCTCCAGGGAATGAAGTCCGAATCAACTCAGCCTTTCCCTATAACTCAGGTCCTCAAGTCCTGGCAACATCCTTGTAAATTTTCTCTGCATGCTTTCCATCTCATTGATATCTTTATTCTTCCCTGAGCGCCTGTTTTTGTGTGGCAGTTCTCTATGATTCTAAGAAATGAAGAAAATCTTCATCACAAAAAGGCTGGTGGAGATGTTGAATTTTGTCTCATGACATGTATTAGATGGAGAGGATAACCTGGGAGTGTCTGCTGCCATATTTCAGGTGATGTGGCTCCCCGAAGAGGACAGGTCGCTGGTTCAACGACTGGCCCCGGGCTTCCAGCACTTCTCCTCCGTGAAGCAGAATGCCACCGCGCTGCACAGCCAGGGCATCTCCGGGCTGAACCTGCGCTACAACAAGGTCGATGCGGATGAGATGCGGTAATACCGTCTATTCAAGCCTTTCAAGCAGTTGCATTAGTTTCAAATTTCCAGCACCTGCAGAGCCTTAGGACCCACACCACCATGTTCAGGAACAGTTATTACCCCTCGACCATTGGGCTCTTGAACCAGTGGGGATAACTTCACTCACCCCATCATTGAAATATTCCCACAACCAATTGACTCACTTTCAAGGACTCTTCATCTCAAGGTCTCAATATTTATTGTTTATTTATTCATTATTATTATTATTTCTTTCTTTTTGTATTTGCACAGTTTATCTTTTGCACACTGATTGAATGCCCTAAGGTGCAGTCTTTCATTGATTCTGTTATGGTTATTATTCCATAGATTTATTGACTACGCCCGCAAGAAAACAAATCTCAGGGTTGTATATAGTGACATCTATGTACTTTGAACTTTGAACCTTCATCTTACCCTTCCATAGATAGATTTGTAGATTTGGCTAGATCTCACTGTTCTAAGGTAAAAGAAACCCTAACTCCTTCTTTCATTGATGGAGATGGATCGATTTCCTCACTCCCCCGACCTTCTGTCTTCTCCCTCCTCCAATCGAGCAGAAGACCCAAACAGCCTGAAAGTGTGCCCCACAAGGCTCAAGGACACCTTCTATCCCGCTGTTATAAGACTATTGAACAGCCCCCCAGTACAAAGATGGATTCTTGACCTTATAATCTACCATGTTGTGACCTAGTCCGCTTACACTGCATTTTCTCTGTAAGTGTAGCACTTTATTCTGCATTCTGTTCTTGTTTTACCTTGTTCTATCTCAAAGCACTGTCGCAATGAAATGATCTATACGGATAATATGCAGAACAAGCTTTTCACTGTACCTTAGAATGCATTCAGTGGCCAGTTTATTATGTATTCCTGGGCGCCAGCTCGTTAATGCAAATCACTTAATCATACGGCAGCAGCTCAATACATAAAGCTATGCAGACAGAGTCAAGAAGTTCAGTTGTTGTTCAGACAAAACATTAAAATGGAGAAGAAATGTTGAAAGGTTCATTTATTATTGAAGTGTGTATCCATATACAACTCTGAGATTCGTCTTCTCCAGATAGCCATGAGACAAAGAAAGAGCATGAAAGTTGCTCAGAGAGAAACTTCAAACACACACCCCTCCTGCACAAAAAAGAAGGGCATTCCGATCATCAACCCCAAGCTCCACTTCTTCACACAGGAGCATAGACCCCAAAACAACACCTCCCCTGCACAAAAGGCCAACAGAAAACAATGGGACATCAGTACCCAAACACCCTACCCTTGCACAACAAAACGGAAAAGAAATGGGCGATAAAAAACACAGAATATAAAACCATGAGTCTGAAAATGTCCACAGTCCATAAGCGCAATAGTCTAATCCATAAACGCAGAACCACGATACCATCCTGCGATATCACGGGCATTCATCGAGAAAGAGGGATATCACACGAGGCAGGGAGGCCAACCCGCCTGCCACAGCGAGCCACACAGTGATAGGCTGCTCTCAGATCTCTTCTCCAGCAGCGATCAAAAAGAAGGCAGTCAGCACTGAACTCTCACTCACTTCCTCCATTTGCCTCAATGTCTCAATCTTCCTCAAAGCTTTGATTGGCGATTAATGGATGCTTTAACCAGTGAAATAGGGTCGATCATTGGCTTGTGCCCCATCTTCTTCCCATTGAGGCTGTCTGAGTATGCTCTTGCTTTCCGGAATCTTATTGGAGACAGCAAAACGCTGGATTACTCTAACAATCTCCAAGCTGTAAAAGTCGCAGGCTCTAACAGTCCCAGAAGCACAGTTAAGGTGAAAGACAGATGTAAAAGAAGTAAAAGAGATATTTTCATATGCTATCTTGAAGATGTCAACTGAGGTTCTGATGTTTCAGATGTGATCGAGGCAGAGGAATGAAAGGTGGGGGAGTGGCATTGCTTGTTAGGGAAAATGTTACAGCAGTGCTCAGGCAGGACAGATTAGAGGGCTTGTCTACTGAGTCCTTGTGGGTGGAGCTGAGAAACAGGAAAGGTATGGCCACATTAGTGGGATTGTATTACAGACCACCCAATTGTCAAAGAGAATTGGAAGTGCAAATCTGCAGAGAGATAGCAGGCAACTGCAGGAAACATAAAGTTGTGGTGGTAGGGGATTTTAATTTTCCATATATTGATTGGGACTCCCATACTGTTAGGGGTCTAGATAGTGTAGAGTTTGTAAAATGTGTTCAGGAAAGTTCTCTAAATCAATATATAGAAGGACCAACTAGAGGGGATGCAATATTGGATCTCCTGTTAGGAAACAAGTTAGGACAAGTGACAGAAGTCTGTGTAGGGGAGCACTTTGGTTCCAGTGATCGTAACACCATTAGTTTCAACTTGATCATGGACAAGGATAGATCTGGTCCTAGGGTTGAGGTTCTTAACTGGAAGAAGGCCAAATTTGAAGAAATGAGAAAGGATCTAAAAAGCGTGGATTGGGACCGGTTGTTCTCTGGCATGGATGTGATCGGTAGGTAGGAAGCCTTCAAAGCAGAAATTTTGAGAGTGCAGAATTTGTATGTTCCTGTCAGGATTAAAGGCAAGGTGAATAGGAATAAGGAACCTTGGTTCTCAAGGGATACTGCAACTCTGATAAAGAAGAAGAGGGAGTTGTATGACGTGTATAGGAAGCAGGGAGTAAATAAGGTGCTTGAGGAGTATAAGAAGTGCAAGAAAATACTTAAGAAAGAAATCAGGAGGGCTAAAAGAGGACATGAGGTTGCCTTGGCAGTCAAAGTGAAGGATAATCCAAAGAGCTTTTACAGGTATATTAAGAGCAAAAGGATTGTAAGGGATAAAATTGGTCCTCTTGAAGATCAGAGTGGTCGGCTATGTGCGGAACCAAAGGAAATGGGGGAGATCTTAAATAGGTTTTTTGCATCTGTGTTTACTAAGGAAACTGGCATGAAGTCTATGGAATTAAGGGAAACAAGTAGTGAGATCATGGAAACTGTACAGATCGAAAAGGAGGAGGTGCTTGCTGTCTTGAGGAAAATTAAAGTGGATAAATCCCCGGGACCTGACAGGGTGTTCCCTTGGACCTTGAAGGAGACTAGTGTTGAAATTGCAGGGGCCCTGGCTGAAATATTTAAAATGTTGCTGTCTACAGGTGAGGTGCCGGAGGATTGGAGAGTGGCTCATGTTGTTCCGTTGTTTAAAAAAGGAGCAAAAAGTAATCCGGGAAATTATAGGCCGGTAAATTTAACGTCGGTAGTGGGTAAGTTATTAGAGGGAGTACTAAGAGACAGAATCTACAAGCATTTGGATAGACTGGGATTTATTAGGGAGAGTCAACATGGCTTTGTGCGTGGTAGGTCATGTTTGACCAATCTATTGGAGTTTTTCGAGGAGGTTACCAGGAAAGTGGATGAAGGGAAGGCAGTGGATATTGTCCACATGGACTTCAGTAAGGCCTTTGACAAGGTCCCGCATGGGAGGTTAGTTAGGAAAATTCAGTCGCTAGGTATACATGGAAAGGTGGTAAATTGGATTAGACATTGGCTCGATGGAAGAAGCCAGAGAGTGGTGGTAGAGAATTGCTTCTCTGAGTGGAGGCCTGTGACTAGTGGTGTGCCACAGGGATCAGTGCTGGGTCCATTGTTATTTGTCATCTATATCAATGATCTGGATGATAATGTGGTAAATTGGATCAGCAAGTTTGCTGATGATACAAAGATTGGAGGTGTAGTAGGCAGTGAGGAAGGTTTTCAGAGCCTGCAGAGGGACTTGGACCAGCCGGAAAAATGGGCTAAAAAATGGCAGATGGAGTTTAATACTGACAAGTGTGAGGTATTGCACTTTGGAAGGACAAACCAACATAGAACAAACAGGGTTAATGGTAAGGCACTGAGGAGTGCTGTGGAACAGAGGGATCTAGGAATACAGATACAAAATTCCCTAAAGGTGGCGTCACAGGTAGATAGGGTCGTAAAGAGAGCTTTTGGTACATTGGCCTTTATTAATCAAAATATTGAGTGTAAGAGCTGGAATGTTATGATGAGGTTGTATAAGGCATTGGTGAGGTCGAATCTGGAGTATTGTGTTCAGTTTTGGTCACCAAATTACAGGAAGGATATAAATAAGGTTGAAAGAGTGCAGAGAAGGTTTACAAGGATGTTGCCGGGACTTGAGAAACTCAGTTACAGAGAAAGGTTGAATAGGTTAGGACTTTATTCCCTGGAGTGTAGAAGAATGAGGGGAGATTTGATAGAGGTATATAAAATTATGATGGGTATAGATAGAGTGAATGCAAGCAGGCTTTTTCCACTGAGGCAAGGGAAGAAAAAACCAGAGGACATGGGTTAAGGGTGAGGGGGGAAAAGTTTAAAGGGAACATTAGGGGGGGCTTCTTCACACAGAGAGTGGTGGGAGTATGGAATGAGCTGCCAGACGAGGTGGTAAGTGCGGGTTCTTTTTTAACATTTAAGAATAAATTGGACAGATACATGGATGGGAGGTATATGGAGGGATATGGTTCGTGTGCAGGTCAGTGGGACTAGGCAGAAAATGGTTTGGCACAGCCAAGAAGGGCCAAAAGGCCTGTTTCTGTGCTGTAGTTTCTATGGTTTCTATGAGGAAATGTTTTACACTGGCGCCACCTTGACCAGATGTGACCTAAGTGACATTGACTGTGGAATGAATGTTGGTGCCAGATGGCGTGGTTTGACTATCTCAGAAGCTGCTGATCTCTTGGGATTTTCATGCACAACAGTCTCTAGATATTACAGAGAATGGTGAGAAAAGCAAAAAATAGCAGTTCTGTGGGTAAAACCGTCTTGTTAATGAGAGAGGTCAGAGGAGAATGACCAGACTGGTTCAAGCTGACAGGAAGGCAACAGGAACTCAGCTAACCACGTGTTACAACATCGATGTACAGAAGAGCATCTCTGAACTCCCACGTTGAACCTTGAAGTGCATGGGCTACAGCAGCAGATCACACTGGGTTCACTCCTGTACTTACTGAAGTGTCCACTAAGTGCGTATAAATAACACCGAGAACATGAGTTGTAGGGTCTGTGAAAGTGAGTCTGTAGGTTGTAGGATCAGTTCAGAGTTGTGGTAAGTGAAATTATGACTCCAGTCCTCTTGCCCAATTAAAATATTAAAACATTAAATCCTTCTTAATATTTTAATGCTGTGTAAGATTGTAAAGTCTCAAAAACATATGAAATGGAAGCAACACACACAAAATGCTGGAGGAACTCAATAGGTCAGGCAGCAGCTATGGAGGACAATGAACAGTTAACATTTTGGGCCTGATAAGGGTCTTAGCCTGAAATGCCAGCTGTATGTTCCTCTCCATAGATGCTGCCTGACCTGCTGAGTTCACTGGGCATTTTGTGTGTGTTGCTTTGGATTTCCAGCATCTGAGAAATTGAGGCAGAGAGGGACTAATCAGCCTGTTGTACCTGCACGTGGAACATCCTTTAACACAGCCCAACCTCCCCACACTAATCCATATCCCTTGAATCCTTTAATAAAGTCCAAAGTTCAAAGTAAACTTATTATCAAAATACATAATACAATTCAAATACAAAATACATAATCAAACTACATAAATGTCACCATGTACAACCCTGAGATTCATTTTCTTGCGGGCATACTCAATGAATCCATAGAATAATAACCATTATAGAATCAACGAGTCCTTGAAAGTGAGACCACAGGTTGTGGGAACATTTCAATGTTGCCTTTGGTTCAAGGTCCTGATGGTTGAGAGCTGAACCTGAGTGGTGGGGGCCTCTGATGACGGATGCTGCTTTCCTGTGACAGCGTTTCATGTAGATTGCTCAATGATGGGGAGGGCTTTTCATCTTGATGGACTGGGCCATATCCATTACTTTTTGTAAGATTTTCCATTCAAGGGCATTGGTGTTTCCATACCAGGCAGCGATGCAGCCAGTCAATATACTCTCCACCACACTGTTATAGAAGTTTGTCTAAGTTTTAGACATCATGCTGAATCTTCGCAAACTCCTAAGGAAGTAGAGATGTTGCTGTGCTCTCTTCATAAATGAACTTACATGCTGGATCCAGAACAGGTCCTCCGAAATAATAACAACACGGAGTTTAAAGTTGCTGACCCTCTCTACCTCTGATCCTCCCATGAGGACTGGCTCATGGATTTATGGTTTCTTTCTCCTGAAGTCAATAATCATCTCCTCAATCTTGCTGACATTGAGTGCAAGGTGGTCGATGTGCCACCTCTCAGCCAGAGTTTCAATCTCCATCCTATACGCTGATTCATCACCACCTTTGATTCGGCCTACGACAGTGGCGTCATCAGCAAATTTGACAATGGCGTTGGAGCTGTGCTTAGCCACACGGTCGTAAGTGTGAAGTGAGTAGAGCAGGGGGCTAAGCACTCAGCAGAATATCTGAACATGTTAGATACCGATCATAGAACGTTACAGCACAGTACCCCTCAACCCAAGACATTGTGCCAATATTTTAACCTGCTCGAAGATCAATCGAACCCTCCCAGCCTGCATATCCCTCCATTTTTCCATCACCCATGTGCCTGTTTTTGAGTCCCTTAAATGTCCCTAATGTATCTGCCTCTACTCCCAGCCCTGGCAGCACGTTCCAGGCACCCACCACCCAGTGTAAAAATCCTACTTCTGACAATAGTAAACCTACTCTAATTCCAGTTCCAACGTGCAGGCCCTTCAGTCCACAATGTGGTGCTGACATTTTAACCTAACCCTTCCCTCCCACATGGCCCTCCATTTTTCTGCTATCGATGAGCCAATTTAAGAGTTTATTAAAGAGTATTTTTGCTATGTTTTTGCAGATTGGTTATTTGGTCATCCTTTGTGTGTTTCATTTACTCTATTGTCTTTCTATGATCTACTGTGAATGCCCACAAGAAGATTAATCTCGGGGTTGTATATGGTGACATCTATGTACTTTGATAATAAATTTACTTTGAACTGAAATGCCCCAAATGTATGTGCCTGTGACACCACCCCCAGAACACCTACCACACTTTGTTTAAAAAGCCTGCCTCTGACAACACTCCCCCACACTTCCCTCCAATCACCTTAAAACTAGCCTCCCCCTGTGCTTTCTGAGGTCCAAGTCTCGCGTCACCTTCTGGCACCGAGCTCTTCCTCGGGATCCACACTTCACCTCTCTGTTTTGTTTGCAGGAAATATGCCGCAAAGAACATCACCACCAACCTGTACCTTGTCAACGAGCCGTGGCTGTTTTCGGTGCTGTGGTGCGCCGGCGTGCAGTCTGTTACGTCCGATGCCTGCCAAATCTTAAACAAAGTGCGGACTCCCACCTGGATATTGGTAAGTGACAGAACGGGAGAGGCTGTTTGGCCCCAGGACTCGATTCTGCCCCCTCATAGCTTCCCCACCCCGGCAGGGCATTCCACTCACCTACCACTCTCTGTGTAAATAAAACCCCACCTCCCTATACTTCCCTCCAATCACATTAACATCTTGCCCCCTTGGATTAGCCGTATCCACCCTGGGAAAAAGTCTCTGGCTGTCACTCGACCTGTGCATCAGTCACTGAAAGCAAGCATGCAAGTACAGCAGGCAGTGAAGAAAGCTAATGGCATGCTGGCCTTCATAACAAGGGGAATTGAGTTTGAGAGGAAAGAGGTCCTTCTGCAGCTGTACAGGGCCCTGGTGAGACCACACCTGGAGTATTGTGTACAGTTTTGATCTCCAAATTTGGGGAAGGACATTCTTGCTATTGAGAGAGTGCGGCGTAGGTTCACAAGGTTAATTCCCGGGATGGTGGGACTGTCATATGTTGAAAGATTGGGGCGACTGGGCTTGTATACACTGGAATTTAGAAGGATGAGAGGGGATCTGATTGAAACATATAAGATTATTAAGGGATTGGATACGCTGCAGGGAGGAAGCATGTTTCTGCTGGTGGGTGAGTCCAGAACCAGAGGCCACAGTTTAAGAATAAGGGGTAGGCCATTTAGAACGGAGTTGAGGAAAAACTTTTCACCCAGCGAGTGGTGGATGTATGGAATGCTCTGCCCCAGAAGGCTGTGGAGGCCAAGTCTCTGGATGCTTTCAAGAAAGAGACGGATAGAGCTCTTAATGATAGCGGAATCAAAGATTATGGGGATAAGGCAGGAACTGGATACTGATTGTGGATGATCAGCCATGATCACAGTGAATGGCGGTGCTGGCTCGAAGGGCCAAATGGCCTACTCCTGCACCTATTGTCTATTGTCTATGCCTCTTATCAATGAAGTGTCGATGTTCCAGGTTGAAACCCTGCATCAGACCTGGGCTGCAATACCTTCTGAGATCCTCCAGCAGTTTGTTTAGAACGTAGAACAGTACAGCACAGGAACAGGTCCTTCACCCCACAGTGTTGAGCCGTCAATTAAATAACTAATCCCTCTGCCTACACAACATCCATATCCTTCCAATTTAAAAAAAATCTCCTATTTATTTATTTGTTTGTTTATTGAGAAACAGCACAGAATAAGCCTTTCCGGCCCCTCGAGCCACACCGCCCAGCAATGCCCTGATTTAATCCTAGCCTGATGACGGGACAATTTAACACCAGCCCAGGCAGTGCATTCCAGGCATCCACCACTCTGTGTTGTAAAAACGAACAAGGGAAACTCTGCAGAGGCTGGAAATCCGAGCAACACACACAAAATGCTGGAGGAACTCAGCAGGCCAGGCAGCATCTAGGAAAAGAGTTGGAGGAGCAACACCTTGTATTCTGTTTGGGTAGCTTCCAACCTGATAGCATGAACATCGATTTCTCAAACTTCTTGTAATGCCCCCACCCCACTACTTCACCATTTCCATCCACTTTTCCCTCTTTCACCTTATCTCCTTGTCCGTCCTTTGCCTCCTTCTGGTGCTCCTGACTCCTTTTCTTTCTTCCACGGCCTTCTGTCTCGTTCACCAATCAACTTCCCAGCTCTTTACTTCATCCCTCCCCGTCCAGGTTTCAACTATCATCTTGTGTTTCTCTCTCCCCTCCACCGACCTTTTAAATCTACTCCTTGATTTTTTTCCTACAGCCCTGCCAAAGGGTTTCGGCCCAAAATATCCACTGTACTCTTTTCCTAGATGTTTTCCTGAGTTCCCCCAGCATCTTGACTGTGTTGACCTATTGTAACAATATTGCTCCTCACATCTCCTTTGAAATTACACCTTCTCACCTTCAATGATTGCTTCTGGCTCCAGATTCCACCATCTGGCAGTCCCCTGTGCGCACGCCTTGCTTTTGTGTGGCTTTCTCTGCCGGCGAGGATGTCACTGGGGATTCCCCGGGGACTGAAAGGGCCATCTGAAGAGTAGACAAAGGAGATACACAGCAAGCTGAGCAGTCCTGTTCCCTCTAAGCACACACTAACTGAAATGCTCCTGCCCACATAACCTTTGTTGCCACGCAGATGGAATTGGATGCAGCTAAAGTTTTAAAACGTGGAAGGTTTTCTTTGTTGTACTGTATCTCATTATTTGAATTAATACAGTACTGTGCAAAAGTCTTAGGCACACACACACACATAGCTAGGGTACCTAAGACTTTTGCACAGTACTGTAGTGATTTTATGTATTGCACTGTACTGCCGCTGCAAAAAAAAATCATGACCGACGTGAGTGATGATAAACCTGATTCTGATCTGGGTTTCTCTTGTGGACTGATAGTGGGAAGGGGACAGGGAGAGGGGAATCATGGTTGGGAAAAGGGGAAAGGAGAGGGGAGGGAGCGGGAAGCACCAGAGGGACATTCTGTAATGATCAGTGAACCAATTGTTTGGAATCAGATGACCTTGCCTGGTGGCTCAGGGCTGGGTGTGTCTGCACCCTCACCATCCCTGCCCCTGCCCCTCACACTCCTTCTCTGCCTCCTGTCCCACTCCCCTCCCACAGAGCTTCATCCTCACCACCCCTTGCTCCCGCCAGATTTACAAACTCACTCCATGTTGACAACCGCGGTTCTGTGCAAACGCTTTGTGCACCCTAGCTTTATATCGGTGCCTAGGACGTTTGCACAGTACTGTAAGTGAAATCAAAAGTATGTGATTTTTCATTTTTTATTCTAATTATTCATAGTATGATTATTACAAAATTTAAAGTGCCATACAATTTTCAGGCTATGTAAAACTTTCATGCTCAGAGCAGTGGTGAGGCTGCATAAAAATAATGAGAAGGAAAGTTGCATAGCAGCTTCTGGTGGGGGGGGGGTCCTTCTAATTAATCTCCCTTGGTCCCCCAAGCTTAAGCTTAGTCAGCTCTTACAATTTCACAGACTTGTTTTTTTGTTCCACGCCCCAGTGAATTGGTTGTCATCTGTGTGTTCTGCTGTTCTGCACTGGTGGTTTCTCCACCCTCCTCCCTCCCTCGTCCTCCCTCCATCACTCTGCCCTCCTCCCTCACTCTGTCCTCCCTCCATCACGGCCCTCCTCCCTCACTCTGCCCTCCCTCCATCACTCTGCCCTCCTCCCTCACTCTGTCCTCCCTCCATCACTCTGCCCTCCTCCCTCACTCTGTCCTCCCTCCATCACGGCCCTCCTCCCTCACTCTGCCCTCCCTCCATCACTCTGCCCTCCTCCCTCACTCTGTCCTCCCTCCATCACCGCCCTCCTCCCTCACTCTGTCCTCCTCCCTCATTCCGCTCTCCTCCCTCACTGTGCCCTCCTCCCTCCTTCTGTCCTCAAAGCCCCCCAGCTGCCTCCACACCTTTGTCTCCTGAACTGCCTGAGCAAACACAGGGCGCTGTTTCTTTCACTTGGCAAGCCGAACCCTTTGACGATGAACGCTGCAATTACGTGCTCTTTTGTGTGTGCACATCTGTGAATGCGCATTTGTGCCTGATTTAAAGGCTTTAACGCCGGTTGCATTTCATCCACGCTCCCCTTCCAGGGGAATACGTGACAGAAACACAAGCGATTCTACAGATAAGAGAAAATCTGCAGATACTAGAAATCCAGAGCAACACCCACACATTTTGGAGGAACTCAGCAGGACAGGCAGCTTACCTACGGAAATGAATAAACAGTCGACGTTGTAGCAAACCCTATGAGGAAAAGTTGAGCGAGCTGAGCCTTTTCTCTTTGGAGTGAAGGAGGGTGAGAGGTGACCCGACAGGAGTGTACAAAATGATAGGAGGCATAGATTGAGTGGATTGCTAGAGACTTTTTTCCCCAGAGTGGAAATGGCAAATATGAGGGGGCAAGATTTGAAGGTGCTTGGAGGAAAGTAAAGGGACGATGTCAGAGGTAAGTTCTTTGCACCGAGAGTAATGAGTGGGTGTGGAGCACGTTGCCTGCGATGGAGGGAGGGGCAGATACATTAGGGACATTTAAGAGACTTTTAGATCCGCTGGCTATGATAGTAGAATGGAGGGTTATGTGGGAGGGAAGGATTAGATTGATGTTAGGGTAGGTTAAAAGGCTGGCACAACTCTGTGGGCTGGAGGGCCTGTACTGTTCTGTGTTCTATGTTCAATGTTAAGTACCTCGAGGGAACTTCACTCCATCTCTGAGTGTTCTTGTTTTGAGAAATGGTTTACTAATTCAGTTATAATACTTAAGTCATTCTCAATTCAGAACTTTCTTAATATCAGATAACCTCAAATCAGAATCTGATTTATGATCACTGACATACGTTGTGAAATTTGTTGTTCTGTGGCAGTGGTGCAGTGCAATATGTTAAAATATACTATAAATAACAATAGAAAATGAAAATAAGTAGAGCAGAAAGTGTGCAAAACAGTGAGGTAATGTTTATGGTTCACAGGCATCAGTGCTGATGTAGAGTTTTGAACCGAAATATCAACTGTTTCCTTCTTCCCATTGAATGGGACAGTGTTATAGAGATATCACACAGAAACAGGCACTGTGAATATCTGGTCTGTGCTGAACAGTCCAACCCTGGGAGTGTGATGGAATGGTGCGGAGGGAGATTCACTGTGTGTCTGACCCCGGGAGTGTGTGATGGGACAGTGTAGATGGAGCTTCACTCTGTGTCTGACCCCGGGAGTGTGTGATGGGACAGTGCAGAGGGAGTTTCACTCTGTGTCTGACCCTGGGAGTGTGTGATGGGACAGTGTGGAGGGAGTTTCACTCTGTGTCTGACCCTGGGAGTGTGTGACAGGACAGTGTAGATGGAGCTTCACTCTGTGTCCAACCCTGGGAGTGTGTGGTGGAGTGTATTCACTCTGTGTCCCTACCCTGGGAGTGTGTGATGGGACAGTATAGAGGGAGCTTCACTGTGTGTCTGACCCTGGGATTATGTGGTGGGACAGTGTAGAGGGAGCTTCATCCTGTGATAACCTGTGCCCTGAGAGTACTTAAGGGTGAACTGACCGAGAAGAATTGTGAATAGATCCAATCCTACCAAAACTCTGTAACCCCAGAGATATAACACGGTTCTCTTTCTTAAATGCAGCATCCCGATGAGTACCTGATGCTCTGGATAACCACTGACATCATATCAATCACCATCGTGGTGGGGATCTTCATCCTGCAGAAGTGAGTGAGAATTCCCTCTCTGCCGGTCTCTGCCTGTGGTGTTGGCTTGATGCTTGTTGTTCTGAACTTCATCTCATTCTCAGCTCTCATTCTCAGGGGTGGTGGGATGGTGTCCGGGGCTGTGGGAAGGGTCTCTGGTTGGCCAGGTTGCTCCATTAATCGAGCCTTGGTGAGCTGGGTGCCTGGGATGTTAGGTAGACCCTGTTGCTTGGGTCGTTGAACTGTTGGTGAATCCATACCAAACCTTCTGGAAGGTGCCTATCGTCCCCAGGACTTGTCACCTCAATGCAAATAGTTGACCCAGTCCGCTGTGAGTCGCCGAGGGGGACTACAGAAGGAGAGAGGTTAGTGTCACAGAGGGGTGAAAGCAAGTAGGTCAGCTGGAGGGAGGAAAAGGCTGATAGATAAAGATAGCACATTCTCCCTGTGACCGCGTGAGTTTCTGCCGGATGCTCCGGTTTCCTCCCACATTCCAAAGAGGTGCAGCTGAATGGGTTAATTGGCCACTGTAAGTTGCCCCTTGTGTGTGAGTGAGGGGTGGAATCTGGGAATGTGGGGGGAGTAAAATGGGATCAGTGTAAGATTCGTAGAGTTGTTCAGACACACAGTACAGAAACAGGCCAATGGGTCCATCCAGCCCATGCTGAACTATTCTGCCCAGTCCCACTGACCTGTCCCTGGACCATATCCCTCCATACCCCTCCCATCCTTGTACTTACTCAAACTTCTCTTAAACGTTGAAATCAAACCTGCCTCCACTACTTCTATGGTCAGCTCATTCCATACTCTCACCACCTGCAGAGTAAAGACATGTTACCCTTAAGCATCTCGCCTTTCAACCATACCCCATGACCTCTGGTTGTAGTCCCACCCAACATCAGTGGAAAAGGCCTGCTTCCATTTACCCTATCTATAGCCCTCATAATCTTGTATTCCTCTATCAAATCTCCCCTCAATCTCTTAGGCTTCAGGGAATAAAGTTCCAAACTATTCAACCTTTCCCACTCAACCCACCACTCTCTCTGTGTGAAAAACTTACCCCTGACATGCCCTCGGTACCTATTTCCAAGCACCTTAAAATTATGCCCTCTAGTGATAGCCATTTCAGCCCTGGGAAAAAGCCTCTGACTATCCACACAATCAATGCCCCTCATCATCTTATCCACATCTATCAGGTCACTTCTCATCCTCCATCACTCCAAGGAGAAAAGGCCAAGTTCACTCAACCTACTCTCATAAGGTACGCCCTCCAATCCAGGCAACATCCTTGTAAGTCTCATCTGCACTCTCTCTATAGTATCCACATCCTTCCTGTAGTGAGGTGAGCAGAACTCCAAGTGGGGTCTGACCAAGTTCTTACATGTAGGATCGGTGGAGTCCATAAGACCATAAAACATTGGAGCAGCATAAGGCCATTCAACCCATTGAGTCTGTTCCACCATTCCATCATGGCTGATCTCTGATCCCACTTAACCCCACACACCTGCCTTCTTGCCATATCCTTTGATGCCCGGACCAATCAGGAAACGATCAACTTCTGCCTTAAATATACTCACAGGCTTGGCCTCCACTGCAGAGCATTCCACAGATTCTCTACTCTCTGGCTAAAAAAATTCTTCCTTACCTCTGTTCTAAAAGGTTGCCTCTCGGTTTTGAGGCTGTGCCCTCCAATACAGGATACCCCCACCACAGGAAACATTCTCTCCACATCCACCCTATCTAGTCCTTTGAGCATTGATAGGTTTCAATGAGATCTCCTCCCCCACGTTCTTCTAAATTCCAGTGTGTACAGGCCCAAAGCTGTGAAATGCACTTCATATGTTAAACCCTTCGTTCCCGGAATCATCCTCGTGAACTTCCTCTGGATTCTCTCCAATGATAACACATCCTTTCTGAGATATTGGGCCCAAAACTGTCGACGATACTCCAAGAGTGGGCTAATTAGTGTCTTATAAAGGCTCAGCATTATCTCCTTGCTTTCATATTCTATTCCCCTTGAAATAAATGCCAACATTGCATTTACCTTCTTTACCACAGACTCAACCTGTGAATTAACCTTCTGGGAGTCTAGCATGGGGACTCCTAAGTCTCTCTGCACCTCTGATGTTTGAATTTTCTCCCCATTTAGATAATAGTCTGCACTATTGTTCCTTTTACAAAAATGCATTACAATACATTTCCCAACACTGTATTCCCTCTACCACTTTTTTGCCCATTCTTCCAATTTGTCTAAGTCCTGCTGCAATCGCATTGCTTCCTCAACATTACCTACCCCTCCACCTACCTTCGTATCATCCGTAAACTTTGCCACAAAGCCATCAATTCCATTATCCAAATCATTGACAAACAATGTGAAAAGTAGCAGTCCTAATACTGACCCCTGAGGAACACCACTAGTCACTGGCAGCCAAGCAGAAAAGGCCCCTTTTATTTCCATTTGCTACCTCCTGCCTGTCAGCCATTCCTCTATCTATGCCAGTATCTTTCCTGTAACCCCAAAGGATTTTATCTTGTTAAGTAGCCTCATGTGTGGCATCTTATCAAACACCTTCTGAAAATCCAAGTAGATGACATCCACTGCCTCTCCTTTGTCCACCCTGCTTGTTACATCCTCAAAGAACTCTAACAGATTTGTCAGGCAAGATTTCCCTTTACAGAAACCACGCTGACTTTGACTTTGTTCATCATTAGTCTCCAACTACCCTGAAACCTCATCCTTAGTAACAGACTCCAACAATTTCCCAACCACTGCGATTAGGCTAACTGGCCTATAATTTCCTTTCTTTTGCCTTCCTCCCTTCTTAAAGAGTGGAGTGACATTTGCAATCTTCCAGTCCTCCGGGATCATGCCAGAATCAAGTGATTCTTGAAAGATCATCCGTTATCTCTTCAGCAACCTCTCTCAGGACTCTGGGATGTAGTCCATCTGGTCCAGGTGACTTATCCACCTTAAGATCATTGAGTTTGCCTCGCACTTTTTCCTTTGTAATAGCAATGACACTCACTCCTGCTCCCTGACTCTCATGGACCTCTGGCACATTGCTAGTGTCTTCCACAGTGAAGACAGGTGCAAAGTACCTGTTAAGTTCACCCGCCATTTCTTTGTCTCCCGTCAGTACCTCACCAGCATCATATTCCAGTGGTCCAATATCAACTCTAACCTCTCTTTTACTCTTTATATAATTGAAAAAAACTTCTAGTATCCTGCTTTATATTATCGGCTAGTTTGCCCTCATATTTCATCTTTTCCCTTCTTAGTTGCCTTTTGTTAGATTTTAAAAGCTTCCCAATCATCTAACATCCCACTCACTTTATATGCTCTTTCCTTAGCTTTTATGTAGTCCTTAACTTCCCTTGTCAGTCATGGTAGCCTACCCCTTCCATTTGAGAACAACTTCTGTGGGACATATGTATCTCGCGCCTTGTGAACAATTCCCAAAAACCTAAGCCACCTTTGCTCTGCTGTCATCCCCACCAGATTCCTCCTCCAATCCATCTCAGCAAGCTCCTCGCTCGTGCCTCTGTAATTCCCCTTATTCCATTCTGATACTGATACACGTGAGTAATGTTTCTCCCTCTCAATTTGCAGTATGAATTCAATCATATTATGACACTGCCTCCTAAGGGATCCTTTACAATTAGCTCCCTAGTCATAGGATACTAGCAGTGAAACATAAGAACATAAGAAATAGGAGCAGGAGTCGGCCACCTGGCCAGTTGAACCTGCTCCCCCATTCAATAAGACCATAGCGATCTGGCCATGGACTCATCTCCACCTACCTGTCTTTTCCCCATAGCCTTTAATTCCCCTACTATGCACAAATCTATCCAACCTTGCCTTAAATATATTTACTGAGGTAGCCTCACTGCTTCACTGGGCACAGAACTCCACAGATTCACCACTCTCTGGGGAAAAGCAGTTTCTCCTCATCTCCATCCTAAATCTACTCCCTGGAATCTTGAGGCTATGTCCCCTAGTTCTAGTCTCACCTACCAGTAGAAACAACTTCCCTGCCTCTATCTTATCTATCCCTTTCATAATTTTATATGTTTCGATGAGATCTCCTCTCATCCTTCTGAACTCCAGCGAGTACAGCCCCAGGTGACTCAATCTCTCCTCATCGTCTAACCCTCTCATCTCTGGAATCAACCTGGTGAACCTCCTCTGCACTGCCTCCAAAGCCAGTATATCCGTCCTCAAGTAAGGAGACCAGAACTGCACACAGTACTCCAGGTGCGGCCTCACCAGTAGCCTGTACAGTTGCTGCATAACCTCCCTGCTCTTAAATTCAATCCTTCTAGCAATGAAGACCAATATTCCATTTGCCTTCTTGATAGCCTGCTATACCTGCAAAGAGGTCCTACGGCCCATCTAGTTTGTGCTGAACTATTAATCTGTCTAGTCCCAGCAAACCCGCTCGAGGACCATAGCCCTCCATACCCCTCCCATCCAATCTTCTCTTAAGTTTCGACATCAAACTGGTATCCACCACTTCCGCTGACAGCTCATTGCGCGCTCGCACCACTCAGATTCCCATCAGATTCTCCACAGGTTCACCCTTATCCCAAACAAACTCTTGTTCTAGTCTCACCCAACTTCAGTGGAAAAAACCGGCTTGCAATATACCCCATCGCTACCTCTCATAAATGTTGTATACCTCTATCAAATCTCCTCTCATCCTCCTACACTCTGTGGAATAAAATCTGAACCTATTCAACCTTTCCCTCTAACTCATGTCCTCGACACCCGGCAACATCCTTGCAAATTAGTATTAATGAATACTTGAAGATAGCATAGGGTTAGTGGACTGAAGGGCCTTTCTTTGTGCTTTATGCCTTTATGCCTCTGACTCGTATGGAAGTAGGGAGGAGGAGTGGGGGAGGAGTTGAGTTAGGTTGAAGGAGGTAGTGGAGAGATGAGAAAGAGGGCAGAGGAATAGGAGGGAAAAGAAAGTTGTGTTGTGATAAAGTTTGATATATGTTGACATGACTAAAAACAGGCTAAGCTTGGCCTTGTTAAACTGTATAGAAGTGGTAAGTTGTTACTTAGCAAGGCTGATCAAAGCCCATCACCCCTACTGGGCAAAGGCTGCCAATAGCAGCTTGCCAGAGTCCTCTCTCCTGGATAGTTCTTTCAAATTGTCTCCTGGCGTAGCCCATCTTCTCTTGTAGGCAGATATATATCCTATCCCACTGATGAGGTCTCCAGAGCTCTGTATTGCTTTTCTGTAGCTCTGGGTTTTAATGTGATGGAGCTGGTCTTGAATCATGCCGTCTTTGGGAGGGTTGGTGGAGATAGGGAGTGGGAGTTCAAGGACCTCTCTTTCTTCTGTTGAAAGGGAGGGGACAGTAGAAGAATCTCGATGCCAGAGCCCCATTGAACGTCTCCTTGGGAACATTGGGGAAAACTTAATCTTTCCTTGATCATTCACCTCCAAGGGCTGAGTTTCTGATCGGTTGTATTGTGGCGAATTCACTCCCTGCTCATTCCCATCGTGTATGATCGTCATGGACCAAACATCTTCCCTTGGCTTCTGTTATCTCACTAATGGTTTGTGTGTGTGTGTGTCTGTCTGTCTGTCTCTCTCTCTCTCTCTCTCTCTTTGGCTGTGTTTGTTGGTGTATTTGTTGTCTTGCTGATGAGCGTGTGTGTGTGTGTGTGTGTGTGTGTGTGTGTGTGTTTTTGAAAGTCAGTCATCCCTTTGAGATGCATGGATCCCCCTCCTGTGTGTTGGTGTGTACCTTTCTGCTTGCTCTTCTGAATGTCTGTGTATCACTAATCTAAAAGCAGGACCCTGCAGATGCTGTAGGAAATGCTCATCGGGTGACGAAGCATCTGTGGGGAGAGAAACAGCGAAATAGAGTTGGTTTCAGGTCGCTGACCATTCATCTTGTTCTGATGTCCGATCTTCAATCTGAAATATCATCTCTGTTCCTCCCTCCACAGCTGCTGGTTGGGCTGCTGAGATATCTCCAACATGTTCTGTTCTAATCTCAGTGTTTCCTGCCAGGCAATTGAATAATCATCAAAGTTTTATCCCAACCAGCAGTTCCTTTGTAAAGAAAGTCAATCCCTATGTCTTGTGAGGTTTAAGGGCTGCAAAGGGAAATGGTGCCATTGGGTTGGGCTTGTATTGGTGTCACAGCCTACAACTGGGCTTGGTCTTTGACCTACAACTGGCTTTGACCCTTGGCCTACAACTGGCTTTGACCCTTGGCCTACAACTAGGCT
Organism: Mobula birostris; assembly: GCF_030028105.1. Lineage (NCBI taxonomy): Eukaryota > Metazoa > Chordata > Chondrichthyes > Myliobatiformes > Myliobatidae > Mobula > Mobula birostris. Next base: position 7,439,855 of record NC_092376.1, on the reverse strand, counting down.
TGAGCTTGAAGTGCAACTGAGATTTACCTTTGCCCTCAATTTAGGATTGACCCTTGTCTATAACAGGGTTTGTATCTTGGCCTACAACTGACCTTGACATTTGGCCCCCAACTGGTCTTGGTTTGGCCTACAATTGGGCTTGACCTTGGCCAATAACTGAGAATGACCTTTGGCCTACATTTGGACTTGACCCTTGTCTATAACAGGGTCTGAAGCATGTCCTACAACTGAGCTTGAGTTTAACTTACAGCTGGCCTTGACCTTTGACCTACAACTGAGCGTAACATTTGGTCTGTGACTGGGCATGGTCCTTGGTCCAGAGATGTAATCAGGCCTGAGCTTAGGACTCAAGCTTTAGGCTTGAGTCTTGAACTGGGCCTAAACCAAGAGCTAAGCCTGAAACCAGGCCTTGTCCTAAAACCTGCCTGATCCAACAACAAGGCCGGTGTCTAAGGCTAAGTCTGACCTGAACTTCTGGAAGTTATTCAGTCCTAAGGTATGCCATTTAACACCAAGAACCACCTCTGAGCCCCTCGAGAGGGCCGTGTTGACCTTCCCACTGCAGTCTGTGCAGTGAACGTGAGGAGGAAAAGCACCTGTCTTGGTCTGATGGCAGGGTAGGGTGGGAGCTAGGAGATGCCTTGAACTCCTTTCATACCCAGCCCCTAGCTTTTGCCATTGAATGTTACCTTACACACAGTGATAAAAAAGTGGCTTTGGGTATTGGTCAGCAAATTTCCACCATGTGGACGGATCACGCAAGGTAATTCCTCCGCTTAAGAAGAACAGGAGTAGAGGAGGTATTTTCCCAATAGAAGGTTACATGGTGAACTCGGAAATGTTGAACGGTGCTCCGTTCACTCTGTGCATTCATCTTTTCAGTATTCCCTTCCTTCCCCTTCACTGACGTTATCTCCCTGTTCTTTCCCCCTCTCCTGTTCTCTCCTTCTCTCCTTCTTGCTCTCTCTCTGCTGCACCCTGGCATCTTACAGCTATCACCTGATCAGGTATGGCGGAGACTTCTGAATGACCTTTGACCTCCCCCGGAGTGGGAAGCCTAATTTCCTCACTTCCTCAGAACCTCCCCTCCCCTCCCTTGTGATCCTCATGTTCCTGGCAACACCACTCTCCTTTCCCTCACCTCCTACTTCCACACCCTATCTCTCCTTGGTGTCTTCCTCCTCCTGCCTCCTTCCCTGTCAACCTTCCTTCTTGCTATGGCACTGAGGCCAGGAGAGAGCTCGACCTTTTCCTGACAGCTCCTGAATGTAGGCCTCCTCTGTCTCTCCCTGCCTGCCATCTTACCTATCCCTTCCTCTCCCCAGCTTCCAACAAGTTTATTATTATAGCCAGAGAATAAATCCTGTCAAATTAAGCTAATCCTAGTGAACCTCTTCTGCATCCTCTCCAAAGCCTCCACATTCTTCCTGCAACGGGGTTGCTGGCCTATATTTCTTTGCTCTCTCAAATTATATTTAATATATGTTAATTTATGTTCATCTATGTTAATTTATGTTAATATTTTTAAGAATTACGTGGTTTATGTACTGAGGGAAAATGCTATTACACGTAATTCTTAAAAATATTAACATAAATTAACATAGATGAACATAAATTAACATATATTAAATACATAACGCTGGTGTAATTTGAGAGAGCAAAGAAATATAGGCCGGCAACCCCGTTGCAGGAAGAATGTGGAGGCTTTGGAGAGGATGCAGAAGAGGTTCACTAGGATTAGAGAGTGTGAACTCTAAAGAGAATTTGGACAATCATAAATACAAGAGCGTCTTCAAATGTTGGAAATCTTGAGGAACAACACATAAAATGCTGGAGGAATTCAGCAAGTCAGGCTGCTATGGAGAGGAATGCACTGTCAACGTTTCAGCTCATGACCCAACACATTGACGGTTTGTTCCCCTCCATAGACGCTGTCCGACTTGCTGAGCTCCTCCAGCATGCCTTGCACTGGACAAACTTGTGTTTGTTGTTTTTTTTCTGGAGTGGCGGAGGCTGAGAGGAGATCTGACTGAGGTGTGTAGTATTATGTGAGGCATACAGACTGTATCTTTTTTTCAGGATAGATACATCAATTACCAGAAGGCATGAGTGTAAGGCAAGATAGGGCAAGTTGAAAGGAGATGTGAGAGGCAAGTTTTGAACGCAGAGTGGTGGGTGGCTGGAATGTGCTGCCTGGGGTGTTGGTAGAAGCATTTAGGAGTCTCTTAGGCACATGAATCACTGAACTCAACCCATGGACTCACTTTCAAGGACTCAAGTTCTTGGTATTATTTATTTACTTTTTTTTGTGTTTACACTGTTTGTCTTCTTTTGAACATTGGTTGTTTTCCAAATCTTTGTGTGTAGTTTTTAATTGATTCTATTGTACTTCTTTGTTCTACTGTGAATGCCTGCAAGAAAATGAACCTCAGGGTAGTATATGGTGACATATAGGTACTTAGATAATAAATTTACTTTGAACTTTGAGTAGGAAGAGAATGGAGGTATATGGACCATGTGCAGGCAGACAGGATTAGGTGTCATTTAAGTCAGCACCATATCTTTGTGGTTGCTATGGAAAGGCAAGGCTGTGGACCAGGACCTGTTGGGTGAGTGGTGAAGGTCCAGATGTAGGGCATTTTGTACCCTATACCCTGATAAGGAGAAGTGAGCGCAAAATTATGATAGCATTGTGAATGCAATCCATTTCTGTTTGTTTTGTTTATCTACCATGTTCCTGGGGTGTACTATGGTCAGGATTTTCAGGTCTTTTCAAGAACTTGATGGCGGCGGGGAAGGAGCTGTTGCTGAACTTTGAGGTGCGACTCTTCAGGCTCCTGTACCTCCTGCCTCATGGCAGCGTGGAGAAGAGGGCACGGCCCAGGTGATGATGATCCTTCAAGAGGACATCCCTTCCACAGACGTGGCCTCTTGTAGAGGAGAGCTGTAACCCATGACAGAGCTCGTGCAGTCCACTCCAGGGTGGAGATACGTCCCTACCAAAGGAGGTAGAAGGCTCTCCTTCCTGCCGCTAACCTGCTGGTCACCCTTGGGCAAAGTGTAGCACCTGCTTTGCACACCCCCACCCCCCCAGCTGATCAGGGTCACGTGGAGTCATGGGAGCAGGTGGTGGATGGTCGTCTGAGCAGCCAGTGCAGATCACAAGTCCTGGTTATGCGACCACTGATACCAGGCAGGCAATCTCTGAAAGTATTGATAGTGGCAGGGGTCACCTGTCTTGTGAAGACACTGCCCAGAAGAAGGCAATGGCAAACCGCTTTTGTGGAAAAATATGCCAAGAACAATCATGGTCATAGAGAGACCATGATCACACAAGTCATACGACACAGAACATAACAAGTGAACAGTACATACAATTATGTTTCGTAACTCCAAAATTAATTGAAAGAAAAAGTCCAAAATACAGCTCTAACTTCATGTTTACTTTGAGCGAGATGTGCACCTATCACACAGTAGTGTCATGATGTATGCAGTTCATTTATTTTTACATGCAACCCACAAAAAGTTATTTAAATAAAGAATGCTTAATCAACAACATGTTTGCAGGAATACTCAAATATTACTGGAATGTTAAATACACAACATATACTTACGCTTATCTTCCCACACCTTTCCTCTCATCACCTTTCCCCCAAGAATGCTGAGGCTCTGTAAGGCATTGGTCAGACTGCACTTCAAAGTTCAAGTTTAATTGTCATTCAGCCATACATAAATGCCCATAAATACCTTGAAACAAAGCAGCATTACTCTGGGGCCAAAGTGCAAAACACAGCATCAACCGTGACGCACAGCACCAGGCACATATAAAGTAGCGAGCACATATAAAACGTCAATAAAATGCAGTCACAGATCCCGAGTCCACGAATGTTGCAGGAACCTGCAGTCACAGACAATACAGCTTGTCTTCTGCCGAGCGGACACTGGGAGGCAGCACTGAGCCCTGCTTGGACGCCACGCCACACCGCCTCTCTGATGCCTCTCTCCTGGTGGCGGTAAACAGGTTACACTGCGGCTTGAGGCAGCCCTGCCGTCCGCCAGTAAATCAGTGAATCAGGCTAACAGCATTCCACATCAACAATGTCCAGCAGGGTTTTGCTATCACAAGGAGAACTGAGGGCTATCCGGTAGGGAAATTCTAAGCAGTTTCTGGAGTAGGTAACATGGTCAGCACAACATTGTGGGCCAAAGGGCCTGTGATGTGCTGTAGATTTCTATGTTCTATGTTAAGAAAAGTGTCTAAGATGATCACTCATGGTTGGACTACAAAACTTTGTGCACCAATTCCTCTGACGCAGCAGCACGATCCAGACCAAGTCCAGCTCCTTCAGTTTCTACGCCAATGAACAACTGGCTGATGGGGTAGACCTGTAGTATTTTAAGTTCTTAATGTCCAGCGGGGTCTTGCGATCACAAAAAAAATGTTTGAAAGGGGCAATCACACCTTTGGTTGACCCCGTAGGAGCCGCTGCGATCGAACGCGTCACCATCTTACTGGAAGCATTGTGAGCAGCTTTGGGCCCCTTATCTACGAAAGGGCGTGCTGGGATTGGAGAGAGTCCGCAGGAAGTTCACGTGAATGATCCCAGGAGTGAAAGGGGTTAATGTATAAGGAACATTTGATGGCTGTAGGCTTGTACTCACTGGAGTTTAGAAGAATGAGGAGGGATGGCATTAAAACCTATCCATTGTTGAAAGGATGTGGAGAGGCTGTTTCCTGAAGTGGTGGAGTCTATGTCCATTGGGCACAGCCTCAGAATAGAGGGACATCCATTTAGAACAGAGATGAGGAGGAACGTCTTTAGCCAGAGGGTGGTGAGTCTGTGGAATTCATTTCCATGGATGCTGTGGAGGCCAAGTCATTGGGTAGATTTAAAGTGGAAATTGATAGGTTCTTGATTAGTCAGAGGGTCAAGGATTACGGGGAGAAGGCAGGAGGATGGAGGTGAGAAGGATAATACTGGCGGAGAAGACGCGCTGGGCTGAATGGCCTAATTCTGCTCCTATGTCTTATGGCCTAAGGTTTGTGGTGTTAATGAACTGTTCACATATGCACACTCACTGCACTCCATACCTACACACCACAGGATACACACACGCTCAGATTTCATTGGGACACCCCACCCATACTAATCATTACCTAAACAATGCTCCCAGTGTGTCGATTGTTCCATTGTCAACATTGCAAAACAATAAATACATTGAACATTAACAGCCAAAATCAAAATTATCCTTTAAGCAAAAAAATACTATAGATGCTGAACATCTAACATAAAAACAGAAAATGCCAAAAGACTCAGGTCACGGGCCTGAAATATTGAGTCTATTTCTCCCCCAGCAGGTGCTGACTAACCCACAGATATCAGCAGTATTTTGTCCGTTTAGCTCTTACACGGCGTTATTATTGGCGGAATGCATCTGAGAGCTGGGTTTCAGCCTGTGCAGGGGTTCAAGCTCCTGCAGTAAACAGGCAGAATTGTGCCTGTGCTCAAGATGAAGTAGCAGAGGCGAATCCTGTACTTGATTCCAGTCTATTCACTTCTAGTGTGTTTGAGCGCATGTATAAAGGAGTGTGTGCGTGTGTGTGTGTGTGTGTGTGTGTGTGTGTGTAAATGTGTGTAAACTTGTGTGAGTGTGTTTATGGTGTGATAGTATGTGAATGTGTGAATGAGGGTGTGTGTGTGAGAGTGTGTGTCTGTGTGTGTGTGTGTGTCTGTGAGGGTGTGTGTGAGGGTGTATGTGTGTCTGTGTGTGAGGGTGTGTGTGTGACAGTATGTGAGGGTGTGTGTATGTGTCTGTGTGTGGGGGGTGTATGAGGTTGTGTGTGTGTGTGAACATGTGTGTGAGGGTGTGTGTGTGTGTGTGTGGACATGTGTGTGAGGGTGTGTGTCTGTGTGTGTGTGAGGGTGTGTGTCTGTGAGGGTGTGTGTGTGTGAGGGTCTATGTGTGTCTGTGTGTGAAGGTGTGTGTATGTGACAGTATGTGAGGGTGTATGTGTGTGTGTGTGTGAGGGTGTGTGTATGTGTGTGAGGGTGTGTGTCTGTGAGGGTGTGTGTGTGTGTGAGGGTGTGTGTCTGTGAGGGTGTGTGTGTGTGAGGGTGTGTGTGTGAGGGTGTATGTGTGTCTGTGTGTGAGGGTGTGTATGTGTGTGTGTGACAGTATGTGAGGGTGTGTGTATATGTCTGTGTGTGAACATGTGTGTGTGTGTGAGTGTGTGTGTGTGTGCGTGCGCGCGCGCACATGACAATGGGATATAGGAGTAGAATTAGATTATTCAGCCCATCGAGTTTTCTCTGACATTCCAGTCTCCTGGCTTCTCCCCGTAACCCTTGACACCCTGACTAATCAAGAATCTATCAACCTCTGCTTGAAATAAACCCAATGACCTGGCCTCCACAGCCACCTGTGGCTTCACTCATATCATGATAGCTGATGTTGGTTTATTTGGTATTTGGAATTACAAGTGGAATTGGTTCATTACTGTCACATGTATCGAGATGCGATAAAAAGATTCTGTTCACATGCTATCCAGGCAGATTATTTTGTACATCAATACACTGAGGTGGCCAAAAGATCTTTTACACAGAATATTGGGTGCATGGAAGCTCCTGCCAGGGGTGGTGGTAGAGGCAGATACATTAAGGACATTTAAGAGACTGTTAGGCAGATAGATGCGAGAGAAATGGGGGTCTGTGTGAGAGAGAAGGTTACAAGCTGAGCACAGCATAGTGGGCTGAAGGGCCTGTACTGTTCTGTGTTCTATGAACACGGAATGGAAGATATAGTGTCACAGCTGTGGAGAATCTGCAGTGCTGGTAGACACATACATTGATGTTGCAACCCTCCGGCAGTTTGTGTGCAATGCTTAGGAATCCTGGCTATTTTCTCGATTAAAGTTCAAAGTAAATCTGTTACAATATGTCATATATGCCATATATGTTGCCATATACAAGCCTGAGATTCACTTCCTTGCGAGCATACCCGGTTAATCCAAAAGCCATAACAGAACCAATAAAGGTCCGCCCCCAACAAGACAGGACAGACAAGCAGCCAGTGTGCAAAAGACAACAAACTGTGCAAATACAAAAGGAAAAAAAAAGTAATAATAGTAAATAAGCAATAAATATCGAGAACATGAGGTGAAAAGCCCATGAAAGTGTGTCCTGGGACACAGTGGAGTAGATTGGTTTGTCCTTTGATGTATGGGAGGTTTGTTTAACAGTCTGATAACAGCGGAATAAAAACTCACCTTGAACCTGATCACATTGGCTGCTTTACTGAGGCAGCAGGAAGTGTAATGGTGGGAAGACTAGTCTGTATGTGTACAGTATCTGTGTGTTTATTTATTTTTTGAGATACAGCCTGGAACAGGCCTTTCCAGCCCTTCAAGCTGTGCCACCCAGCAACCCCCGATTTAACCCTGGCCTAATCGCAGGACAATTCACAATGACCAATTAACCAATTAACCAGTAGGTCTTTGGACTGTGGGGGGAAACCATGTGTTCCACAGGGAGGATGTACAGGGGCTCCTTACAGATGATGTCAGAAGTGAACTCCGAACTCTGATGTCCTGAGCTGCAATAGCTATGCGCTAACCATGACGCCACCGTGGTGCTTATGTGTGTGCGGACAAGGCTTGTGTATGCGTGTGTATGCATGTGTGTGTGAGACCCTGCATGTGTGCACACATGCGTGTGCATGACTATTGGGTGAATACGTGCTGTTGGTATAAGTGAGTTTGAGTATGTGCACATCTCTCGTCCTTCAGATAGTTGGGGATGATATCAAACCGAATTCAGAGATTCATGTACAGTAATAAGGTTACGACTCTGAATATAGGCAAATTTAACATGGACTATAAGACAATGGACGAGAATTAGGCCATCCAACCCATTAAGTCAGCTCTGCCATTCCATCACGACTGATTTATTATCCCTCTCAACCCTATTCTCCTGCCTTGAACCCATAACCTTTGACACCCTGACTAATCAAGAACCTGTCAACCTTTGCTTTAAATATACCCAATGACTTGGCCTCCACAGTTGCCTGTAGCAATGAATTCCACAGATTCCCCACCCTCTGGCTAAAGAAATTCCTCCTCATCTGTGTTCAAAAACAACATCTTTCTATTCTGAGGCTATGCCCTCTGGTCCGAGCTCCCCCACTGTAGGAAAAATCCTCTGCATGTCCATCCTATCTAGGACTTTCAATCGATAGTTTCTCAGAAATTTCCCCCCCCCCCCCCGACATTCTTCTAAACTCCAGTGAGAACAGGCCCAATGACCAAATGCTCCTCATACCTTAACCCTTTCACTCCTGGGATCATAAATTCCAGGGAATTTGTAGATTGGTCTGGGCTGTGCTGGAATCTTTAGGGGAGAGTGACCGTATTCACCTACCAGCTTGTACTCCTTCCCCTCACACAGCTTCTTATTCTAGTTTCTGCCCCCATCCTTTGCAGTCCTGATGAATGGTATCAGTCCAAAACATCGACTGTTCTTTCCTCTCCATCGATGCTACCTGATCTGCTGAGTTCCTCCAGCATTTTCGGTGTGTAGCTCCGGATTTCCAGCATCTGCAGAACTTCTTGTGTTTATGACCATAATGTTAAACTCATAAAATAGTTGATGATACACCACAGTGTGGTGTATTTGGACTTTCAGAAGGTCTTTTATGATATTTTGCCATTGCCTTCTTCTGAGCAGTGTCTTTACAAGACGGGTGACCCCAACCATTATCAGTACTCTTTGGAGATTGTCTGCCTGGTGTCAGTGGTCGCATAACCAGCACTTGTGGTGTGCACCAGCTGCTCATAGGACCATCCACCACCCGCTCCCATGGCTTTATGTGGCCCTGATCAGGGGCTAAGCAAGGGCTACACCTTGCCCAAGGGTGACCTCCAGCTTAGTGAAGGGGAGGAATGCCTTACACCTCCTTTGGTGGAGAGGTATCTCCACCTAAGGCAATGGCAAACCACTTCTGTAGAAAAATTTGCAAAGAACAATCATGGTCAGAAGACCATGATCGGCCACATCATATGCCACGGCACATAATGATGATGATGAATAGTACCATCCCACATAAAAGGATGTTGCGTAAAGTTATTGTATGTGGGATTATGGTCAAACACTGACATGGATTGATAATTGGTCAATGGGACAGAAAAACAGAGTGATTCTTTTCGGCTGGAAATCGAGGACTACTGGGCGAATCCCAGGGATTAGACGGTAAATTAATTTATTATTGCCACCTGAACCGAGGTGCGGTGAATACCTGTGTTTTGCATGCCATCCATACATATCATTTCATCAAATATTAGCTTTATTTGTCACATGTACATTGAAACATTGAAACGTGGAAACATTCAGTGAAATGTACCATTTGCGTTAAAGACCAACACAGTCCGAGTGTCGCCATGCTTCTGGTGCCAACATAGCATGCCCACATTTACTCACCCTAATCCGTACATCTTTGGGATGTGGGAAGGAACCAAAGCATCCAGTGGAAATCCACTTGGTCATGGGGAGAGTTTACCAACTCCTTATAGACAGCTGCGGGAATTGAACCCTAATCGCTGGTGCTGTAATGTGTTACACTAACCACTATACCACCTGATCCTTAGGGTTCTTCCAGGAGTCAGGAATGATGAGCAGTCTTTGTTCCAAAATTTGTTTATTTTAGAGTACAAACAAACATACAAACACTAATCAAACTAAATAAGGAGCTGAGAAACGATGCTAAGAAGGGAATTAATGCTAAGACAAAATAATAAAGTTGGCACTTCTGAAACTCTATTAATTTTATAGATCAGATAAGGGAAATTCCTTAGACAGGAATGAATTAATTAATAGGCTACATAATTAAAACAATTCCATCACGTGGGTAATGTGCTAATACTTGGCCAATGAAAAATGAGAAAGGTGATAAACCGTTAATTTAGCTGCTATACCGCTTTCTGCCAGCTAGTGTGAAAATTACACGAGTTTGTTAAAAAGTAGAAATCTTATAAAAAATATTAAAAAACAGTGGTTTGCAACACTGCCTGCACTGTGCATTGAGGTAGTACAAGCGAAAAGCAATCACAAAATGCATATGAGGTGTTACCGTTACAGAGAGTGCAATGCAGGTAGACAATGAGGTGCAAAGCTATAATGAGGTAGATTGGTATTAGTATTCATGCCTTCATTCTGGGTGGGAGGGTGGGGATACGTCTCTGCAAAAGGAGGCATAATGCATTCCTTCCCTTCACTAGCCTGCAGGTCACCCTTGGGCAAGGTGTAGCACATACTTAGCCCCCCCACCCCCACCGCCCCCGATCACAAGTCCTAGTTATGGTATTCACAAAATAATCTGCAGATGCTGGGGTCAAAGCAACACTCACAACACGCTGGAGGAACTCAACAGGTCGGGCAGCGTCCGTGGAAAAGATCGGTCGATGTTTTGGCCCGAAACGTCGACCGATCTTTTCCACGGATGCTGCCCGACCTGCTGAGTTCCTCCAGCGTGTTGTGAGTGCTAGTTATGGTATTGATTTACAATTGTCACATGATATGATATGACTATGAAGACACGTAGTCCTCTTTTATTATCATTTAGTAATGCATGCATTAAGAAATGATAAGTTATTTCCTCCGGTGTGAAATCACAAAACACAGGACAAACCAAGACTGAAAAATCTGACAAAACCACATAATTATAACATATAGTTACAAACAGTGTAACAATACCATAACTTGATGAAGAAGTCCGTGAGCACAGTGAAGTTCAAAGTCTCTCAAATGTCCCACATCTCACGCAGACGGGAGAAGGAAGAAAAACTCTCCCTGCCATGCCGGCCACAATCCGACTCTGAGTCATCTGAAAACTTCGAGCTCTGATCAGCTCTCCGACACCGAGTACCGAGCGGCATCTCTGTCCGAGCGATTCGACCTCCTTCTCGGTTGCCAAAAGCAGGCAAGGCCAGGGATTTTGAGGCCTACCCTCCGAAAGATTCCCGACCACACAGTAACGACAGCAGCGAATGGGCATTTCAGAAATTTCTCCAAATGTTCCTCTGTGCTTTCACGTCCATTCTCCATCAAATCAGAATTCTCCATGGCCCTATTCAACAGATACGATATCATTTTCAATGGAGAGCTGCGCATGCGCGGCGCGCCACCATCTTCTCCTCCCGCCCTGTATCGAGTTTCAGTGAAAAGTTGTCTTGTACACTCTTCATATAGATCAGATCATTACATAGTGCATTGAGGTAGAACAAGGTAAACCAATAACAATGCAGAAAAAGTGTAAAAACTACCAGAATAAGTGCAGTGCAGATAGACAATAAGGTGCAAAATCACAATGAGGTAGATTGTGAGGTCAAGAGTCCATCCTATCACACTTGGGGACCTATTCAAGTCTTATAACAGTGGGATAGAAGCTGTCCTTGAGCCTAATGGTGCGCACTTTCGGGCTTTGTATCCTCTGCCCAGTGCACGATGGGAAAAGAGAGGAGGTCCAGGATGAGTGGAGACTTTGATTACGTTGGCTGCTTTACCGAGCCTCTTTCTCCCTCCATGCTTTGTGCACGCGCACGTTGAACAGATGCGCTTTGAATGAGTGTGTGCATGTTTTCTCTGGGCGTTATGTGTGTGCATTGGGTGCACGTATGCGTACCCGAGTGTGAGCTCACTTGCTGAAGGAGTGAGTGTGCAAGAACCTATTGAGTGTGTAAGTATCTAGAAATAAGCGAGTGTGCAAGAGCCTATTGAGTGTGTAAGTATCTAGAAATAAGCGAGTGTGCAAGAGCCTATTGAGTGTGTAAGTATCTAGAAATAAAAGTCACCTGCTCAACCCTCCCCCCCAATGGCTTAACCCGTAAGACCATAATGGATAGGAGCTGAATGAGGCCATTTGGCCCATTGAGACTGCTCCACCATTCCATCATGGCCGATGCATTTTTCCTCTCAACCCTATTCTCCCCATAACCCTTCATGCCCTGAATAATCAAGAGCCTATCAACCTCTGTCTAAATTATCCCCAATGACCTGGCCTCTACTGCCGCCTGTGGCAATGAATTCCATGGAATCGTCACCATCTGGCTAAAGGAATTCCTCCTCATCTCCATTCTGAAAGGACATCCCTCTATTCTGAGGCTGTGCCCTCTGGTCCTAGACTCTCCCACCATAGGAAACATCCACTCTACCTAGGCCTTTCAACATTTGATAGGTTTCAGTGAGGTCCCCCTTTCATTCTCCTATATTCCAGTGAGTATAAACCCTTTTCCTGGCTGCCATTGCATCTCCACCGCCCTAGCCCCTTGAATTCCCTCATCTCCCAGAGATGTGTGGGTCCCAGCTTATTGACTCATTACCCACAAGCCCTGATGGAGAAGGAAGCAAAGACCTACCTTTGCTCCTGACCTTGGTCCAACACAGTGGTGTTCTGTGGCAATATCTCTGGATAGGGCTTCAGATTCAGTTTTTGAAGCCACTTCTGTGCTGGAAAGAGACCGTGGGTTGAATCTGTCAGCATTGTCACATGTGCAGAGGCGTGAAAGTGAAAGGCGTGTCTTGCATAATGTTCACACAGATCAGATCATCACACAGTGCATTGAGGTAGAACAAGATAAAGCAGTAACAGAATGCAGAATGAAGTGTAACAGCTACAGAAAAAGGGCAACAAATGATAAACACAAGATAATCTGCCAGTGTTGGAAATCCAGAGCAACACACACAAAACGCTGGCGGCAGAGGAGGTAAAGACTGAAGTGCAAGACCATAACACGATAGATTGAGGTCAAGAGTCCACCTTAACTGTACCAGAGAATCAATCAATACTTTTAATAGTGGGTTAGAAATTGTCTTTGAACCTGGTGGTAGGTGCTTTTCCATCTTCTCCCTGATTGGAGAAGGCTGAGGAGAGAATGTCCGGGGTGGGTGGGGTCTTTGATGATGTTGGCTGTTTTACAGAGGTAGTGAAAAATGCAGACAGAGTCCATGCAGGGGAGGCTGATTTCTGCGATGTACTGAGCTGACCGCTACTCCCTGTAGTGATACTCTGTGACTCTTTGGCAGGTAACAGTGGGGTGGAAGCTGTCCTTGAGCCTGGTGGTACGTGCTTTCTGGCGTTTGTATCTCCTGCCGGTTGGGAGGGGGAGAGAATGTCCGGGGGTGGGTGGGGTCTTTGGGTATGCTGGCTTCTCTACGGAGGCCTGTGGTGTGGTGGCATCTGCACTGGACTTTGAGGTGAGCGGTCCCAGGTTCGAATCCGGCCGGCTCCTTGCACGCTTTCCGTCTGTGCTGGGCTAAGCGTCGAGCTAGCAACTCGGCCTCTGTAAAAAAAAACAGACGAAATGCTAAGGAAACGGCAAGTTTGTTGCCCGATGTGCCACAAGGCTGGGAAAGGAACAACAACCACCACCGAGGCAGGGCGAAGTGCAGACAGAGTGCATGGAGCTGCACCTGACCAGTTTGTGCCACACTCTCTGTAGGTCTGAACCTCACTGTGTTAGTTACAGGGCCCTGTCCTGCCCAGCACTTCCATCGGCTCTCCTTCTCTGTTGGGTGGGAGCTGCCTTTCAATGCTTCTGTTTCTCACTCATAGTGGACAGTGCCCCCCTCCCTCCATCGGCACAGCCCTCATCCCACTCTCCATCAGCCAATATCTGAACTGACCCAACACCCATGTCCGATCTGCCGCTCTCAACACCACCCGCCCCCCCCCCCGGCAATTCTCTGCTTGACCCCCCCCCCACCCAACTCCTTGGGCTGTCAGAAAGAGCTCACGGACCGGTGGGAAAGGTTGAACAGGTTGGGACTTGGGGCGGCGCAGTAGCATCACGCCATTACAGCGCCATCGATCCGGGTCTGTCCGGGCTCTGTCCTGTCAGATCCCTGTGACTGCGAAGGTTTCCTCCGGGTGCTCCAGTTTCCTCCCACAGTCCAAAGACGTAGCTGTTGGTAGGTTAATTGGTCATTGTAAGTCGTCCTGTGATTAGTCTAGGATTAAATCGGGGAGTTGCTGGGCAGAGCAGCTCGTAAGGCCCAAAGGGCCTGTTCCATGCTGTATCTCAATAAGTAAATAGATAAATAGACAGATAAATAACCTGGTAGGTTAATTGGTGACGTGTGTGATTGGGTGATGTGGAAGGGCCTGTCACCGTTCTTTATCTCTAAATATAAATCAGATCAATTTATTCAAGAGATACAATCTCCCTCAAAAAATAATTGGCACATAAGCTTTTTTGAACTATGCTCCTAAACTGTGGAATTCAATACTTAAAACTATAAGGGATGCAGACTCAGTTGTCACTTTTAAATGTCAGCTCAAAACCTTGCTTTTAGCTAACATTTTTTGTCTTTTATTTTCATATTTGTTTTTATTTTATCTTCATTTTTGCACTTTATCCCACCATAAAGTACTTTGAACTAATTGTACGAAAAATGCTCCATAAATGAAATTATTATTATTAAAGGAGATAGATAAGATTATAGAGGTATATAAAATTATCAGGGGCATCGATAGGGTGAATGCAAGTGGGCTTTTCTCCCTCTGGTTGGGTGAGACTGGAACTGGAGCTCAAGGGTTTAGGGTGAAAGGTGAGAACCTCTTCACCTGGAGGGTGATGTGATGTGTTGGAACGAGATGCCAGTGGAAGTGGTGGATGTGAGTACAATTGCAACATCTAAGAGTAGCTTGGATAGGTACATAGATGAAAGGGGGCCAGAGGGCCATGGTCCAGGTGTGGGTCGATGGGACTAGGCATGCATGGAGCAGATGGGCTGAAGGGCCTGTTTTGGTGCTGTAGCACTCTGTGACTCTACTGTGCATTGGGCATCATGACATATTGAAGTGGAATTAGGCCATTTGGCCCATCAAGTCTGCCCTGCCATTCCATCACCGCTGATTTATTTTCCCTCGACATCTGATTTATAAGCTGGCTAGCTCATTGCTCAGTCACTAACACATTCCTGAACTTTGGCAAGGAATCCGGGAGCAAGCTTGGTGCCTGATGCCAACATGTCTGCTGTTGGACTCAGTGCAATCCAGGGGTGGGGCTTAGTCACGCTGAGCTGATTGGCTGATATATTCTGCATTCACCACCCACATATTAGCATAATGGCCTCAATTATTTGAGCAGGGCTATTCGACTGAAATAAAAAGAAAAGTGACTCTTTCATATCTTAGTTAATATTAATAAGCACAGTCTTTTAGATTAGATTATGAGGACACTCAGTCCTCGTTTATTGTCATTTAGAAATGCATGCATTTAAAAAATGATACAACGTTCCTCCAAAATGATATCACAAGAAAACACAGGACAAACCAAGACTAAAACTGACAACACCACATAATTATAACATATAGTTACAACAGTGCAAAGCAATACCATAATTTGATAAAGAGTAGACCATGGGCACGGTAAAAAAAAAGTCTCGAAGTCCCGATAGCCCCATCATCTCACGCAGACGGTAGAAGGGAGAAACTCTCCCTGCCATGAACCTCCAAGTGTCACCAACTCGCCGATGCAGCACCATTGGAAGCACCCGACCGCGACAGACTCTGAGTCCATCCGAAAACTTCAAGCCTCCGACCAGCCCCTCTGACGCAGCCTCTCTGAGCACCATCCTCTGCCGAGCGCTTCAACCCCGCCCCGGCCACTGTGCAACAAGCAAAGCTGAGGACTCGGAGCCTTCCCCTCTGGAGATTCTGGACCGCACAGTAGCAGCAGCAGCAAAGCAGGCATTTCAGAAGTTTCACTAGATGTTCCTCCGTGCTCTCACGTCCGTCTCCATTAAATCAGGATTGTGCACGGCACCCTACTTGACAGACAACAGACATCACCACCGGAGTGGCCGCTGTGAGCTACATCACTCTGCCATCTTCTCCCTCCGACTTCTAGTTAAATTTACTTTGAAATGTTTAATGTTGAATAGATTTTAAATTGGTTATCAGAAACATTTACACAAAGTTTCCAAAGGAAAGTGTTCAAGCATAAAAGTCAGGGCAAGGGGAGAATGGCCCAATGCGCACTCAGTGGCCACTTTATTAGGTACACTTGTACACCAGCTCATTAATGTAAACATCTAATCAGCAGCAACTCAAAGCACAAAAGCATGTAGACATGGTCAAGGGGTTCAATTTTTATTCAAATCAAACATCAGAATGGGGGAGAAATGAGATCTAAGTGACTTTGACTGTAGGATGATTGTTGGTGCCAGACAGGGTGGTTTGAGTATCTCAGAGACTGCTGATCTCCTGGGATTTTCACACACAACAGTCTCCAGAGTTTACAGAGAATGGTGTGAAAAACAAAAAAAAACATCCAGTGAGCGGTAGTCCTACAGGTGGAAACACCTTGTTAACGAGAGAGGTCAGAGGGCAGGCTGGTTCAAGCTGTCAGGAAGGTGACAGTAACTCAAATAATCACCCGTAACACCAGTACTGTGCAGAAGAGCATCTCTGAAGGCACATTACATCAAATGCTGACTTGGATGAGCTACAGTGGCAGAAGACCACAGGCATACACTCAGTGGCCACTTTATTAGGTACGGGAGATACATAATAAAGTGACTACTGGGTGTATTTAAGCAATTTGCCCTCATATCCACATGCTCTCTCAAGCTCTTCATCAAACCTTCTCCTCACCCCCCCCCCTTCACTTCTGGCTTCAATCTACCTTTCCCTTCTCCCCTACCTCCCTCCCACCCCTCCTTACCTTTCACCCCTGACCTCTCCCTTGTCTTGAAGGACCCTGGCATCCCAGATTTGAGTGGTCTACCGCAGGGAGGGGGCTCCCAGGGGAGGTGCACCCTCTAACACTGGTTCTGTGTTCCCACCCCCCCCACCCCCTATTTCAGGTGGCGCCTGGGGACCATGAGGAGCTACAACCCCGAGCAGATTATGCTGAGTGCAGCAGTTCGCAGGTCCAGCCGTGAGGTCAACATCATGAAAGAGAAGCTGATCTTCACAGGTAGGGTGCTACCCATCTCTCGCGTCCAGTCCGGTGGGTTCAGAATCAGAATCAGAATCAGATCTATTACCACTGTCGTATGTCGTAAAATGTGTCATTTAATAAACGGGACTGGTCAAAGAACACTGAGGCTGTCTACAAGAAGGGTCAGAGCCGTCTGTATTTCCTGAGGAGACTGAGGTCCTTTAACATCTGCCGGACGATGCTGAGGATGTCCTACGAGTCTGTGGTGGCCAGTGCTATCATGTTTGCTGTTGTGCACTGGGGCAGCAGGCTGAGGGCAGCAGACACCAACAGAATCAACAAACTCATTCGTAAGGCCAGTGATGTTGTGGGGATGGAACTGAACTCTCTGACGGTGGTGTCTGAAAAGAGGATGCTGTCCAAGTTGCATGCCATCTTGGACAATGTCTCCCATCCACTACATAATGTACTGGTTGGGCACAGGAGTACATTCAGCCAGAGACTCATTCCACCGAGATGCAACACAGAGCGTCATAGGAAGTCATTCCTGCCTGTGGCCATCAAACTTTACAACTCCTCCCTTGGAGGGTCAGACTCCCTGAGCCGATAGACTGGTCCTGGCCTTATTTCATAATTTACTGGCATAATTTACATATTACTATTTAACTAATTATGGTTTTATTACTATTTATTATTTATGGTGCAACTGTAACAAAAACCAATTTCCCCCGGGATCAATAAAGTATGACTATGACTATGAGCAGTACAGTGCAATACGTAACAGATACTGCGAGTTTCAATATGAAAAGTTTTTAAAAATTAATGCAAGAAGAGAGTAAAATAGTGTGGTAGTATTCATGGGTTTATGGACTGCTTATGGCAAGATCCTGCACATTGCAGCCTCCACACCAGACAGCGATGCAACCATCAGAATGTGGGAAGAAAGGGTAGAGGGAAAGAAGGAGGAAAGAATGGGGTGAGGGAAGGAGGGAGGGATGAGGGGAGGGATGGGAGGAGGGAGGGAAAGCCAGGGAGGAGTAAGGGGATAGAGGGGAGAAGGATGGGAGGGAGGGATATGCGGATGGAGGGATAAACGGAGGGAAGGATGAAGAGGAGGAGGATCAGGGAGGGAAGAATGGGAAGGGATGAGTGTGTGAAAGGAAGAGTGCAGGAAGAAAAGAATGCGGGGTAGAAAGAATGAGAAAAGAGAGGAGTGCAGGAGTGAAGGAGTGCAGGTGTGAAGGAGTGCGGGGTGAGTCAGGCGTGAAGAGAGGAAGGGGGTGGGAGGGATGAGGGGGAGGAAGAAGTGTGGGAAGAGATGAGTGTGTGAATGAAGGAGTGCAGGAAGGAAGGGATGAGGTGTGGAGTACGTGAGAGAAGGGAGGAGTGCAGGATGGGTCAGGCATGACTGCTAACTGCTGCCTCACCCTTGTCGTTGCAGAGATTAATAATGGGCTGGGCAGCTCGGACGATGGCTCACTCTGCTCTGAGAGCGGTTTCGACGGCTACATGAATGAAACGGTCGCCTCCCCGGGCCACCGTGGGTCGAAAAGGCGCATCAACTGAGACCGGCGCCCTGAGGGGACTCTTGCTTGCCTCCTTCTCGTGACATCTCAGTTGTCACGACGATTTGCCCTCCTCTTCATCTCCACCGCCCCTGATTTTCCCTCCTCCCAGCCAAATCCCCCTTCCTGGCCTGTATTCCCTCACATCTGGAGAGCCGGAATCCCACTCTGTAATCCGCTCCAGGGACCGGGGAGCGGGGTACGGGTGTGGTGGGGGGTGTGGTTGTTGGTGGAGAAGAATGCGGAATGGGAGATAAAGATTCCCTGAGAGACTTTGGACATGGCCTGCACAGAAGGATCTGTGAAGGAGGAATTCCCCTCCCCTCCTCTACTCCACCCCAGTGAGCTCTCTGATCCCCTCAGACCTCAGGCTGGGGCTGTGCACCAACCGGGGCAGAGGGTGAGGAGGGCAGGGTCTGTTGTTACTGAGGCAAAAGCAGGAACCTCTCCCTATCTGCTGTCTGGTACTTTGGCCACTCCTCGCTCCTGCTGAAAGATCTCTGGTTGTTACTTGTGTCTCTCCTTTGGCCAGTTGTATGCTCAGTTTACATTCAGTGGACGTGTTAAGGTTATATATAAATATATGGGAAAAAAAAACACTTGTAAATGTCCAGCAGTATTGAGAAGCACGCACCCCATTTCTTTGTTATTTCTACTTGTGGGGATTACCTCAGGGTTTTGGTTTTCGGTTTTTGTCTCCAAAGATGGATTGGTGGACTCAAAACTCTGTGTGTGTGTGTGTGTGTGTGTGTGTGTGTGTGTGTGTGTGTGTGTGTGGTGCATGGTGCATGTCCAGTTTTGGCTGGAGGTTTTCAATGAAATATGCCTCATCAAACATACAAGAGACCACAGATCATAAACACAAGAAACTCTGCAGATGTTGGAAATCCGCAGTAGCACTCACAAAAATGCTGGAGGAACTCAGCGAGTCATAGAGTCATACTAAAGTACAGCCCAGAAACAGCTCCTTTGGGCCATCTAGTCTCTGCCAAAATCACTTAAACTGCCTACTCCTGCACCGGGATCATGGCCCTCCATGCCCCTAATCCATGTACCTGTCCAAACTTTGCTTAAACGTTGAAATTGAGCTCACATTCGTTACTTGTGCTGGCAGCTCATTCCACACTCTCATGACCCTCAAGTTACCCTTAAACTTTTCACCTTTCACCCTTAACCCATGACCTCTGGTTGTAGTCCCACGCAACCTCAGGGGAAACAGCCTGCTTGCATTTATCCTATCTACACCCCTCATAATTTAGTATACCTTGATCAAATCTCCCCTCAATCTTCTAAGTCAAAGGAATGATGTCCTACCTATTCAAGCAGGCAGTATCCATGGAAATGAATAAGCAGTTGACATTTCGGGCCAAGACCCTTCATCAGGATTGGAAAGGAAGGGGGGAGAAGATAGAATAAGAAGGGAGAGGAGGAAGAAGACAAATTGGCAAGTGATAGGTGAAACCAGGTGAGAGGGAAGGTAGGTAGTTGAGGGAGTGGTGATGAAGTAAGAAACTGAGAGGGGATGGGTGGAAGAGGGAAAGGGTTGAAGAAGACGGAATCTGATAGGTGAGGAGAGATGACCTTGGAGTAAAGGGAAGGAGGAGAGGCTCCAGAGGGCGACGATGGGCGTTGAGGAGAAGAGGTGAAGGGGAGCCAGAGTGGGGATTGGAAGTCGAGGGAAGGGGGAAAATTACCAGATATCAGAGAAATCGATGTTCATGCAATCAGGTGACTACCCTGATGGGAAATAGTCACAAGTTAAAATTGTATCTCTTTATATTAGCCATTTCCACCCTGGGAAAAGGTCTCTGGCTATTCACTCAATCTATGCCTCTTATCATCTTGTTCACCTCTATCAAGTCACCTCTCATCTTCCTTCACACCAAAGAGAAACGTCCTAGCTTGCTGAACCTCAAGATACATGCTCTCTAATTCAGAGATGATAAAATCTGCAGATTCTGGAAATCCAAGCAATGCGCACAAAATGCTGGAGGAACTTAGCAGCCCAGGCAGCATCTATGGAGAAGAGAAAACAGTCAACATTTTGGGCTGAGTCCTGATGACATTGACCATTTACTCTTTTCCATAGATGCTGCCTGACCTGCTGAGATCCTCCAGCATTTTGTGTGTGTTGCTCTCTATCCTAGGCAGCATCCTGTTAAATCTCCTCTGCAACTTCTCTAAAGCTTCCACATCCTTCCTATAATGATGCAACCAATATTGAACACAATACTCTAATTGTGGGTCCTCCAAGAGTTTCATACAGCTGCAACATTACCTCACGGCTCTTGAACTCAAGTTCCAAAGCTTCATAGAATTATAAATCTCAGATTAAATATATTTCCTATCATCTGATCCCCTTTCCCCCTGGTTCTGGTCTCTCCAGTTTGAAGAATATAAATAGCCTATTCCCCGCCAGAAATGTTGCCCAACTTGCTGAGTTCCTCCAGCACTTTGGTGTGTGCGTTGCTCAAGATTTCCAACATCTGCAGAATCTCTTGTGTTTACAGGAGATGGCTTGGTAGAGATGTATAAGACGTAAAGAAAAATTTGCCAAGAGCAATCATGGTCACAGAAAGACCATGATCACCCAAGTCATACATTAAGGGTAAAAGGCGAAAAGTTTAAGGGGAACTTGGGGGTCGTGAGTGTGCCAGCACAAGTGGTGAATGTGAGTTTGATTTCAATGTTTAAGCAAAATTGTGTGGGACTACAGCCTGCGGTACATAACGAGCAAATGATAATGTGACGAAGCCTAGATAGATTACTGTAGGTAGCCAATGCCTTTTCCCCTGGGTGCCAATGGCTAATATGAGAGGGCATGATCTTAAATGGCAGAAAGGGGAAGTGAAATGGATATTTTTGATGGTGCTTTTTACGGTTTCTTCATGGCCAATGGAACTGATACTGGATCATTCTTGTGAGTCAGTAGTTCAGTTTCAATGCTCCCCTGTTTTTACAAGATTTAACATTATCTTACCAGGTCATTAGTCCAGGGAGCTGGTTAAGTAGTGTACTAGATTAAGTGCTCTCACTACTGTGCCAAGCTTATTGTCATTGTCAAATACACAATACAGATATGCACGGGGGCAATGAAAAACTTACTCACAGCAACATCACAGGCACTGAGCATTGTATTGTTCTTTATTTAGAAATATAGTACAGTATCATGATAGAAAGTGTTTGCAAAAGGCACAGTATAAGATCAGACTTTGTGGTTTCAAATGGTTCGATTTAGTATCAGAGAATGGATACAATATACAACCTGAAATTCTTAGTCTTAGCAGACATCCACAAACAAAAAAGAAAAAGAGAATGAATGACAGAAACATTGGAACCCAAAGCACCCCTCCCCCTCCCATGCACAAGCAGCAGCAGAAGCACCGAACCCCCCCCTTCCCCACCCCCCCCCCACTATGCAAGCAATAGCAAAGCACACAAAGAGATGTTAAACTAGAGCATCAAAAACGACAGTCCATAACCTAGCACTTCGGTATCTCAGACAGGCTCTGTCTCACCAGGGAGGGAGTGAGAGAGAGGCCCCCCCTACAACTGCAAGAGTGGGAGATCAACATTCGGGGTTCTGAATCCCGGTGCTGTCTGTAAGCAGTTTCAATCCTCCTCCTGTGCTGCCTGGGTGCTCCAGTTTCCTCCCACCTTCCAAAGACATACAGGTTAGGGTTACGTTGGTGCTGGAGGCATGGTGACACTCGCGGGCTGCCCCCAGCACGTTCTCGGACTGTGTTGGCTGCTGACGCAAATGGCTTACTTCACTCTTAAGTTCCCAATGTTTCAATGCTCATGTGACAAAGCTGATCTTTAAATGTAACCTCTGTGTGTTTGGTATGGAGGTGGTGGGGCCGAAAGGCCTGTTTTACTGTGCTGTAACTCTCTGACCGCATTACAGCAGCATAGCTATGATTAGGCCAGGGGTAAATGGGTGAGTTGCTGTGCCAGGAAGGTCTGTTCTACGCTGTGTCTCTAAATAAGGAAAATAAATAGATAGATATATTATTGATGTATATTATTCACAGACACAGGATGTCCGAATACAAGTCTCAGTCGACCCCCTCAAACTTCTCCCCTGACTAGTCTCATTATGATTTTGTGATCTCTTACCCATTGACTTCCTCAACAGTGGAATCATATGTGAATTTTCGATTCCTTTCAAGATCACAAAACAGCAGTCTGATTATTCCTCACTATATATGGAAAGGAGTTTGGGACTCATTATATAATCACAATCCAATACTTGGTGCCCTGGTATAGCAACATGGACATAGAATCAAGGACGTCTAGTGTGTATGCCTCTGCTACGCACTTGGAGGCCAGTGTGACGGAAGGATATCTGAGGATGTCAGGCTGTCCCAGGTCAATGGGTCTCAGGATTGGATATCTGCACAAGCACTGAATTTGGAGTCCTGTCATTATCTAGTCCGGGGATCGATATTGAAGTTCAAATCCCACACATCAAACAGAAGTCCGGAAGATAAGTCCATAAGACACAGGAGCAGAGTCAGGCCATTCATCGCCTCGGGTCTGCTCCACCATTTCATCATGGCTGATCCAATCTTCTTCTCGACCCCGCTTTCCTGGCTTCTCCCTGTAACCACTCATACCCTGACTAATCAAGAATCTATCAACCTCAGCCTTAAATATACCCAAAGACCCGGACTTCACAGATGAATCCCGACGGCCAGAACCCGGAGACTGGAGGCCTGTTTGAGGGTTGGAGGGAGATCTGTGTGTGTTGGAGGCAAAAGGGCTTGTCTTTCTGCTGTTGTTTTGTTGCTTTTTGTGTTCTGTGTTGTTGGCCATGCTATGAGCATTGAGGGTATGCTATGTTGGTGCCAGAATGTGTGGTGACACTTGGGTGCACATCCTTCAGAGATGTTGATCATTTCACTGTATGTTTTGATGTACGTCTGAGAAATAAATGAATTTGAATCAGAATCTGAAGCATCGAGTTGGATTGATGGCTTTGTGGCCAAGATTGTGGACAAAAGGAAGATAGGTGGAGGGGTGGTAGTGGTGAGAAAACAGGGAGCCTGCAGAAGGACTTGGACAGATTAGGAGAATGAGCAAAAAGGTGGCAGATAGAATACAGTGCGGGGAAATATATGGTCATGTGCTTTGGTAGAAAGAATAAAAGTGTGGGCAGTTAACTAAACAGGAAGAAAATTCAAAAATCAGAAGAGCAAATGGACTTGGAAGCCCTCATACAGGATTCCCTGAAGGTTAACTTGCAGGTTAAATCAGTGGTAAGGAAGGCAATGTTAGCATTCTTTAAAAGAGGATTAGAATATAAAAATCCCTTACTCACTCTTCCTTCAGTTAGTCCTGACGAAGGGTCTCGGCCTGAAACGTCGACTGCACCTCTTCCTAGAGATGCTGCCTGGCCTGCTGCGTTCACCAGCAACTTTGATGTGTGTTGCTTGAATTTCCAGCATCTGCAGAATTCCTGTTGTTTTAGAATATAAAAGTAAGGATGCAATGATGAGGCTTTATAAGGCATTAAGTATTGCCTGAAAAATCTCTCACTACATTTGGGAGTATTGTGAGCAGCTTTGGGTTCCCAGGAAGATTCACAAGAATGATTCCGGGAATGAAAATTTGGGAGCGGTTTCTGGCTCTGGGCCTGTACTCACTGAAGTTTAGAGGAATGAGGGGAAACTTGATGAAACTTCTGGAATATTGAAAGAATGTGAATGTGGAGAGGATGTTTCCTGTAGCAGGAGAGTACAGGACCACAGGGTTTTTATTCCTTCTACACTTCCCGACGCTATTCCATCTGCCACCTTTTTGCCCATTCTCCTAACCCGTCTAAATCCTTCCGCAACCTCTGTTTCCTCAACACTAACTGCTCCTCCATCTAACTTTGTATCATCTGCAGCTTAGCCACAAAGCCGTCAAATTCATCATCCAAATCATTGACATACAACACAAGAAGAAGCAGTCCCAGCACAGACCCCTGTGGGACATCACTAGTCACTTGCAGTCAATCCAAAAAGGATCCATTTATTCCTACTCTTTCTTATAATACCATGGGCTCTTATCTTGTTTAGCAGCCTCGTGTTTGGCACCTTGTCAAAGACCTTCTGAAAACGCAAGTACACAACATCCACTGATTCTCCTTTGTCTATCCTTCTTGTTATATCTTCAAAGGATTTCAAAGGATCTTTCAGGCAAGATTTTCTTTTGCGGAAACCATGCTAACCTTGGCTTATTTTGTCATGTGCTTTCAAGTATTCTGAAACCACATCCTTAGCAATTGACTCCAACATCTTCCCAGTCACTGAGGTCAGGCTAACTGGTCTATAATTTCCTTTCATCCACCGCCCCCCCCCCTTGAAGAGTGGAGTGACATTTGCAATTTTCCAGTCTTCCAGAACCATGCAGGAATCTATTGATTCATGTCAGATCATGTTGAATGGGATGTAATGTTGAATTTGGGATGTAATGTTGAATTTGTATAAGACATCGGTAAGGCCAAATCTGGAGTATTGTGTACAGTTCTGGTCACTGAATTATAGGAAAGATGTCAATAGAATTGAGAGAGTACAGAGGAGGTTTACTAAAATGTTGCCTGGGTTTCATCTCCTAAGTTACAGAGAAAGGTTGAACAAGTTAGGTCTTTATTCTTTGGAGTGTAGAAGGTTGAGGGGGGACTTGATAGAGGTGTTTAAAATTATGAGGGGGATTGATAGAGTTGACGTGGTTAGACTTTTTCTATTGAGAATGGGGAAGATTCAAACAAGAGGACACGGGTTGAGAATTAGAGGACAAAAGTTTAGGGGTAACATGAGGGGGAACTTCTTTACTCAGAGAGTGGTAGCTGTGTGGAACGAGCTTCCAGCAGAAGTGGTTGAGGCAGGTTCTATATTGTCGTTTAAAGTTAAATTGGATAGATATATGGACAGGAAAGGATTGGAGGGTTACGGGCCGAGTGCAGGTTGGTGGGACCAGGATAGGATAAGAGTTCGGCATGGATTAGAAGGGCCGAGATGGCCTATTTCCATGCTGTAATTGTTATATGGTTATGTCAGTACCAATGCATGCACAATCTCTTCAGCTACCTCTTTTAGAACCCTGGGGTGTAGTCCATCAGGTACAGGTGACTTATCTACCTTCAGACCTTTCAGTTTCCCAAGCTCCATCTCCATATCAACTGCACTCACTTCAGTCCCTTGATACTCTCGAACTTCCAGCATACTACCAGTGTCTTCCACAATGAAACTACCAGTGTCTTCCACAGTGAAGACTGATGCAAAATATTCATTTCATCCTCCATTGTCCATCAATCCTTGTCCCCCAATGCTATCTGTCTAGCGTTATTTTCCTGCAGTCCAATATATACTCTTACCTCTCATTTATTCTTTATATATCTGAAAAAAACTTTTGGTGTCAGTTTTGATATTATTGGTTAATTTACCTTCATATTTCATCTTTCCTCCTTATGGTTTTTTTTAGTTGCCTTTTGTTGTTTTTTAAAAATTTTGCAATCCATTAACTTCCTCCTGATTTTTGCTACAGATGCCTTCTCTTTTGCCTTTGTTTTGGCTTTGCCTTTGTCAACGATGGTTGCGTCAGCCTGCCTTTAGAATACTTCCTCTTACTTGGGATGTATCTGTCCTGTGCCTTCTGAATTGCTCTCAAAAACATCAGCCTTTGCTGCTCTGCTGTCATCCCTGCTAGTGTCCATTTCCAATCAACTTTAGCCAGTTCCTCTTTCAAGCTTCTGTAATTTCCTTTACTCCACTGTAATACTGATACATCTGACTTTAGCTTCTTCCTCTCAAACTGTAGGGTGAAATCTATCATATTATGATCACTGATTCCTAAGGGTTTAGCCCATACAACCATAATATATAGGAGCAGAATTAGGCCATTTGGCCCATCGAGTCTGCCATTTCATCATGGGGCTAATCCATTTTTCCTCTCAGTCCCAATCTCCTGTCTTCACCCGTATCCCTTCATGCCCTGACCAATCAAGAATCTATCAACATCTGCCTTAAATGTATATAAAGACTTGACCTCCACAGCTTCCTGTGGCAAAGAATTCCAGAGATTCACACTCTCTGGATAAAGAAATTCCTCCTCGTCTCCGTTCTAAAAGGACTCCCCTCTATTCTGAAGCTGTGTCCTCTGGTCTTAGACTCTCCCACCAAAGGAAACATCCTGTCCACATCCACTCTATAAATTACCCCTTCAGCACCAAACTTATTTTTCCATTCTACCTGCATATTCAATTCCTCCATGACTATTGTAACATTGTCCTTTTGGCATGCATTTTCTATCTCCCATTGTAATTTGTAGGCTGCATTCTTACTACTGTTTGGGGGTCTATATACAACTCCCATCAGTGTCTTTTTACCCTTGCAGTTGCTTAGATCTATACACAACAATTCAACACCTTCCGAATCTATGTCACCTCTTTCTAATGATTTTATTTATTTTTTTTATTCAAATTTTTATTATTATTTATTCTTATTTTACAAAGCAGCACAGCATATCACAGAGCAGATACAATACAGCATATTTACACAGCCATCCCATGACAGGAAAACAAATAAAACTTAGAGACCGAAAGAAGTTGTAATTTAAGTTTAAATTAACATAGAACCAAACTTGATCCCACGCGTCTTGCACTTTTCCCTCACTGTTAATTCTTCCCAACATGTGTTCATATGATGAAATCTCAATCATTTCCTCAGTCCATTCCCTCACAGTGGGTGGGTTTTTTTTCCAGTTTTGCAATAAAATTGTGATGAGACCCACCTTCAAAATAGTAAATTTGTCATTGTTTACATTAGGTATCATTGTCCTATCACCCAGGAGACAAAGCCTTGGGCACAAGGGCAGTGTGGAACCCGACCAATTCCCCAACAAATCAAGAACTTTACACCAAAATGGACGAACCATGGAACACTCCCAAATCATGTGAAAATATGTGCCCACCTCATTTTTACATTTCCAGCATGAATTATTATCAACAATCCCCATTTTGTACAGTCTTGTTGGTGTCCAATAATATCTGTGTACTATCTTATACTGAGTAAGTTTCCCTCTCGCTTCCCTAATATGTCTACCCACATTTGATAAAATAGTTGACCACTCATTATCTTCAATATCACTTCCAAGATCTTTCTGCCGTGCTGCTTTGAGATTGGTACACGATTCACCCACGGAGTGCTTGAACATTTTATAAAACGCTGATGCTTTATGGACTTTCTGTGGTAATTGTAAAGTACTCAGTTAAAGGCTTACTTTGTGGGTCACTGTTCTTTGATTTAATTTTTTACCAGTGAAGTAACACCATCCCCTCTGCCTTCCTGCCTTTCCTTTTGATACAGTGTGTATCTTTGCACATTAAACCCCCAGCTATAATCATCAGCCACATTTCAGTGACGCTCAGAACGTCAAGCCTGCCAATCTGCAAATGTGCTACAAGTTCATCTACCTTATTCCGTATACTGCACACATTTAAATATAACATCTTCAGTCCCTTTTTGATTTTGTCTGCCCTTGATGTTGCAACTCATCCTGTTGACTGCAATTTTGACCTATCATCAGCCTCTCCTTGCCAGGAGTCTCACCACACATTGCCTCTGTTTGTAAACCATCTACCTCATCTTCAGCACTATCACGCCGATTCCCATCTCCCTGACAAATTAGTTTAAACCCACCCGAACAAATCTAGCAAACCTGCCCACAAGGATATTGGACCCCTTTGTGTCCAGGTGTAACCAGTCCCTTTTGTACAGGTCATACCTTCCCCAGAAGAGACCCCAATGATCAATAAATCTGAACCCCTACCCCCTGTACCAGTTCCTCGGCCACATGTTCACTTGTCAAATCATCCTATACTTATCCTCATTGGCATATGGCACAGACAGCAATCTGGAGATTACTACCTTGGAAGTCCTGTTTTACAGTTTTCTGTCTAGCTCCCTAAAATCTCTCTTCAGGACCTCCTCACCTTGTCTACCTATATCATTGGTACCAATATGCACCAAGACTTCTGGCGCTCACCCTCACCCTTGAGAATGCCTTGGACCCGATCCGAAACACCTCTGACCCTGGCACCTGTGAGGCAACATACCATCTGGGTGCCTCTATTGCGTCCACAGAACCTCGCCTCTGTTTCTCTGACTAAGCTGTCTCCTATCAACAATGCAGTTTCTTTTCACCTCTTCTGAGCCACAGCACCAGACTCAGTGCCAAAGATCTGGTCACTGTGGTTCTCCCCTAGTAGGACGTCCCCCTCAATAGTGTCTGAAGTTGTATACTTATTATTGAGGGGAAGGGCCACAGGTGTACTCTTCACTGGCTGTGCATCTCCCCTCGTTCTCCTGACAGTCACCCAGCTACCTGTCCCCTGCAATCTAGGGATGACTGCCTCCCTGTAGCTCCTGTCTATCACCTCTTCATTCTCCCACATAAGTTGAAGGTTATTGAGCTACAGCTCCAGTTCCTTAATACATTCTCTTAGGAGATGCAGTTCAGTGCAGCTGGTGCAGACGTGTTAATCTGGGAGAATGGAGGTCTCCCAGACTTCCCACATCCCACACACAGTACAAAACACTGCCCCGGAACCATTCTCACTAACTACTATGCCCTAACAGACAAGGAATGAACAAACAAGAACGGAAAGAGAGAAATTTACCAAA
Organism: Mobula birostris; assembly: GCF_030028105.1. NCBI lineage: Eukaryota > Metazoa > Chordata > Chondrichthyes > Myliobatiformes > Myliobatidae > Mobula > Mobula birostris. Next base: position 7,410,684 of record NC_092376.1, on the reverse strand, counting down.
TACTTTACCTCACCCAAGCCTGACGAACCAAAGCCAGACTAAACACTAAACTCAAAAGAATGGCCGCCCCGCCTGCACTTGAGTTATTTTATTGGCCCTTTCGAATGAATCCCTCTTCTTGATTGTCACTCCTCTACTCAAAGAAACTGCTGCAACGCTCTGCCTTTAAAATTTTGATCGCTGTCCTGATTGAAAGATAGCTCTTTTTACGCACCCTTGACGTTGCTTGTCCAACTCAGAGAAAACTGTTGCGAAGATCTGCCTTTTAAAACCTTGAACATAAAGTTTCTTTATCTTAAGCTCCTGAATCATATCCAGTTCACTACACAAAACTCAACTTAGAATTGTTGATCCCCCAGTCGGCTCAACAATTTATTTAGAGATGCAGCGTGGAATAGGCATTTCTTGCCCAATGAACCACACCAGTCGGCAACCCACCCCTTTAACCAGAGCCAAACACAGAACAATTTAAAATGACCAGTTAATGTACTAACCAGTACATCTTTAGTCTGTAGGAGGAAACCAGAGCACCTGGAGTAAACCCACGCACTGACGAGTAGAAGGTTGTCCACACTCCCTTGCAGACTCCTTACAGAGAGTGCCAGAGTTGAACTCTGAACTCCAAGGCCCCAAGATGTAACAGGGAGATTCTTCAATGAGGGGCACCTTTGACCACTTGAAATTCTGAAAAATGAAATTTCTTGAAACTCTATTTTTTATGTTATAACCTTTATTTCAAACCCTGGAATGAAGTCAAGACCTTGGCATTGATCAACCTTTAAGAGAACTTTTATACTTTAAGGCATTTTTGCAGAGTTTTCATGGATGAGTGTCATTACCATCACACCATCAAGGTACTGAATTTAATTTAAAATTAAATGACAGACAAAGATTTCAAAGTCAATCCTGCAAATAAAATCCATGCCCTTTAATAGAGATGTTTTAACTAATTTTAAGTACGTTTAGAATATATTTTTGAGACACATTTTCATAAGCATGTCAATATTTTCCTTGACTAAACAACAAAATACTTGTTTACTGATTAGACTATTGGAGTTTTAACCCTTTTAGACAGAATGCTGATTTTGGCATCGAAGAACTTGACTCCAGCAAATGAGTTAGACCAATATTACTGAACAAAACTTTATTTCCCATCATGTGCTGTGATGGTAATGACAAAATACATTTGACATTGACAAACAATGGTTTTAGTTTGACATTAACTCTGACAAAACATCTGTCCAACTAGACTTGGTTGTCAGAGGCTCTCTGGGATGTATGCCATGGTATTAGGTAGTGGGAACTTATCCCCATTACCACCCCTGGCCATAACAACCTTAAGGAAAACTGTTGTACTGAGTGGTTATTTGAGTTACTGTCACCTTCCTGTCATCTTGAACCAGTCCAATCATTCTCATTGACAAGGAAATTTCACCAACAGAACTGTGCTCACTGGATTTTTTTTTAGTTTTTTTTGCACCATTCTCTGTAAACTCTAGAGACTATTGTGTGTGAAAATCCCAGGAGTTCAGCAGTTTCTAAGGTACTCAAACCACCCCATCTGGCACCAACAATCATTCAATGGTCAAAGTCACTTAGATCACATTTCTTCCCCACTCTGATGTTTGACCTGAACAACAACTGAACCTTTTGACCATGTCTGCATGCTTTTATGCATTGAGTTGCTGCCACATGATTGGCTGATTAGAAATTAATGAGCTGATGTACAGGTGTACCTAATAAAGTGGCCTCTGATTGTATCTGCCAGATTGTGAAGGAACCATTTCCCTCCACAGATGCTGTCTGACCCTCTGAGTTCATCCAGCAGCTCAATGTTTTGACCCAGATCCCAGCATCTGCAGTTTCTTATGTCTCCAGATCTTTGCAGAGGGCAACACAGTCATTAGTGTAATGCTATTATCTGTGTTCAATTCCTGCTGCTGTCTACAAAGCGTTTGTACTTCCTCTGAGTGCTCTGGTTTTCTCCCACTTACAGAGAAGTACTGGTTAATTGGTCCATGGGTGTAATTGGGCCAGAGGGGCATGTTACTGTGCAGTACTTATACTTCATACCTTATTGTCGCCAAACAATTCATACTAGAACGTACAATCATCACAGCGATATTTGATTCTGAGCTTCCTGCTCCCTGGATTACAAATATTAAATATTAAAAATAGTAAATATTAAAAATTTAAATTATAAATCATAAACAGAAAATAGAAAAATGGAAAGTAAGGTAGAGCAAAAAAAAACTGAGAGGCAGGTCCAGATATTTGGAGGGTACGGCCCAGATCCGGGTCAGGATCCGTTCAGCAGTCTTATCACAGTTGGAAAGAAGCCGTTCCCAAATCTGGTCGTACGTATCTGGAGATCTGGTAGCCTCTCTAAATAGGAAATAATTTTGAACAATGGATATCTCACTTTCTCTCATATCAAAGTCATTAATCAATTATACAGTAAATGGCAAGTCCACAGCTCCAGGAAAGTGGCCACACAGCAGGATAGGGTGGAAAAGGTGTATTGTGCACTTCATCAAGATTCAAAATTCAAGGTTGTTTCGTGTCATTTTCTGTACACAAGTGTAAAGGAAAATGAAATAATTGTTACTCTGGATCTGATGCAGTGCAAAAAAAACCACGATAAGCTAAAGAACACAATAATAAACAAAACAGAGCAAATATAAATACATACGATAGCTTGAAAACTTAGATTGATTGTATGTCCATAAAGTGACACCAGGCACTGGTGTGTCAGTATACAAGGTGACTGTATGTGGTGGTTGGGGACCGCTGGGTTAGTGGGTGAAGGTGTTGATCAGCCTTGGGGAAAGTAAATGGCTTTGAGTCTGGTGGTCCCGGCCTCTTCCCTGATGGGAGTGGGACAAACAGTCTGTGAGCAGGGTGGGTGGGATCCTTCATGATGGCACTGGGCCCTTTTCTGGTACCTTTCTGTATAAGTGTCCGTGATGGCAGGTAGGTGGTGTCAGTGATATGGGGAGGCTGGTGTCAGTGATATGGGGAGGCTGGTGTCAGTGATATGGGGAGGCTGGTGTCGGTGATGGGGGGAGGCTGGTGTCGGTGATATGGGGAGGCTGGTGTCAGTGATACGGGGAGGCTGGTGTTGGTGATGGGGGTAGGCTGGTGTCAGTGATACGGGGAGGCTGGTGTCGGTGATATGGGGAGGCTGGTGTCAGTGATACGGGGAGGCTGGTGTTGGTGATGGGGGTAGGCTGGTGTCAGTGATACGGGGAGGCTGGTGTCGGTGATGGGGGTAGGGTGGTGTTGGTGATGGGGGTAGGGTGGTGTTGGTGATGGGGATAGGGGGTGTTGGTGATGGGGAAGGCTGGTGTTGGTGATGGGGGGAGGCTGGTGTCGGTGATATGGGGAGGCTGGTGTCAGTGATACGGGGAGGCTGGTGTTGGTGATGGGGGTAGGGTGGTGATGGGGGTAGGGTGGTGTTGGTGATGGGGGTAGACTGGTGTTGGTGATGGGGGAGGCTGGTGTTGGTGATGGGGGTAGGGTGGTGTTGGTGATGGGGATAGGGTGGTGTTGGTGATGGGGGGAGGCTGGTGTTGGTGATGGGGGGGAGGCTGGTGTTGGTGATGGGGGTAGGGTGGTGTTGGTGATGGGGGGAGGCTGGTGTTGGTGATGGGGGAGGCTGGTGTCAGTGATACGGGGAGGCTGGTGGCGGTGATGGGGTGAGGCTGGTGTCAGTGATACGGGTTGGCTGGTGTTGGTGATGGGGGTAGGGTGGTGTCGGTGATATGGGGAGGCTGGTGTTGGTGATGGGGTGAGGCTGGTGTTGGTGATGGGGGTAGGGTGGTGTTGGTGATGGGAGGAGGCTGGTGTTGGTGATGGGGGGAGGCTGGTGTCAGTGATACGGGGAGGCTGGTGTCAGTGATATGGGGAGGCTGGTGTTGGTGATGGAGGGAGGCTGATGTTGGTGATGGGGGTAGGGTGGTGTCAGTGATACGGGGAGGCTGGTGTCAGTGATATGGGGAGGCTGGTGTTGGTGATGGGGGTAGACTGGTGTTGGTGATGGGGGTAGGGTGATGTTGGTGATGGGGGTAGGGTAGTGTCGGTGATGGGGTGAGGCTGGTGTTGGTGATGGGAGGAGGCTGGTGTCGGTGATGGGGGGGAGGCTGGTGTTGGTGATGGGGGGAGGCTGGTGTCAGTGATACGGGGAGGCTGGTGTCAGTGATATGGGGAGGCTGGTGTTGGTGATGGAGGGAGGCTGATGTTGGTGATGGGGGTAGGGTGGTGTCAGTGATACGGGGAGGCTGGTGTCAGTGATATGGGGAGGCTGGTGTTGGTGATGGGGGTAGACTGGTGTTGGTGATGGGGGTAGGGTGATGTTGGTGATGGGGGTAGGGTAGTGTCGGTGATGGGGTGAGGCTGGTGTTGGTGATGGGAGGAGGCTGGTGTCGGTGTTGGGGGTAGAATGGTGTTGGTGATAGGGTGAGGCTGGTGTTGGTGATGGGGGGAGGCTGGTGTCAGTGATACGGGGAGGCTGGTGTTGGTGATGGGGGAGGCTGGTGTCAGTGATACGGGGAGGCTGGTGTTGGTGATGGGGGTAGGGTGGTGTCGGTGATGGGGGGAGGCTGGTGTTGGTGATGGGGGTAGACTGGTGTTGGTGATGGGGGTAGGGTAGTGTCGGTGATGGGGTGAGGCTGGTGTTGGTGATGGGAGGAGGCTGGTGTTGGTGATGGGGGGGAGGCTGGTGTTGGTGATGGGGGGAGGCTGGTGTCAGTGATACGGGGAGGCTGGTGTTGGTGATGGGGGTAGGGTGGTGTTGGTGATGGGGGTAGACTGGTGTTGGTGATGGGGGAGGCTGGTGTTGGTGATGGGGGTAGGGTGGTGTTGGTGATGGGGGTAAGGTGGTGTTGGTGATGGGGGGAGGCTGGTGGCGGTGATGGGGTGAGGCTGGTGTCAGTGATACGGGTTGGCTGGTGTTGGTGATGGGGGTAGGGTGGTGTTGGTGATGGGGATAGGGTGGTGTTGGTGATGGGGGGAGGCTGGTGTTGGTGATGGGGGGAGGCTGGTGTCGGTGATGGGGGTAGGGTGGTGTTGGTGATGGGGATAGGGTGGTGTTGGTGATGGGGATAGGCTGGTGTTGGTGATGGGGGAGGCTAGTGTCGGTGATGGTGTGAGGCTGGTGTCAGTGATACGGGTTGGCTGGTGTTGGTGATGGGGGGAGGCTGGTGTTGGTGATGGTGTGAGGCTGGTGTCAGTGATACGGGTTGGCTGGTGTTGGTGATGGGGGTAGGGTGGTGTTGGTGATGGGGATAGGGTGGTGTTGGTGATGGGGGGAGGCTGGTGTTGGTGATGGGGGGAGGCTGGTGTCGGTGATGGGGGTAGGGTGGTGTTGGTGATGGGGATAGGGTGGTGTTGGTGATGGGGATAGGCTGGTGTTGGTGATGGGGGAGGCTAGTGTCGGTGATGGTGTGAGGCTGGTGTCAGTGATACGGGTTGGCTGGTGTTGGTGATGGGGGGAGGCTGGTGTTGGTGATGGGGTGAGGCTGGTGTCAGTGATACGGGTTGGCTGGTGTTGGTGATGGGGGTAGGGTGGTGTTGGTGATGGTGGGAGGCTGGTGTCGGTGATGGGGTGAGGCTGGTGTCAGTGATACGAGTTGGCTGGTGTTGGTGATGGGGGTAGGGTGGTGTTGGTGATGGGGATAGGGTGGTGTTGGTGATGGGGAAGGCTGGTGTTGGTGATGGGGGGAGGCTGGTGTCGGTGATGGGGTGAGGCTGGTGTCAGTGATACGGGTTGGCTGGTGTTGGTGATGGGGGTAGGGTGGTGTTGGTGATGGGGGGAGGCTGGTGTTGGTGATGGGGGTAGGGTGGTGCAGCTGGTGTGAAACTTTAGTTTGGCCATGTTTGAAGAACTGTGTGCAGTTCTGGTCAATGTATTAGGGGAAGGATGTGGAGGCTTTGAAAAGGGTTCAGAAGAAGTTCAACAGGATATCACATGCATCTGTGGGTGTTTGACAGAAGCAGAGGGTGGACAAACTTGGATTGTTTTATCCTGAGACTTGGAGGCTGAGGGGAGTCTTGATAAAAGTATATAAAATTACGAAAGTTATATCTAGGATAGAAAGAGTCTTTTAATGTAATGATTTATTAATGTGGACATTGATTAATGTCATTTCCTGTACACAAGCGTAAAGGAGATCAAAATAATTGTTACTCCAGATCCAATGCAGCACAAAAAAAACATAAGATAAGCATAGAATATGGGAGGAGTTAAGCACAGGAATGGGCCGTTCGACCCACAATGTTGTGCCAAACTAATTAAAAAGCAAATCAAGTACACCCAAACACTAATCCCTCCTACCTACACCATGTCCATATCCCTCCATCTTCCTTACATCCATGTGGCTATCCAGATGTATTTTAAAAGCCCCTAGCGTACTCATCACTACCACCACAGCAGGCAGCGCTCTGAGTAAAAAACTTACCCCGCACATCCCCCTTGAACCTACCCCCTCTCAGCTTCAAAGGATGACCTCTGGTGTTAGACATTTCAACCCCAGGAAACAGATACTCTCCATCCACTCTATCTATGCCTCCCATAATCTATCAGATCTCCCCTCAGCCTCTGGCCCTCCAGAGATAACAACCCAGGCTTATCCAGCCTTTCATGCTAAAACATGCTTTCTAAACCAGGCAGCATCCTGGTAAACCTCTTCTGCACCCTCTCCAAAGCCTCAACATCCTTCCTATAGTGGGGCGATTAGAACTGTATGCAATACTCTAATCTGAAGATGTGGCTTAACCAGAGTTTTATAAAGTTGCAACATCACTTCCTGACTTTTGAACTCAATACCTCGACTAATAAAAGTAAGCATTCCACCAGCCTTCTTGACCACTCTATCGACCTGTGTGGCCACTTCAAGGAGCTGTGAACTTCGATCCAAAGATCTTGCTGCTCAGCAACACTGTTAATAATGTTGCCCTTAACAGTGTGCTGTGTCCTTGCATTTGCCCTACCGAGATGCAACACCTCACATTTAACATTAACTAACTTCTGTTAATGCCCCTCCTCTCCTTTTTACCCCATCCCTTTATTTATCTATCTATCTATCTATTTATTTATTTCCCCCCTTTCTTTCTCTCTCTTTTTTCTCCCTCTGTCCCTCTCACTATATCTTCTTCTGATGCTCCCCTCCCCTTTTCTTTCTCCCTAGGCCTCCTGTCCCATGATCCTCTCATATCCTTTTTGCCAATCAGCTGTCCAGCTCTTGGCTCCATGCCTCCCCCTCCTGTCTTCTCCTATCATTTCGGATCTCCCCTTCCCCCTCCCACTTTCAAATCTCTTACTAGCTCTTCTTTCAGTCAGTCCTGACAAAGGGTCTCAGCCTGAAACGTCGACTGTACCTCTTCCTAGAGGTGCTGCCTGGCCTGCTGCGTTCCACCAGCATTTTGTGTGTGTTGCTTGAATTTCTAGCATCTGCAGATTTCCTCAAGTTTGCATTTTTAACCTCACATTTATCTAGGTTAATCCCCATCTGCCATTTCTCTGCCCATAAAGAGCACAATAATAAAAATACAATAAATGTAAATACATACTGTAAGATAGCTTATATACATTGTATGTCCATAATGTGACACTAGGCACAGGATTGTCTGTACATAATGTGACCCTGACAGGAAATGATAAAGTAGTGGTGGTTGGGGGTCTGTTCATGGCTGGAGGTGTTGATCAGCCTTACTGCTCGAGGAAAGTAACTGTTTTTGAGTCTGGTAGTCCTGGCGTGGATGCTATATAGTCTCCTCCCTGATGGGAGTGGGAGAAACAGTCCGTGAGCAGGGTAGGTGGGATCTTTCATGATGTTTTCCAGAACTAAAATGTTATATACCGAAGGACAAAGGTTTAAGGCAAGTGGAAGTAATTTTAAAAGATATTTACCTAAGTACCTCTGCTAGTCGAAGTCGACCATGGATATGGCGTCTTACAGTCTACGTGATCTGCAAGCCAGGGCAGTACAATACGGAGAGCAAGCTGTTGCCTGTGCAGCAGGCTCCCTCTCTCCACTCAGATGATGAACCCAAAGAAATGGCATAGACTGATACAGTTTGGTACAAATGGCGTTGTAGGAGTTTGAACTTACGTGGGATTGCCTCAGGGACTGCAGCTCCAGAGTTTTACTCCCAAAGGCTTCCCCATGGGTGAGTATAACCCATGAGATTTGAGATCAGAGATCTCCTTCCCCTAGAGGCTGAGGGAGCCCCATCTGTCCAAAGCGACTGGTTTTAAGCCGCCAGTAAGCCACCTTTGTTCCTTCTCCTGTCAGTAGAAATGGTTCCACTGGGCTTAGTAGCTATGCCACACCGAAAGCCAGGAGCTGGACTTGGCTTGGGATGCACACCATTGGGAACATTTAATAGGTAGTGGAGCTTATCCCTACGATCACCCGACCCCCAGCTATGACAACCTTACAGAACGAGGGGATTTTACACACAGAATGATAATTGTCAGAAATGGACTGTTCAGGGAAGTGGTAGAAGCAGATTTGACACTAGCATTTAGATAGATGCATGAGAAGGCAGGGTCTGGAAGAATAGGGACCATGTGCAGGCAGATGGAATTAGCTTAGATCGGAATCATTGTTGGTGCAGTTATCAAGGGTTCCCTTCCTGTACTGTTCGATAAGATCATAAGACATAGCATTAGAATTAGGCCAACTGGTCCATCAAGCCTGTTCTGTCTTTCCAACATGGATGATTTAAGATCAGATATTAAAGATAAAAGGTAAAGATTATCTTTATTTATCTCATGCATATCGAAACATACAGTGAAATGCATGGTTTGCGTCAAATCCAGTTAGCAAGGATGCGCTGGTGAAGGGGTGGGGGGAATAGCCTGTAGGTGTTGCCATGCCTCCAGCACCAATATATCATGCCCACAATTTTCTAACCGTGGCTGCTAGTGCTTAGCGTGGCACTATTATGAGAGAGAGTGGCACGAGAGAGGAACTGGCCAAAGTTGACTGGAAAGGGACACTGGCGGGAAGGACGGCAGAGCAGCAGCGGCTGGAGTTTCTGCAAGAAGTGAGAAAGGTGCAAGACAGGTATATTCCAAAAAAGAAGAAATTTTTGAATGGAAAAAGGATGCAACCGTGGCTGACAAGGGAAGTCAAAACCAAAGTTAAAGCAAAGGAGAGGGCATACAAGGAAGCAAAAACTAGTGGGTAGACAGAGGATTGGGAAGTTTTTAAAAGCTTACAAAAGGAAACTAATAAGGTCATTAGGAGGGAAAAGATGAACTATGAAAGGAAGCTAGCAAATAATATTAAAGAGGATACTGAAAGCTTTTTCAAGTATATAAAGAGTAAAAGACAGGTGAGAATAGATTAGGGCCGATAGAAAATTATGCTGGAGAAATTGTAATGGGAGATAAGGAGATGGCGGAGGAACTGAACAAGTATTTTGCATCAGTCTTCACTGAGGAAGACATCAGCAGGATACCGGACACTCAAGGGTGGCAGGGAAGAGAAGTGTGCGCAGTCACAATTATGACAGAGAAAGTACTCAGGAAGCTGAATAGTCTAAAGGTAGATAAATCTCCCGGACCAGATGGAATGCACCCTCGTGTTCTGAAGGAAGTAGCTGTGGAGATTGCGGAGGCATTAGTGATGATCTTTCAAAAGTCGATAGATTCTGGCATGGTTCCAGAGGACTGGAAGATTGCAAATGTCACTCCGCTATTTAAGAAGGGGGCAAAGAAGCAAAAAGGAAATTATAGACCTGTTAGCTTGACATCGGTGGTTGGGAAGTTGTTGGAGTCGAGAGGCATATGACAAAATAGGCAGAACTCAGCATGGATTCCTAAAGGAAATTCCTGCCTGACAAACCTATTACAATTTTTTGAGGAAATTACAAGTAGGCTAGACAAGGGAGATGCAGTGGATGTTGTATATTTGGATTTTCAGAAGGCCTTTGACAAGGTGCCACACATGAGGCTACTTAACAAGATAAGAGCCCATGGAATTACAGGAAAGTTATATACGTGGATAGAGCATTGGCTGATTGGCAGGAAACAAGGAACAGGAATAAAGGGATCCTATTCTGGTTGGCTGCCGGTTACCAGTGGTGTTTCACAGGGGTCCGTGTTGGGGCAGCTTCTTTTTACATTGTACATCAACGATTTGGACTATGGAATAGATGGCTTTGTGGCTAAGTTTGCTGACGATACGAAGATAGGTGGAGGGGCCGGTAGTGCTGAGGAAACGGAGAGTCTGCAGAGAGACTTGGATAGATTGGAAGAATGGGCAAAGAAGTGGCAAATGAAGTTAACCTCTAGGTTGAGTCAGTAGTGAAGAAGGCGAATGCAATGTTGGCATTCATTTCTAGAGGAATAGAGTATAGGAGCAGGGATGTGATATTGAGGCTGTATAAGGTGCTGGTGAGACCTCACTTGGAGTACTGTGGGCAGTTTTGGTCTCCTTATTTAAGAAAGGATGTGCTGACGTTGGAGAAGGTACAGAGAAGATTCACTAGAATGATTCTGGGAATGAGAGGGTTAACATATGAGGAGTGTTTGTCCGCTCTTGGACTGTACTCCTTGGAGTTTAGAAGAGTGGGGGGGACCTCATAGAAACATTTCGAATGTTGAAAGGCATGGACAGAGTGGATGTGGCAAAGTTGTTTCCCATGATGGGGGAGTCTAGTACGAGAGGGCATGACTTAAGGATTGAAGGGCGCCCATTCAGAACAGAGATGCAAAGAAATTTTTTTAGCCAGAGGGTGGTGAATCTATGGAATTTGTTGCCACGGGCGGCAGTGGAGGCCAAGTCACTGGGTGTATTTAAGGCAGAGATTGATAGGTATCTGAGTAGCCAGGGCATCAAAGGTTATGGTGAGAAGGCGGGGGAGTGGGACTAAATGGGAGAATGGATCAGCTCGTGATAAAATGGCGGAGCAGAATCGATGGGCCGAATGGCCGACTTCTGCTCCTTTGTCTTATGGTCTTATAACATCTCAGAGCTGTCGGAGTTCAGAGTTCAAGTCACCTGTAAGGAGACTGTGAAGGATTCTTTAAATAGGGCAACTTTTCTGTCCCTGGGGGAGATTTGCAAGAAAAAAAATGTTTTTACGAAAACAAGTACTGTAGCTTTAAAAATTAGGTAATAGTGACTCTAAACTTTTTTTCCTTATGCTTCATAAATAACATTTTCTTAAATTTTAAGTGAGTTAAAAACTTGAATATGCCAGAATTTCACAATATTGGGCTTATCCTCTACCAGTCTCACAATTACTAAAGTGCAAACAGAGACTGAAGAGACAACAGTGGAGATTTAATCAAGAAACAATAGGGCTGCTGTTAAGAAAAGACAGGCAGTACAAAGTTTTATAGCAGAGAATATCTCCAGTAGGCCAGCAACAAGAACAGAATGACTTCCGTCTTCCTGAGGCTTCACTGTGCACTAATGGAGACAGTAAGAAGGTATTTTAAATTTCAAGGGTTGCTTTTTTCAGAGTTGTTGGGATTTCTGTGAACGTTTTATAAGTCTTACTGATAAAATAATGTGTGTGGAGGGTTGAGTAAATGTTTTGTTAGTGTTAAAGGGTTCTCTCTCAAGTACAATTGAAAAATAATCATCTCTGTAACAGAGTCATAGAGTGCAACACAGGAATAGGCTCATTGGCCCATCTAGTCCATGTCAAAACCATTTAAACTGGCTACTCCCATCGAACTACACCAGGACCATAGCCCTCCATATCCCTACTATCCACGTACCTATCCAAACTTCTCTTAAAGGTTGAAATCGAGTTTGCATGCACCACTTGCACTGGCAGCTTGTCCCACACTCTCACAATCATCTGAGTGAAGAACTTTCCCTTAAACTTCTCCGCTTTCACCCTTAACCCATGACCTCTGGTTGTCGTCCCACCCAACCTCCAAGGAAAACGCCTGCTTGCATTAAATCTGTTTGAAATTTGAATTGCTGCTTATTCCAGAGTTGGGGAGGGATAGGCAGATATTTTGTAAACATTTTTTTTAACAAGACTGGACAATGCCTAGTTTAGCTGGGCTGCCTATGTTCATGTTTCACGTGGATGTTTTTAACAACATTCTCCAGCTGTCTACCTTAAAAATTGATCTCTTATGGAATTGTGATAAATAGTGCAGGCTGTAAGGATGTCTTTTTAAGTTATTAAGTGTTGCTTCTTCTAGTTGGACGGATTTTTTGTCTGAGTTAATGTTAAACTAAAACCATTGTTTGTCAACGCAAACACGAGGAATTCTGCAGATGCTGGAAATTCAAGCAACACACATCAAAGTTGCTGGTGAACGCAGCAGGCCAGGCAGCATCTCTAGGAAGAGGTACAGTCGACGTTTCAGGCCGAGGCCCTTCTTCAGGACTAACTGAAGGAAGAGCTAGTAAGAGATTTGAAAGTGGGAGGGGGAGGGGGAGATCCAAAATGATAGGAGAAGACAGGAGGGGGAGGGATGGAGCCAAGAGCTGGACAGATGATTGGCAAAAGAGATATGAGAGGATCATGGGACAGGAGGCCCAGGGAGAAGGAAAAGGGGGAGGGGGGGAAACCCAGAGGATGGGCAAGGGGTATAGTGAGAGGACAGAGGGAGAAAAAGGAGAGAGAGAGAAAGAATGTGTGTATATAAATAAATAACGGATGGGGTACGAGGGGGAGGTGGGGCATTAGCAGAAGTTAGAGAAGTCATTGTTCATGCCATCAGGTTGGAGGCTACCCAGGCGGAATATAAGGTCAATGTCAAATGTATTTTGTCATTACCATCACAGCGCATATTTTGATGGGAAATAAAGTTTTGTTCAGTAATATTGGTCTGAACTCATTTGCTGGAGTCAAGTTCGTTGATGCCAAAATCAGCATTCTGTCTAAAAGGGTTAAAACTCCAATAGTCTAATCAGCAAACAAATGCTTTGTTGTTTACAAGTAAAGTATTGACATGCTTAAGAAAATATGTCTCAAAAACATATTCTAAATGTACTTAAAAATGAGTTAAACAAATTTATTCAAGGGCATAGTTTTTATTCGTAGGATTGACTTTGAAATCTTTGTCATTTTATTTTAAATTAAATCCAGTATTTTGATGGTGTGAGGGTAATGACATTCATCCATGAAAACTCTGCAAAAACACCTTAAAGTATAGAAGTTCTTTCATAGGCTGACCAATGCCAAGATCTGGTCTGCATTCCCGAGCCTAAAATAAAGGTTATATATAGCATAAACAAAACAAAGTTTCAGGAAACACACACAAAATTCTGGTGGAATGCAGCAGTCCAGGCAGCATCTATAGGAAGAGGTACAGTCGACTTTTCGGGCCGGGACCCTTCGTCAGGACTAACTGAAAGAAGAGTGAGTAAGAGATTTGAAAGTTGGAGGGGGAGGGGGAGATCTGAAATGATAGGAGAAGACAGGAGGGGGAGGGATGGAGCCAAGAGCTGGACAGGTGATTGGCAAAAGGGATATGAGAGGATCATGGGACAGGAGGACCAGGGAGAAAGAAAGGGGAAGGGGAGCACCTGAGGAAGACAGCGAGCAGGCGAGGAGTGACTGTGAGAGGGGCAGAGAGAGGAGGAAGGGGGGGGGGGGAATAAAAATAAATAAATAAGGGATGGGGTAAGAAGGGGAGGGGGGGCATTAACAGAAGTTAGAGAAATCAAAGTTCATGCCATCAGGTTGGAGGCTATCCAGATGCAATATAAGGTGTTGTTCCTCCAACCTGAGAATGGTTTCATCTTGACAGTAGAGGAGGTCATGGATAGACATATCAGAATGGGAATGGGACGTGGAATTAAAATGTGTGGCCATTGGGAGATCCTGCTTTCTCTGGCAGACATAGTGTAGGTGTTCAGCGAAGCGGTCCCCCAGCCTGCGTTTTATCTCACCAATATATAGAAGACCGCATCGGGAGCACCGGACACAGTATATCACCCCAGCTGACTCACAGGTGAAGTTCACCTCACCTGGAAGGACTGTCTGGGGCCCTGAATAGTGGTAAGGGAGGAAGTGTAAGGGCAGGTGTAGCACTTGTTCCGCTTACACGGATAAGTGCCGGGAGGGAGATCAGTGGGAAGGGATGGGTGGGACGAATGGACAAGGGAGTCGCGTAGGGAGCGATCCCTGCGGAAAGCAGAAAGAGTGGGGGAAGGAAAGATGTGCTTAGAGGCGGGATCCCGTTGGAGGTGGCGGAAGTTACAGAGAGTTATATGTTGGACACGGAGGCTGGTGGGATGGTAGGTGAGGACCAGGGGAACCCTATTCCTAGTTGGGTGGCGGGAGGATGGAGTGAGAGCAGATGTACGTGAAATGGGGGAGATGCGTTTGAGAGCAGAGTTGATGGTGGAGGAAGGGAAGCCCCTTTCTTTAAAAAAGGAAGATATTTCCTTTGTCCTGGAATGAAAAGCCTCATCCTGAGAGCAGATGCAGCAGAGACGGAGGAATTGCGAGAAGGGGATGGCATTTTTGCAAGAGACAGGGTGGGAAGAAGAATAGTCCAGGTAGCTGTGAGAGTCAGTAGGCTTATAGTAGACATCAGTAGATAAGCTGTCTCCAAAGACAGAGAGCGAAAGATCTAGAAAGGGGAGGGAGGTGTCGGAAACGGACCAGGTAAACTTGAGAGCAGGGTGAAAGTTGGAGGCAAAGTTAATGAAGTCAATGAGCTCTGCATGCGTGCAGGAAGCAGCAACAATGCAGTCGTCGATGTAGCGAAGGAAAAGTGGGGGACAGATACCAGAGTACGTTTGGAACATAGATTGTTCCACAAAGCCAACAAAATGGCAGGCATAGCTGGGGCCCATACGGGTGCCCATGGCTACACCTTTAGTTTGGAGGAAGTGGGAGGAGACAAAGGAGAAATTATTAAGAGTAAGGACTAATTCCACTAGACGGAGGAGAGTGGTGGTAGAAGGGAACTGGTTAGGTCTCCCGGTGTGACCGATATATTGGTGAGACTCGACGCAGACTGGGATACCATTTCACTGAACACCTATGCTCTGTCCACCAGAGAAAGCAGAATCTCCCAGTGGCCACACATTTTGATTCCATGTCCCATTCCCATTCTGATATGTCAATCCACGGCCTCCTCTACTGTCAAGATGATGCCACACTCAGGTTGGAGGAACAACACCTTATATTCCGTCTGGGTAGCCTCCAACCTGATGGCATGAACATTGATTTCTCTAACTTCTGTTAATGCCCCTCTTCCCCTTCTTACCTCATCCCTTATTTATTTATTTTTATTCCTTCCCCCACCATTTTTTCCCCTCTCTCTGCCCCTCTTACAATCACTCCTTGCCTGCTCTGCATCTTCCTCTGGGCTCTCCTCCCGCTTTCTTTCTCCCTAGGCCTCCCATCCCATGATCCTCCCCCTTCTCCAGCTCTGTATCCCTTTTGCCAATCAACTTTCCAGCTCTTGGCTCCATCCCTCCCCCTCCTGTCTTCCCCTATCATTTCGGATCTCCCTCTCCCCCCCCCTCCACTTTCAAATCTCTTACTATCTCTTCTTTCAGTTAGTCCTGACGAAGGGTCTCGGCCCAAAACGTCAACTGTACCTCTTCATATAGATGCTGCCTGACCTGCCATGTTCCACCAGCATTTTGTGTGTGTTGCTTGAATTTCCAGCATCCACAGATTTTCTTGTGTGAGAGTTTCAAGAAATTTCATTTTTCAGAATTTCAAGTAGTGAGAAGTGCCCCTCATTGAAGAATCTCCCTTGTACCCTGTGGAATGCATGGGTTTTCCTCGGGTGCTCCGACTTCCTCCCACATCCCGAAGATGTACTTGTAGGAAAATTGACCAGTGGTTAAACTGGGGTTATCGGGGGTTGCCCACCCTGTGCTGTATCTCTAAATAAAAATAAATAACCCTAATGTGGAATTTGGAATGTGGGAACAAACCAGGAGGAAACCTAATGCAGTCACGGGGAAAATGTACAAACTCCTTACAGAGAGTAGTGGAAATCGATCCCTGATTTTACAGGCTAGCACTGATGTATGGTCTCAGCCTGATGTTGTGTTTGTTATATGTACCATGGGTTACTAAGAACAAACCATATTCTGGAAGAATTAAAACTAGAACTTTTATTTACAACAGCAACAGCTACCATGTTTTTAACATCCAAGTTTCTAGATCATTCTGTCATTTCTGCGCATGCTCCAAACTCTGTCCAATCACGTCCTTACACGTGACACGTGATATCACCACATCTTCCTTTCCTTAAAAAGAAAAACAATTAGCAACATTAATCAAAACAAATGCATAATTTGACAAGTCTCTCTCAGTCTCTCTGGGGGTTTATGAACACGAGTGGACCTTCTAAGTGGTTCACACAGCTCTTGTGTTTCGTTGTTATTTTCATGTTTCGTCTGGTTTGCATCAGTTAACTGAAACTCTGAAGTTGGCTCTTTAAGGTCTTTGAGAAGAAATCACAATTCATTCATTAACTGTGTAATCTCTTTTTTATGCTGAGACATCATCATCTCAATAAAACTTCTGAATTCCTTCACTTGTGCTTTCACTTCTTCAATTAGATCCTGATTCTTGTCACTCTGGTTTCAAATCCATATTGTATTGTACCAGTAAGTTTGGCCTCTGTCCACTGTATTCTGACATTGTATCACCGTCCAGGACTAATACTCTTTTCACCAAATTCAGTCTCTCACAGGCAGATAGATCCAGTATTGACTGTACCTTCTTTGGCACCACCACAAATGAAAGTGTGTGCACAGTATTTTTATGTGATACTTTTGCCACACATGTTCCTTTAACTGGAATGTCTGCATCTGAATACCCAGTCACTTTTATATTTGTCTGATGTAACTTTGGTCTTGGCTTTAATGCATTCAACTCAGATTCTGCAAGAACATTTATTTGTGCTCCAGTATCAAGTTTAAACAGAATATTATTTTGATTCACTTGCAATGGAATAGTCCGGTCATTCTTACTTTGTTTGTTTTCACAAAGCACATCTATATAAAACTCCTCACGTTCATTTTCAAGCACTGCATTTACTCGTTTTATTTTCTTTCTACTTCTGCAACAGCGTGAGAAATGATTACTCTTACCGCAGCCGTTGCACATTTTCCGATACGCTGGACACCTTTTTGGTCGGTGCTGCTGCCCACAGCGATCACAAAATTTTTTCTTTCAGATGACGTCTTTCTCTCTGTCGGTTTCGTTGTCGCTTCATTATTTTTTCTGGTATGTTTGGTATTGTATGGTATGGACAAAGTCAGCATGGATTTGTGAAAGGAAAATCATGTCTGACGAATCTCATAGAATTTTTTGAGGATGTAATTAGTAGAGTGGATAGGGGAGAACCAGTGGATGTGGTATATTTGGATCTTCAGAAGGCTTTTGACAAGGTCCCACACAGGAGATTAGTGTGCAAACTTAAAGCACACGGTATTGGGGGTAAGGTATTGGTGTGGGTGGAGAGTTGGTTAGCAGACAGGAAGCAAAGAGTGGGAATAAACGGGACCTTTTCAGAATGGCAGGCAGTGACTAGTGGGGTACCGCAAGGCTCAGTGCTGGGACCCCAGTTGTTTACAATATATGTTAATGACTTGGATGAGGGAATTAAATGCAGCATCTCCAAGTTTGCGGATGACACGAAGCTGGGTGGCAGTGTTAGCTGTGAGGAGGATGCTAAGAGGATGCAGGGTGACTTGGATAGGTTGGGTGAGTGGGCAAATTTATGGCAGATGCAATTTAATGTGGATAAATGTGAAGTTATCCACTTTGGTGGCAAAAATAGGAAAACAGATTATTATCTGAATGGTGGCCGATTAGGAAAAGGGGAGGTGCAACGTGACCTGGGTGTCATTATACACCAGTCATTGAAAGTGGGCATGCAGATACAGCAGGCGGTGAAAAAGGCGAATGGTATGCTGGCATTTATAGCGAGAGGATTGGAGTACAGGAGCAGGGAGGTACTACTGCAGTTGTACAAGGCCTTGGTGAGACCACACCTGGAGTATTGTGTGCAGTCTTGGTCCCCTAATCTGAGGAAAGACATCCTTGCCATAGAGGGAGTACAGAGAAGGTTCACCAGATTGATTCCTGGGATGGCAGGACTTTCATATGATGAAAGACTGGGTGAACTGGGCTTGTACTCGTTGGAATTTAGAAGATTGAGGGGGGATCTGATTGAAACATATAAGATCCTAAGGGGATTGGACAGGCTAGATGCAGGAAGATTGTTCTCGATGTTGGGGAAGTCCAGAACGAGGGGTCACAGTTTGAGGATAGAGGGGAAGCCTTTTAGGACCGAGATTAGGAAAAACTTCTTCACACAGAGAGTGGTGAATCTGTGGAATTCTCTGCCACAGGAAACAGTTGAGGCCAGTTCATTGGCTATATTTAAGAAGGAGTTAGATATGGCCCTTGTGGCTACAGGGGTCAGGGGGTATGGAGGGAAGGCTGGGGCAGTGTTCTGAGTTGGATGATCAGCCATGATCATAATAAATGGCGGTGCAGGCTCGAAGGGCCGAATGGCCTACTCCTGCACCTATTTTCTATGTTTCTATGTTTCTTTGTTTGCGTTTTATAGCATCTACGCAGCTCTCAATAAAAAGCTCTTTTGCCTGCGACATCACAGTTTCCGAAGCTTTGCACAGCCTTAAAGCTTTTTCCAGGTCGATGTCTTGTTCTCTTAACAGTCTTTCTCTCAGACCATTATCCAAAATGCCACAAACAATTCCGTCTTTAATGAGAGAGTCTGTGAGCTCTTTAAACTCACAAGTTTTACTGTGGTGCCTCAAGTCCATAACAAATTGATCAATCATTTGACCAGGTCTCTACCGACATTTGAAAAATTTGTACCGTTCATATGTCACATTGCGCTTCGGTATACAAAATGCGTCAAATTTGTCCATTATCGCTTTGAAATTTAAATTCTTTCCATTTTCAAAAGTAAAATGGTTATATATCTCAATTGCATCATCTCCTATTACGTGGAGTAGAATTGCAGCTTTTGTTTCTTCCAATTTTTCATCTGCTCTGATCGCCGATAAGTAAATTTCAAAACGCTGTTTAAATCTTTTCCAGTTACCAGCCACATCCCCAGTCAGCTGAGGTGTTTTCGGAGGTTTCAACCCTTCCAATTGTAAAACTGTTAGCACACCAAACAGTTCACGTGCTAGTTTTTTTCCCCGAATATCTTCGTTTCTCCCGTTTCCGTATTATTCTTCCAGACCGACCTCTGACACCATGTTGTGTTCTTTATACGTACTGTGGGTTACTAAGAACAAACCATATTCTGGAAGAATTAGAACTAGAACTTTTATTTACAACAGCAACAACAACCACGTTTTTTAACATACAAGTTTCTAGATCATTCTGTCATTTCTGCTCACGCTCCGAACTCTGTCCAATCACGTTTTTACACGTGATACATGATATCACCACACCTGAAACATTGATCCTTTACTCTTTTCCACAGATGTTGCTGGCCTGCTGAGTTCCTCCAGCCTGTTGTGTGTGTTGCTCTGTAAAGCAATTGCGCTATCTAGGAGAACAGTTAAGGTTCCACTCCACTTTCCACAAGATCCACAAGCTTCCACATCCACAAGAAACTCTGCAGATGCTGGAAAAGCATAGCCATATACACACAATGCTGGAGGTTTCAGCAGGTCAGGCAGCATCTATGGAAATGAATGAACAGTTGATGTTTCGATCTGAGGCCGTTCATCAGGACTAGAAAGGAAAGGGGAAGATGCCAGAATAAAAATGTGGGGGCAGAGGGAAAGGAGGCTGGCCAGAAGGTGATAGCTGAAGACAGGTGGGTGGGAAAATTAAAGGGCTGTTGAGGATTAATATCTAAATGGAGTCAAGTTAGGAAAAGGGGAAGTACAACGAGATCTAGGTGTTCTTGTACATCAGTCACTGAAAGCCAGCATGCAAGTACAGCAGGCAGTGAGGAAAGCTAATGGCATGCTGGCCTTCATGACAAGGGGAATTGAGTATAAGAGGAAAGAGGTCCTTCTGCAGCTGTACAGGACCCTGGTGAGACCACACCTGGAGTATTGTGTGCAGTTTTGGTCTCCAAATTTGAGGAAGGACATTCTTGCTATTGAAGGAGTGCAACGTAGGTTCACAAGGTTAATTCCCGGGATGGCGGGACTGTCATATGTTGAAAGATTGGGGCGACTGGGCTTGTATACTCTGGAATTTAGGAGGCTGAGAGGGGATCTTATTGAAACATATAAGATTATTAAGGGATTGGACACGCTGGAGGCAGGAAGCATGTACCCACTGATGGGTGAGTCTAGAACCAGAGGCCACAGTTTAAGAATAAGGGGTAGGCCATTTTGAACGAAGTTGAGGAAAAACTTTTTCACCCAGAGAGTGGTGGATATATGGAATGCTCTGTCCCAGAAGGCTGTGGAGGCCAAGTCTCTGAATGCTTTCAAGAAAGAGATGGATAGAGCTCTTAAAGATAGTGGAATCAAAGGTTATGGGGATAAGGCAGGAACTGGATACTGATTGTGGATGGTCACCCATGATCACAGTGAATGGCGGTGCTGGCTTGAAGGGCTGAATGGCCTACTCCTGCACCTATTGTCTATTGTCTATTGAGGAAGGAATCTGATTGGAGAGCAGATCGGACCATAGGAGAAAGGGAAGGAGGAGGGAACCCAGGGGAGATGATAGATAGGTGAGAAGAGGTAAGAGGCCAAAATGGGGAATAGAAGAAGAAGGGAGGGGGAAGGAGAATATTTTTTTACAGAAGGAGAAATCAATATTCATGAGAAGAGGTAAGAGGCCAGAACGGGGAATGGAAGAAGAGGACCCAAGGGGCAACTGCCGCTTATCGAAAGGAGAAAGTATTTGAGGCAGGTACAATAACAACTTTTAAAAAGACAGAACACAAAAGATTCTGCAGATGCCGGAAATCTGAAGCAACACACACAAAATACTGGAGGAACTCAGCAGGTCAGGCAGTATCTATGGAAGTGAATAAACAGTTGATATTTCCGGGCTGAGACCCTCCTTCGGGACTGGAAAGGGGAAGGGAAGATGCCAGAATAAGAAGGTGGGAGTGGGGAAGGAGAATAGGTAAAAGGTGATAGGTGAAGCCAAAGGGTTGGAAGGATGAAGGGCTGGACAGGAAGGAATTGGATTGGAGAGGAAAGTGGACCGTTGCAGAAAGGAAAGGAGGAGGGGACCTGGCAGAGGTAATAATCAGGTGAGAACGGTCCAGAGTGGGGATTAGAAGAAGAGCGGAGGAGGAGGGGATTTTTTAAAACTGGAAATAGAAATCGATATTCATGCCATCAGGTTGGAGGCTACTCAAATGGAATATACGGTGTTACTCCTCCACCCTGAGGGTGGTCTCACCTTGACACGTGTTGGTACGGGAATGGGAATGAGAATGGGAATTAAAATGTTGCACTTCTGGTGGACGGAGTAGAGGGGCTCAGTGAAACGGTCCCCCAGTTTGCGACAGGTCTCGCCAACCTGGAGGAGGCCGTTGTGGGAGCACCGGACGCAGCAGACAACCCCAGCAGATTCAGGCTGTTTGGAGGTGAGGGTGAAGGCGGATGGGCCTGCTGCTTTAGTGGGGAGAGTTGAATGGACAAGGAATCACAGAGGGAGGAAAGCAGAGTGGTGGTGAGGGAGGTAAAGATAAGACAAGCTTTCCTTTCCACTAGAACCCCACCCCATTTCTCTCTTTCTATTGGTCCTATTCTGATTTTGGCTTGCTTATTATTATTATTTTATTTATTATTATTATTTTTCTCTTCTGTAGTATGTATTGCACTGACCTGCTGTTGAAATTAACAAATTTCATGTCACATGCCCGTGATAATAAACCTAATTCTGATTTTGATGTATTGACTGCTCATATGACTATCTACCACCTGCTCCCGTCGCTTCACGTGACCCTGATCGGGGCGGGGGGGGCTAAGCAGATGCTACACCTTCCCCAAGATTGACCTCCAGGCTAGCGGAGGGAAGGAGCACCCTGCACCTCCTTTGGTAGAGGCATACCTCCACCCAGCCACCACAACAGCACGTTACTGCCCACAAATTTGTGCCGACCTATTACCATGCCACCCAAAGTCTCTACTCAGTGCCCTGACTGATGAAGGCTACTGTGCCCAATACCATCATTTGATTATTTCAGAAGTTTCACAGTGCAGGCCCTTCAGTCCACATTTTGTGCTGACCTGCTACGAAGATTTACTCCACAATCAGTCTAATATTTTCCTCTCACACAGCCCACTACCCTCCATTTTCCGTATATCTATGTGCCCAACTAAAGGCCTCTATTAGTCTTGCGAGACCATGGATCTGCGCCTGGAAAGTCTTCACTCTCCAGGGCGCAGGCCTGGGCAAGGTTGTATGGAAGACCAGCAGTTGTCCATGCTGCAAGTCTCCCCTCTCCATGACACCGATGTTGTCCAAGGGAAGGGCATTAGGACCCATACAGCTTGGCACCAGTGTCGTCGCAGATCACTGTGTGATTAAGTGCCTTGCTCAAGGACACAACACGTTCCCTCGGCTGGGGCTCGAACTCAGGACCTTCAGGTCGCTAGTCCAATGCCTTAACCACTTGGCCACGTGCCCACATGAGAGTCTCCCAAATGTCCCTAATGGACGGTACAGTAGCGTAGCGGTTAGCCTAACACTATTAGAGTGCCAGCAGCCCGGGTTCAATTCCAGCTGCTGTCTGGGTTCTCCCCATGACCATGTAGGTTTCCTCCAGGTGCTCTGGTTTCCTCCCACATTCCCAAGATGTACGGGTTAGTAGGTTAATTGTTGATATGGGTAATCGGGCAGAGCAACTCATTGGGCTGAGAGTGCTTGTTACCGTGCAGTGCCTCGAAATAAAAATATAAATTCTGGCTCTACCACCACCCTTGCAAGTGTATTACTCACACATACCACTCTCTGTGTAAAACAAACTACCTCTGACATTCCCGTCTAAACCATTGTCCACTCACCTTAAACGGGATTTGCCATTGTTGCCCTGGGCAATGGGTGCTGCCCGTCTGCTCCATGTTCACAATCAGAGACGTGTTTAATATCACTGGCATATATCGTGAAATTTGTTGTTTTGCAGCAGTAGTACTTTATAATATATAATAATAAAAACACTAAATTACATGTTTAAAAATTAAATTAAAATAAGCATAAAAAATTTAAAATAATAATAATAGTAAAAGCATCCATTAGTCTTGCGAGACCATGGATCTGCTCCTGGAAAGTCTTCACTCTCCAGGGTGCAGGCCTGGGCAAGGTTGTATGGAAGACCAGCAGTTGCCCAAAGTCTCCCCTCTCCACGACACCGATGTTGTCCAGGGGAAGGGCATTAGGACCCATACAGCTTGGCACCGGTGTCGTCGCAGAGCAATGTGTGATTAAGTGCCTTGCTCAAGGACACAACACGCAGCCTCGGCTGGGGCTTGAACTCACGACCTTCAGGTCGCTAGTCCAATGCCTTAACCACTTGTCCACGTGCCCATAAATAATAAAAACAAGATTAAATACATAGTGAAAAAAGAGAGGAAAAAATATATTTTCCTAATAGTGTTCATGGTTCATTGCTCATTCAGAAATCTGATGGTGGAGGGGAAGAAACCGTTCCTGAAACGTTGAGTGTGTATCTTTAGGCTCCTTCCTGTATTTCCTCTTTGAGGATAGCAATGAGAAGAGGGCTTGTAGAGGAGAGTACGGAGATAATTGATCAGAGTTACAGGGAAGTAGTCATTCCGAAGTTGCAGGAGGCAAGTACCTCGGTGACTGTCAGGAGAAATGGAAATAGGCAGTTAGAGCAGAGCACCACTGCGGTATTCCCCTCAAAAACAAGTGTACCGCTTTGGATACTGTTGTGGGGGTTGACCTCCCAGGGGAACGCCACGGAGACTGGGTTACTGGCACTGAGCATGGGTTCATGGTGCAGAAGGGAAAGAGGAGGAAGGGAGCGGTAGATGATAGGGGACTCGATAGTGAGGGGAACAGACAGGAGATTCTGTGGACGTGAACAGGACACCCGGATGGTATGTTGCCTCCCAGGTGCCAGGGTCAGGGATGTCTCGGATCACGTCCACAACATTTTGGAGGGGGAGGGAGAGCAGCCAGATGTCCTGATATACCTTTGTACCAGTGACATAGGATGGAAAAGCAAAGAGGTCCTGAAGAGAGAATTTAAAAAGCTAGGCAGAAAGCTGAGAAACAGGGCCTCCAGGGTAGTAATGTTTCGATTGCTGCCTGTGCCATGTGCCAGTGAGGGTAGAAGCAGGACGATCTGGCAGACAAATGTGTGGCTGAGAAGCTGGTGCAGGGGGCAGGGCTTCAGGTTCTTGGATCGTTGGGATCTCTACTGGGGAGGTATGACCTTTACTAAAGTGACAGGTTGCACCAGAACCCGAGGGGGACCAATATTCCCATGGGTAGGTTTGTTAGCACTTTTGGGAAGGGGTTAAACCAATTTGGCAGTGGTGGGGGGAACTCGCGTGAAGGGACTTAGGATAGGATGGATGGTAAAAAAGCAAAGATAGTGTGCAGTCAGACTGTCAGGAAGGGCAGGCAGATGATAGGATAAAATTACAGCCAGCAGCATGAGTATCAGTTCATTAGGGATGCAGGATCAAAAAGGGTAGCAAATACAGTACTCAAAGTGTTATACCTCAATGCACAGAGTACAAGAAATAAGGTGGATGATCTTGTTGCACTGTTACAGATTGTCAGGTATGATGTTGTGACCGTCACTGAATCATGGCTGAAGGATGATTGTAGTTGGGAGCTGAACATCCAAGGTTACACATTGAATCGGAGGGATAGGAAAGTAGGCAGAGGGGGTGCTGTGGCTCTACTGGTAAAGAATGGCATCAAATCAGTAGAAAGTTGTGACATAGGATCAGAAGATGTTGAATTGCTGTGGATTGAGTTAAAAAACTGGAAGGGTAAAAGGACCCTGATGGCAGTTATACACAGGCCTCCCAACAGTGGGCGGGATGTGGACCACATATTACAACAGGAAATAGAAAAGGCACGTCAAAAGGGCAATGTTATAATAGTCAGAGATTTCAATATGCAGGTTGAATGGAAAAATTAGATTTGTAACGGATCTGAGATGCAAAGGGGCTTGGAAGTCCTTGTGCAGAACACCCTAAAGGTTAACTTGCAGGTTGAGTTAGTGGTGAGGAAGGCAATGTTAGCATTTCTTTCAAGAGGCCTTGAAGACAAAGCAAGGAGGAGATGTTGTGGCTTTATAAGACATTGGTGAGGTCTCACCTTGAGTATTGTGAACAGTTTTGGGCTTCTCATCTAAGAAAAGATGCGCTGACATTAGAGAGGGTTCAGAAGGATGATTCTGCAAATGAAAGGGCTATCATTCAAAGAATGTTTGACGGCTCTCTGTCTGTACTTGCTGGAATTTAGAAGAATGAGGGGGATCTTACTGAAGCGTATCAAGAGAGTAGATGTTGAAAGGATGTTTCCCATGGTGGGGGACTCTAGGGCAAAAATGCACAGCCTCAGGATAGAGGGGTGTCCATTTAAAACAGAAATATGGAGAAATTTTTTTTGGCCAGAGGGTGGGCAGTTTGTGGAATTTGTTACCACAGGCAGTTGTGGAGGCTAGGTCACTGGGGATTTTTAAGGCAGAGCTTGATAGGTTCGTGATTGGCCATGGCATCAGTTGTTACAGGAAGAAGGCCAGAGAGTAGGACTGAGGAAGGGGAAGAAAAGGATCAGCCGGGATTGAACGGCATAGCAGACACAATGGGCTAATGGTCCGCTCCTGTGTCTTATAGTCTTGTGGACTTAAGTCCTAGCGATGGGGTTCTCCTAATGATGGATGTGCGTGGCGGTGTGGAGATATGTCTCTACCAAAAGGGGTGTAAGGTGTTGCTTCCTTCCACTAGATTTCAGGTCACCCTTGGACAAGGTGTAGCGCCTGCTTAGCAGTCATGTGAAACCAGGGAGACATGATGCCATGGGAGCCAGTGGTGGATGGTTATTTGAAAACCTGCTCCCATGGCATCATGTCAGAAGTCCTGGTTATGCGACCACTGCTGCCAGACGGACAATCTCTGAAAAAGTATCAGTAACGGCGCGGGTCCCCGGTCTTGTAAAGCCACTGCCCAGAAGAGGGCGATGGCAAACCACTTCCGTAGAAAAATTTGCCAAGAACGATCATGGCCATGGAAAGACCATGATCACACATGCCGTACGACATGGCACATTGCAAACAAATGCAGTTTTTTTGAGGCATTGCCTTTTGAAGATGTCCTCGATGCTGGACAGGCTGGTGCCCATGATGGAGCTGACTGAGCTTACAACTTCCTGCAGTTTTTTCTGATCCTGTGCAGCGCAGCGCACACCTCCCTGAACAGGTGGTGATGCAACCTGTTAGAATGCTTCCCACGGTACATCTGCAGAAATTTATGAAAGTCATTAGTTAATATATACCAAGCCTAATCAAACTCCTAAAGAATTATAGCCACTGCCATGATATCTTATTAATTGGATTAATACTTCAAGGTAACGAACAGCTTTTCTGTGGAAACTTATCAAACATAATTTGTAATCCCCTGTACTACCCTATGCCTTGTTCAACTGCAAATATAATCTTTACTCTCATTACTTTGGAGTCATTATTGACACCCTGTAGGCACTTTATAAGGTACAGGAGTGGATCCTGATATGAGCTTCTGCTGCTGTGGCCCGTCCACTTCAGGGATCAACATGTTGTGCGTTCAGAGATGCCCTTCCGCACACGCTGTTGTAATGAGTGTTTATTTGAGTTAATGTCGCCTTCCTCTCACCTCGAACCAGTCTGGCCATTCTCCTCTGTCCTCTCTTAAGATGTTTTCACCCACAGAACTACCACTCACTAGATTTTTTTTGTTGCTTCCACCTTTCTCTGTAAACTCTTAGAGACTGCTGTGCGTGAGAATCCCAGGTAATCAGCAGTTTCTGAGATACTCAAACCAGCCCATCTGGCACCAACAATCATTCCACGGTCAAAGTCACTTAGGTCACATTCTTCCCCATTCTGAAGTTTGGTCTAAACAACACCTGAAGTTTTGACCAGGAGTTCCCAACTTGAGGTCCACAGACCACTCCGTTAATGGTCGGGGTCCATGGCATAAAAAAAGTTGGGAACCTGTGCTCTTGATCAAATCTGCATGTTTTTTATGTATTGAATTGCTGCCACATGATTGGCTGATTAGATATTTGTATTAACGAGCAGGTGTGGCCACTGAGCGCATTTCTAAACGTTTGTAATCCTTCTCAGAATTTTTCTTCAGAACCTTGAATTGCTCTGTATGCTCATTCTGTCTCCTAAACTATAATGTTCCACCCCAGTGATGGAAATTCGAGAAGAGGTTGTTTATTTACTTACGTGTTATGAATTTCTTCTAATCAAGGTTGGATGTTTGTTTATAAAATAGTGCAGACTTTGAAATGTTTTTCTGGGACAGGATTTGCAGATAATTTTCTGGGCAGCCAGGACAATTAAGGGCGCTTATCAGATCAATGAATACCAGATTTCCTGGAATCAGATTATGGAGTTGTGCCTGCATTTGGAAAAACGAACACACATCTTGGTAAAGCTTCTAGGCGGGAATCAGAAAGGAATTACTTAGAAAATTGACCATATAACACAGTGCCCAGCTGTACAAAGTATGCAAAGTGTAAAATCATTTATTTGGAAGGTCAAGTTTGAAGGCAGAACAGGGGGTTAGGGGTAGGATTCAGTGTAGAGGAACCGAAAGATGTTGGGGTCCACGTCCATAAATTCCTCAAAGTTGCCACACATGTTGATGGAGTGGTTAGGAATGTGAATGGAGTGTTGGCCTTCATTAGTTGGGGGATTGAATTCAAGAGACACAAAGTAATGTTGCAGCTCTATAAAACCATGGTTAAATTACACTTGTAGTATTGTAAACTAGAGAAATTCTGCAGATGCTAGAAATCCAAGCAACACACACAAAATGCTGGAGGAACGCAGCAGGCCAGGCAGCATTTATGGAAAAGAGTACAGTCGACGTTTTGGGTCAAGACCTTTCATCAGGACTGGAGAAAAAAAAGATGAGGAGTCAGAGTTCGAAGGTGGGGGGAGGGGAGGAAGAAACAGAAGGTGATAGGCGAAAGCAGGAGGGTGGAGGGGTGAAGTAAAGAGCTGGGAAGTCCATTGGTGAAAGAGATACAGGGCTGGAGAAGGGGGAATCTGATAAGAGAGGACAGAAGACCATGGAAGAAAGAAAAGTTGCGTGGGGGGAGCACTAGAGAGAGGTGATGGGCAGGTAGGAGATAAGGTGAGAGAGGGAAAAGGAAATGGGAAACGTGAAGAGGGGTGGCATTACTGGGATTCAAGAGGTCGATGTTCATACCATCAGGTTGGAGGCTAACCAGACAGAATATAGGCTGTTGCTCCTCCAACCTGAGTGTGGCCTCATCGCGACATTAGAGGAGGCCATGGACTGACATGTCGGAATGGGAATGGGAAGTGGAATTAAAATGGGCAGCCACTGGGAGATTCTGGCAGATAGAGCATAGGTATTCAGTGAAGCGGTCTCCCAATCTACATCGGGTCTCATCAATGTACAGGAGGCCACACCAGGAGCACTGGATACAGTAGATGGCCCCAACAGACTCACAGGTGAAGTGTTGCCTCACCTGGAAGGGCTGTTTGGGGCCCTGAATGGCAGTGAGGGAGGAGGTGTAGCACTTGGTCCATTTGCAAGGATAAGTGCCAGGACGGAAGTCAGTGGGAACAAGGGAGTGACATGGGGAGAGATCCCTGTGGAAAGCAGAAAGTGGGGTGGGATGGAAGGACGTGCTTGGTGGTTGGATCCTGTTGGATATAGCGGAGGTTACGGAGAACTATGTGCTGGACGCGGAGGCTGTTGGGGTGGTAGGTGAGGACAAGAAGAACCCTATCCCTGGTGGGGAGGTATGAGGATGGAGTGAGGGTAGACGTGCATGAAGTGGAAGGGAGGCGATTGAGGGCAGCTTTCATGGTGGAAGAAGGAAGCCCCTTTGTTTGAAACAAAGAAACATGGAAATCTACAGCACGTTACAGGCCTTTCGGCCCACAATGTTGTGCCGACCATGTAACCTACTCTAGAAACTGCCTAGAATTTCCCTACTGCATAGCCCTCTATTTTTCTAAGCTCCATGTATCTATCTCTTAATAGACCCTATTGTCTCTGACATCTCCTTTGTTCTGGAATGAAAGGCCTCACCTGAGGAGCAGATGCGGAGACAGAGGAATTGAGTGAAGAGGGTGGCATTTTTACAAGTAACAGGGTGGGAAGAGGTATAGTCCAGGTAGCTGTGAGAGTCAGGGAGTTTATAATAGACATCAGTAGATAAGCTGTCGCCAGAGAGAGAGACAGAGAGATGGAGAAAGGAGAGGGAGGTATCAGAAATGAACCAGGTCAAGTTGAGGGCGGGGTGGAAGTTGGAGGCAAAGTTGATGAAGTTGATGAGCTCCACATGGGTGCAGGAAGCAGCACCAATGCAGTCATCGATGTAGTGTAGGAAAAGATGGGCTGCGATACCAGTGTAGGCTTGGAACACAGACTGTTCCCATAGCTGGGACCCATACGAGTGCCCATGGCTGTGCTGTTTACTTGAAAGAAGTGGGAGGAGCTGAAGGAGAAATGATCAACGGCGTGGACAAGTTCCGCCAGACGGATGAGAGTGGTGGCGGAGTGGAACTGGCGTCCAGAAAGAAACAGAGAGGCTTTCCTGGTAGGGGACTGGACATGCATGGTGAAAGTAAGATGTTTGGGACCAAGGAACTTGCAGTCATTGAAAAGATCATGAATGTGTGAAGTGTCACGGACGTAGGTAGGAAGGACTGAACCAGGGGAAATAAAACTGAGTCGAGGTATGCAGATATGAGTTCAGTGGGATAGGAACAAGCAGAAATAATGGGTCTACCTGGACAGGCAGGTTTGTGGATCTTGGGTAGGAGGTAGAAACGGGAGGTGGCAGTGGATTGGAGTTAATAAGGTCAGTGATGGTGTGGGAGACTATGGCCTGGTGCTCCTCAGTGGGGTCCTGTTCGAGGGAAAAGTAAGAGGAGGTGTCTGACAGTTATATGGGCCTCAGCAAAGTAAAGGTCAGTCTTGCAGACTACTACAGGTGCCCCCCCCCCCACTTATCTGCAGATTAGGATTAGTGCAGAGAGAGTGAAGAGCAGAGCTGCCTGGCCTGTTGACTCCCTCCAGCATTTTGTGTGTGTTGTGTGTTGCTTGGAGTACTGTGTTCAGTTCTGGTTGCCTCATTACAGGAAGCTTTAGAGAGGGTGCAGAGGAGATTTACCAGAATGCAGCCTGGATTGGACAGCATATCTTATGAGGATAGGTGGTGCGGGCTTGGGTTTTTCTCTTTGGAGTGAAGGAGGATGAGAGGTGACTTGATAGACGGGTATAAGATGGTAAGAGGCATAGATCGATTGGACAGACTGATGCATTTTACCAGGGTGTAAATGGCTTATACAAGGAGGCATAAATTTAAGGGGATTGAAGAAAAGTATAGAATGGGTGTCAGATGTATATTCTTTACACAGAGGATGGTGGGTGTGTAGAAGGCACTGACAGGGGCAGTGGTAGAGACAGAGACATTAGGGGTATTTAAGAAAGCCTTAGATAAGCACATGGATGATGGAAATATGGAGGGTTATGTTGGATGGAAGGATTAGATTGATCTAGGTGTAAGTTAAAATGTCAACACTACATCGTGGGCTGTAATGTTCTATGTCTATGCTTACAGGCCTTTCGGCCCACAATGCTGTGCCAACATTTCAACCTACCCTAAGATCTATAGATGGGTAGTGGAGAATATAGAGACTGGCTACATTACAGCCTGGTATGGAAACACCAATGTTCTTGAATAGAAAGTCCTTCAAGATGTAGTGGATAGGGTCCAGTCCATCCCTCCCCACCAGTGAGCACGTCTACATGAAACTCTGTCTCAGGAAAGCAGCATCCATCATCTGGGACACCCGCCATCCAGGACATGTTGTCTTCTCGCTGCTGCCATCAGGAAGGAGATACAAGAGCCTCACACCACCAGGTTCAGGAACCATTACCACCCCTCAACCATCAGGCTCTTGAAACAAAGGGGATAACTTCACTCACCCTATCATTGTAATGTTCACAGAACCAATGGACTCACTTTCAAGAACTCTTCATCTCATGTTTTTGATATTTATTGTTTGTTTGTTTGTTTATTTATTTATTTATTATTTCTTATTTTTGTATTTGCCCAGCTTGTTGTCTTCTGCACTGTGACTGAACACCCTAGTTGGTGCAGTCTTTCAGTGACTCTATAATGGTTATTATTCTATGGATTTATTGAGTATGCCCACAAGAAAATGAATCTCAGGATTACATATTAGAGATTGGTCAGTATGACGTTGTGGGCATCACTGACTGTGGCTGAAAAAGGTCATAGTTGGGAGTTTAACGTCAAAAGACATACTTTGTGTTGAAAGGAGAGGCAGGACAGCACAGGCGGTGGTGTGGCTCTATTGGTAAGAGATAGAAAGAGATAACAGGGTCAGAGAGTGTTGAATCGTTGTAGGCGGAGTTAAGAAACTGCAAGAGTAAAAAAAAACCATTATGGGAATCATATAAAGGCCTCCAAATAGGCTGAGATTGCAAATGAAGCTGGAAAAGGCATGCAATAAGGGTAATGTCACATTTGTAATGAGGAACTTCAGTATGCAAGGGGATTGGGAAAATCAGGTTAGGGTCGGATCGCAAGAGAGGGAATTTGTTGAAGGCCTATGAGATGACTTCTTAGAGCAGCCTGTGCTTGAGCCTGCTAGAGGATAGGCTATCTTAGACTGCGTGTTGTGTAATAACCCAGATCTTATGAGTCAGCTTAATGTAAAGGAATCCTCTGTTCAGAATAATTGTAATATAATTGAATTCATACTGCAATTTAAGAGGGAAGAGCACAAGTTACATGTTTCAGTATCACAATTACAGAATTACAGAGGCATGAGAGAGGAGCTTGCCCAGGTGGATTGGAGGAGGATACTGGTGGGGATGACGGCAGAGCAGAGGTGGCTGAAGTTTCTGGGAATAGTTCCAGGGGAGATATGTCCCACAGAAGAAAAAGTTCACAAAGGGCAGGGGTGGGCAACCGTGGCTGATAAGGAAAGTTAAGGACTGCATACATCACTCACTGAGTGACAGTGAGTCCACGAAGCAAAAGTGAGTGGGAAGTTGGCTAATTGGGAAGCTTTTAAAATTCAACAAAAGGCAACTAAAAAGCTGTAAGAAGGGAAAAGATGAAATGTGAGGGCAAACTAGCTAATAAAATAAAGCAGGAAACTAAAAGATTTTCTGTTACATAAAGAGTAAAAGGGAGTTGAGAGCTGATATTGGACCATAGAAAAATGATGCTGGTGAGGTAGTAATGGGGGGACAGAGAAATGGCAGATGAAATTAATAAGTACTTTGCATCAGTCTTTACTGTGGAAGACACTAGCTGTACGACAGAGGTCCATGAGTGTCAGGGAGCAGGAATGAGTGACATTGCTATTACAAAGGAAAAAGTGCTAGGAAAACTGTACGGTCTTAAGGTGGATGTCACCTGGACCAGACGGACTACATCCCAGAGACCTGAGAGAGTTTGCTGAAAAGATAACAGATGCATTGGTTATGATCTTTCAAGAATCACTCAATTCTGGCATAGTCCTGGAGACCTGGAATATTACAAATGTCACTCCACTCTTCATGAAGGGAGCAAGGCAAAAGAAATTATTGGCTAGTTAGCCTAACCTCAGTGGTTGGGAAAATGTTGGAGTCTATTATCAAGGAAGAGGTTTCGGGGTACTTGGAGACTAATGATAAAATAAGTCAGAGTCAGCACAGTTTCTATAATGGGAAATCTTGTCTGACGAATCTTTTGGGCATTCCTTGTGGAAGTAACAAGCAGGGTGGACAAAGGAAAGACAGTAGCTGTCACTTACTTGGATTTTCAGAAGGCATTTGATAAGGTGTCTCATATGAAGCTGCTTAACGTAAGTTCCTAGAGCATTACAGGAAAGATACTGGCATGGATAGAGACAGGAGGCAGTGAGTGGGAATAAAGGGGGCCTCTTCTGTTGGCAGCCAGTGACTAGTGGTGTTCCTCAGGGGTCAGTATTGGGACCTCTACTTTTCATATTGTTTGTCAATGGTTTAGATAATAGAAATGATGGCTTTGTGGTCAAGTTTGCGGATGATACGAAGATCGGTGGAGGGGTAGGTAGTGCTGAGGCAGAATTGCAGCAGGACTTAGACAAATTGGAAAAATGGGCAAAAAAGTGGCAGATGGAATATAGTGTTGGGAAATGAATGATAATGTATTTTGGTAAAAGGAACAATACTGCAGACTATTATCTAAATGGGGAGAAAATTGAAAGATCGGGGTGCAAAGGAACTTAGGAAGGTTAATTCACAGATTGAGCCTGTGGTAAAGAAGGCAAATGCAATGTTGGCATTTATTTCGAGGGCGATAGAATATAAGAATAAGCAGATAATGCTGAAGCTTTATTAGACACTAGTCAGGCTGCACTTCAATAGGTTTCAATAGATACATTTAATGTCAGAGAAATGTATACAAAGTATATCCTGAAATTCTTTTTCTTTGCAATACTTGGGAGTATTGTCAACAGTTTTGGGCCCCATATCGCAGAAAGGATGTATTGTCATTGGAGAGAGTCTATAGGAGGTGCACAAGGATGATTCTGGGAATGAAGGGGTTAACACATGAGGAGCCTTTGGCAGCTTTGGGCCTGTACTCACTGGAATTTAGAAGAATGCAGGGGATCTCAGAAACCTACCGAATGTTGAAAGGTGAAGATAGGGTGGATGTGGAGAGGATGTTTCCTACAGAACTAAGGGGCACAACCCCTAAATTGAGGGACGACCTTTCAGAACAGTAGTAAGGAGGGTGTTGAATCTGTGGAATGCTCTGCCATAGACTGCAGTGGAGGCCAAGTCCATGGGTACATTCAAAGTGGAAGTTGATAGATTCCTGACTGGTCAGGGCATCAAAGGATATGCCGGGTATATGAGGTTGAATGGGATCTGGGATTAGCCATGATGAAATGGTGGAGTGAACTTGATGGGCCAAATGGCCTAATTCTGCTCCTATGTCATATGGTCTTATATGGTGACATACAGTGCCTGTAAAAAGTATTCACTCTCCTTGGAAGTTTTCTTGTTTTATTGTTTTACAACATTGAATCATCCTGGATTTAATTTGGCTTTTTTTTTACACTGATCAACAGAAAAGGACTCTTTTGCGTCAAAGTGAAAACAGATCTCTACAAAGGGATCTAAATTAGTTAAAAAATATAAAACACCAAATAATTGATTGCTTAAGTATTCACCCCTTTAATTTGAGCCTCTGAATCATCACTGGTGCAGCCAATTGGTCACAAAATTAGCTCAGTGGAGACCTGTGTGCAGTCAAGGTGTTTCAATTGATTGTAGTAAAAATACACCTGTATCTGGAAGGTCCAACTGCTGGTGAGTCAGTATCCTGGCAAAAACTACACCATGAAGATGAAAGAACACTCCAAGCAACTCCGAGAAAAGGTTATTCAAAAGCACAGGTCAGGAGATGGATACAAGAAAATTTCCAAGTCACTGAATATCCCTCAGAGTACAGTTAAGTCAATCATCAAGAATTGGAAAGAATATGGCACAGCTGTAAATCTGCCGAGAGCAGGCCGTCCTCAAAAACTGAGTCACCGTGCAAGATGGGGACAAGCGAGGGAGGCCACCTAGAGACCTACGACAACTCAGGAGGAGTTTCAAGTTTCAGTGGCTGAGATGGGAGAGACTGTGCATACAACAACTGTTACCCAGGTGCTTCACCAATCGCAGCTTTATGGGAGAGTGGCAAAGAGAAAGCCACTGTTGAAAAAAATCTCACATGAAATTTTGGCTAGAGTTTGCCAGAAGACATGTGGGAGACTCTGAAGTCAGTTGCAAGAAGGTTCTATGGTTTGATTAAACCAAAATTGAGCTTTTTGGCCATCAGACTAAACGCTTTGTTTGGTGTAAGACCAATACCGCACATCATCAAAACCACACCATCCATGCCATGAAGCATGGTGGTGGCTGCGTCATGCTGTGGGGATGTTTCACTGCACCAGGCTCTGGAAGGGTTTTTATAGACACCATATGTACTTTGATAATAAATTTTACTTTTGAATTTTGTTTTGAAGATGAATCTAACCCTTTCCTCCCACAGAGCCCTTCATTTTTCTCTCCACCATTGTAAAATACTGTCAAATCTTTGTGATTTAAATAACATAAGTTATCAGGGAGAAAATGTGGTACAGTAGAGTGGCCGCCTCATAGTGACCCAAGATTCATGATTCAAGATTCAAATTTGTTCATCATGTATATATCAAATATGTTGTTTGCTTTAACATCCAACATATCTGAGGGAGAGCACTGTATGTTCTTTTGCATTCCTAAATTATTGAAATATTGTATGTCAAATATTCTCTGTGTCAAAAACTTATCTTTGACATCTCCCTTAAACTTTCTTCCAATTACGTTCCCTCATGTTTGCCATTTATGCCCTGTGGAAATGTTTCAGGCTATCCACTCTAGGATTAAAATATAAAAGCAAGGAAGTAATGCTGAGGCTTTATAAAGCATTGTTCAGACCACACTTGCAGTATTCTGAGCAGTTTTGGGCCCCTTAGTAAAAGTTGTGCTGGTATTGGAGAGGGTCTAGATGAGGTTCACAAGAAAGATTCTGGGACTGAAAGGGTTAATCTATGAGGAGCTATTGATGGCTCTCGGCCTGTACTTTCTTGAGTTTAGAAGAATGAAAGGGGATCTCATTGAAACTTGAGAGAGAGTGAATGTGGAGAGGATGTTTCCTATAGTGGGGAAGTCTAGGACCAGAGGGCACGGCCTCAGAATAGAGGGATAGCCATTTTGAACAGAGATAATGATGAAATTCTTTATCCAGAGGGTGGTGAATCTGTGGAATTTATTGCTCCAGGGGGCTGTGGAGACCGTCATTGGGTATATTTAAAGTGATGTTGATGAGTCAGGGTACCAAAGGTCGCAGGGAGAAGGCAGGAGAATGCGGCTGAGAGAAATAATAAGTCAGCTGTAGAGAAATGCTGGAGAAAATGCAATGAGCTGAATGGCCTAATTCTGCTCCTATACATGACTATGTGGTCTTATGGTCTCCATTTGTGCCTCTCATCTTCTTATACACTTCTATCAGGTCTTCTCTCATCCTCATTCACTCCAAAGAGGAAAGCTTTAGCTCACTCAACATTTTCTCATAAGACGCGCTCTCTAATCCAGGCAGCATCGTGGTAAGTCTCCTCGGCACCCTCTCTAAAGCTTCCACATAATGAAGTGACCAAAGCTGGACACAATAAAGGCCAAAAGGGACCAGCTTAGAAAGACATTTTGGGTGGCATGGATGAGTTGGGCCAAAAAGGATTGTTTTCATTTTTATTTTTATTTAGAAATACAACACAGTAAAAGTTGAAATGAGCCCGTGCTGACCAATTACACCCACGTGACCAATTGACCTACTAACCAGTGCGTTTCTGGAATGTGGGTGGAAACCAGAGCACCTGGAGGAGACCTACGTGGTCATGGGGAGAATGAGAAAGATCGTTTCCGACAGCGGCTGGAATTGAGTCCAGCTTGGCGGCATTGAAAGTGTTTCACTAACTGCTGTGCTGTCATGCCATCCCTGTGCTGTGTAACGGTTAGACCATAAGACATAGGAACAGAATTAGGCCATTTGGTCCATTGAGTCTGCTCCGCCATTCAATCATGGCTGATCCTTTTTTCCCCTCCTCAGCCCCACTCCCCAGCCTTCTCCCTACAACCTTTGATTTCATGTCCAATCACGAACCTACCAATCTCTGTCTTAAATACACCCAGTAATCTGGCCTCCACAGCTGCCTGTGGTAACAAATTCCACAACTTCACCACCCTCTGGCTAAAGAAATTTCTCTGCATCTCTATTTTGAATGGACGCCCCTCTATCCTGAGACTGTGCCCTCTTGTCCTAGACTCTCCCACCATGGAAAACATCCTTTCCACATCTACTCAGTCTAGTCCTTTCAACATTCGAAAGGTTTCAATGAGATTCCCCCTCGTCCTTCTAAATTCCAGTGAGTACAGACTCAGAGCCACCAAACGTTCCTCATAAAATAACCCTTTAATTCCTGGAATCATCCTTGTGAATCTCCTCTGGACCCTCTCCAATGCCAGCACATCTCTTCTAAGATGAGGAGTCCAAAACTGTACACAATACTCAAAGTGAGGCCTCACCAGTGCCTTATAAAGCCTCAGAGTCGCATCCCTGCTCTTGTATTCTAGACCTCTTGAAATGAATGCTAACATTGCATTTGCCTTCCTCACCACTGACTCAACCAGCAAGTTAACCTTCAGGGTGTTCTGCACAAGGACTCCCAAGTCCTTTTGAATCTCAGATTTTTGGATTTTCTCCCCGTCTAGAAAATAGTCCGCACATTGCTTTCTACTACCAAAATGCATGACCATGCATTTTCCAACATTATATTTCATTTACCACTTTCTTGTCCATTCTTCTAATCTGTCTAAGTCCTTCTGCATCCTACCTGTTTCCTCAACACTACCTGCCCCTCCACCAACCTTCGTATCATCGGCAAACCTGGCAATGAAGCCACCTATTTCATCATCCAAATCATTTATATACAGCAAAAAAGAAGTGGTCCCAATACTGACCCCTGTGGAACACCACTAGTCACTGGCGGCCAGCCAGAAAAGGATCCTTTTATTCCCACTCATTGCCTTCTTCCAATCAGCCAATGCTTGAACCATCTTAGTAAGTTTCCCGTTATACCATGGGCTCTTAACATGGTAAGCAGCCTCATGGGTGGCACCTTGTCAAAGGCCTTCTGAAAGTTCAAATATACGAGGGGTGATTGATAAGTTCATGGCCTAAGGTAGAAGGAGTCAAGTTCAGAAAACTTAACACATTTATTTTTCAACATAGTCCCCTCCTACATTTACACACTTAGTCCAGCGGTCGTGGAGCATACGGATCCCTTCTTTGTAGAAGTGGTCCACAGCAGGGGTGATTGATAAGTTCGTGGCCTAAGAGAGAAGGAGATGAGTTATTAACTTCAAACTTCCTGAATTATCACTCAAAGTGTTGAACTGCAGTGCATGTAACGAGAGCGTCTTGGATCTCCAGGTGGTCCACAGCAGGGGTGATTGATCAGTTTGTGGCCCAAGGTAGAAGGAGAAGAGTTATACAGCTCTCATTACATGCATGTGCAGTTCAACCCCTTGAGTGAAAATGCAGAAAGTTTGAAGTTAGTAACTCATCTCCTTCTACCTTAGGCCACAAACTTGTCAATCACCCATGCTTTGGACCACTTCTGGAGGTCCAAGACACTGACTTCTACAAAGAAGGGATCCGTATGCCCAACGACCGCTGGACTAAGTGTGTAAATGTAGGAAAAATAAATGTGCTAGGTTTTCTAAAATTGACTCCTCCTACCTTAGGCCACAAACTTATCAATCACCCCTCGTACATCATCCACTGAATCCTCTTTATCTATCCTACTTGTAATCTCCTCAAATAATTCCAACAGGTTCACTTTAAGATTTTTCCTTAAGGAAACCATGTGACTTTGTCCTACCTTGTTCTGCATCACCAAGAACTCCATCACCTCATCCTTAACAATCGACTCCACCAACTTCCGAACTACTGAGGTCAGGCTAACTGATCTATAATTTTCTTTCTGCTGCCTTCCTCCTTTCTTAAAGAGTGGAGTGACATTTGCAATTTTCCACTCCTCTGGAACCATGCCAGAGTCCATTGATTTTTGAAAGATCACTTCTAATGCCACCACAATCTCCATTGCTACCTCTTTCAGAACTCTAGGGTGCAGTTCATCTGGTCCAGGTGACTTACGTACCTTTAGGTCTTTCAGCTTTGTAATGGTAACTGCACCCACTTCTCTTCCTTCACACACTACAACATCTGGCATACTGCTAGTATCTTCCACAGTGAAGACTGGCACAAAATACTCATTTAGTTCATCTGTCATCTCCTTGTTCCCCGTTATTATTTCTCCTGCCTCATTTTCTAGCAGTTCTATATCCACTCTCATCTCTCTTTTATGTTTATATACTTGAAAAAGCTTTTACTATCCACTTTGCTATTATTTGCTAGCTTGTTTTCATGTTTCATCTTTTCTCTTCTAACGATTCTTTTAGTTGCTCTCTGCAGGTTTTTAAAAACTTCCCAATCCTTTATCTTCCCACTAATTTTTGCTTTGTTGTATGCCCCCTCTTCTGTTTTTACATTAGCTTTGACTTCCCTTGCCAGCCACGGTTGAACAATTTTGCCATTTGAGTATTTTTCACTTTTGGACATCCCCGCCAGCAGCAACTCTTTCCAATTTACTTTGGCCAGCTCCTCTCTCCTAACACTGTAATTCCCCTTACTCCACTGAAATACTGCTACATCAGACTTTACTTTCTCCCTCTCAAATTTCAAGTTGAACTCAACTTAATGTAGGAGAATGAGCATGCTGACTG
Source organism: Mobula birostris (assembly GCF_030028105.1). Classification (NCBI taxonomy): domain Eukaryota; kingdom Metazoa; phylum Chordata; class Chondrichthyes; order Myliobatiformes; family Myliobatidae; genus Mobula; species Mobula birostris. Next base: position 7,371,133 of record NC_092376.1, on the reverse strand, counting down.
GTTGCATCACCATCTGGTATGGAGGGGCCACTGCACAAGATGTTAAAAAGCTGCAGAAAATTGAAAACTCAGCCAGCCCCGTCACGGGCTCGTTAGGATGAAAGGACCTGTTACCATCTTATATTATAAAACAGAAGTGTCATAGAGCACAACCGCGCCAGTGACCCGGGTTCAATTCCGCTGCTGTTTGCAAGGGGGTGTTCTCCCCATAACTGCATGGGTTTCCTCCAGGTATTCCAGTTTCCTCCCGCAGTCCAAAGGCGCACAGGTTAGGGTCACTAAGTTGTGGGCACGCTCTATTGGCACTGGAAGCATGGTGTCAGGCTGCCCACAGCACATCCCCGGACTGTGTTGGCTGTTGACTCAAAACCACGCATTTTGTTTCGAGGTACATGTGACAAATACAGCTAATCTTATCATCTGAATGCAGTTTTCACGAGAGAGTGGTAGTTAGTTTCAAGGTCAGTGAGGGGAGAAAAAGAGGGTTCAGGAGAGAAAACCTTGCTCAAGTTACTCTCATCTGAATTAGCTAGGACTTCAAGATGCAGGTAGATTGGGAAAAATCAGGTTGGTGCTGGATCCCAAGAGAAGGAATTTGGTAGAATATCTACAAGGTGGCTTTTTAGAGCAGCTTGTGGTTGAGTCCACTAGGGGAAAGTGCAATGAACCAGAATTGATTAGAGAGCTTAAGGTAAAGGAACCCCAAGGAGACCATGATCATAACATGATTAATTTAGTGTTGCAACTCCAATATTTAAAATACCAGGGTAAAGATGAATAAATCATCTGAAGCATTGACTACATTTCATTTGGGTCTTATCATTATAGGTAAGTCCTCGGAAAAGATATCACACTTGAAGGAATCCCATCCCACAATATCCCAGAGCATTTTGCTATAAACCCTCATGTAATAGGTACTCTGGTCCAAACTCTGTCACAAAAAAGGTCTTAGAGTCCTACAGTATGGAATCAGGCCCTTTAGTTAGATTATGAGAACACTCAGTCCTCTTTCATTGTCATTTAGAAATGCATGCATGCATGCATTAAGAAATGATACAATGTTTCTCCAGAGTGATATCACAGAAAACAGGACAAACCAAAGACTAACACTGACAGAACCACATAATTATAACATATAGTTACAGCCGTGCAAAGCAATACCATAATTTGATGAAGAACAAACCATGGGCGTGGTAAATAAAGTCTCAAAAGTCCCCGAGTTGATCGACTCCTGAGTCCCCGATAGCAGGCGGCATAAGGGAAAAACTCCCTGCCATAAACCTCCAGGAACTGTCAACTTGCCGATGCCTTGGAAGCAGCCGACCACAGCCAACACTGAGTCCATCCGTCCAAAAACTTCGAGCCTCCGACCAGCCTCTCCGATACAGCCTCCCGAGCGCCATCCTCTGCCGAGCGCCTTCGACCTCTCCCCGGCCACTGAAACACGCAAAGCTGAGGATCTCCGGGCCTTCTGCTCCGGACATTCCGGACCACACAGTAGCAGCGGTAGTGAAGCGGGCATTTCAGAAGTTTTCCAGATGCTCCTCCGTACTCTCACGTCTGTCTCCATCAAATCAGAATTGTGCACAGTCCCCTACTTGACAGATAACAGATAGCATCTCCGAAGTGGCTGCGCGCGCTGTCATCGCACTGCCATCTTCTACTCCTCCCGATGCCAATCCATCTATGCCAATCAAATTGCTCATCTAAGTCAGTGCCATTTGTCCACATTGGGGTCACCTCTCTCCAAACCTTTCCTATCCATGTACCTGTCTAATCGTTGTTAAATATTGCTAATGCACCTGCCACAACCACTTCCTCTTACAGCTTGTTCCAATATGCCAACCACCCTCTGTGTGAACATCGATCTTCAGGTTCCTTCTAAATCTTTCTCCTCTCTCCTTAAACCTATGTCCTCTAGTTCCTGAATCTCCAACCCTGGGACAAAGATGTGGAGTGCTTAGCCACACGGTCATAAGGGTAAAACGATTAGGGCGGGGGGCTAAGCATACAGCTTTATGGTGCACCTGTACTGATTGAGATTGTGGAGGAGATGCTGTTGCCAATCCAAACTGACTGGGGTCTGCAAGAGAGGAAATCAAGGATCCAATTGTACAAGGAGGTATTGAGGTCAAGGTCTTGGAGCTTATTAATTAGCTTTGAGGGGATGATGGTATTAAATGTAGAGTTGTGATGTCTGCATCTTTGCTGTCTAGATATTCCAGGGTTGAATGAAGAGCCAGTGAGATGGCATTTGCAATGGAACTGTTGTGCCAGTAGGTGAATTGGAGTGGATCTAATTTGCTTTTCAGGCAGGAGTTGATAGAAACAATACAGGTCCTTCAGCCCACAAAGATGTGCCGAACATGTGCTTACTTTAGAAATTACCTAGGTTTATCCATAGCCCTCTATTTCTCTAAGCTCCAAGTACCATACCTACCCAGGAGTCTCTTAAAAGCCCCGATCGTATCCGCCTCCACCACCATTGCCGGCAGTCCATTCGATGCACTCACCACTCTCTGCGTAAAAAACTTACCCCTGATATCTCCTCTGTACCTACTTCCAAGCACCTTAAAACTGTGCCTTCTCATGTCAGCCATTTCAGCCCTGGGAAAAAGCTTCTGACTGTCCACACAATCAATGCCTCTCATCATCTTATACATCTCTATCAGATTTTGGAGTAGTTTAAAAGGTCGGCACCACACCGTAGGCCAAAGGACTAACTGTACTGCATCTCACCATACTTGTGCTCAAGACAATAAATCTGACTTTGCAAATAAAAAGTCAGAATGAAACAATAAAAAAATAAGCTACTGCTGCAAATAATCTACATTGACAATGAAATCAGCAGGAGGTACGGAAGTCTGAAGTCCCACACCAACACACCAGGGTCAATGACAGCTACTTCCCTTCAACCATTTGTTTTCCGGACCAACCGGCACAACCCTAATCACTACAGTTTAACAATGACTGCATTGATCTATTTGGTCCCCCCCGGGACGTGCTCTCTTCTCATTACTGGCGTCAAAGAGCCGTACAGGAGCCTGAAGACACACTCAACATTTTAGGAACAGCTTCTTCCCTTCTGCCATCAGATTTCTGAACAGACCAAGATCACTACCTTACTCTTATAGAAACCATAGAAACTACAGCACAGAAACAGGCCTTTTGGCCCTTCTTGGCTGTGCCGAACCATTTTCTGCCTAGTCCCCCTGACCTGCACAGGGACCATATCCCTCCATACACCTCCCATCCATGTATCTGTCCAATTTATTCTTAAATGTTAAAAAAAGAACCTGCATTTACCACCTCATCTGGCAGCTCATTCCATACTCCCACCACTCTCTGTGTGAAGAAGCCCCCCCTAATGTTCCCTTTAAACTTTTCCCCCCTCACCCTTAACCCATGTCCTCTGGTTTTTTTTTTCTCCCCTTGCCTCAATGGAAAAAGCCAGCTTGCATTCACTCTATCTACACCCATCATAATTTTATATACCTCTATCAAATCTCCCCTCATTCTTCTACGCTCCAGGGAATAAAGTCCTAACCTATTCAACCTTTCTCTGTAACTGAGTTTCTCAAGTCCCGGCAACATCCTTGTAAACCTTATCTGCACTCTTTCAACCTTATTAAAATCCTTCCTGTAATTTGATGACCAAAACTGAACACAATACTCCAGATTTGGCCTCACCAATGCCTTATACAACCTCATCATAACATTCCAGCTCTTATACTCAATACTTTGATTAATAAAGGCCAATGTATCAAAAGCTCTCTTTACAACCCTTTAAAACCTCTCTTTCCACCATTCAGGGCCCCAAACAGTCCTTCCAGGTGAGGCAACACTTCACCTGTGAGTCGACTGGGGTGATATACTGCGTCCGGTGCTCCCGATGTGGCCTTTTATATATTGGCAAGACCCGACGCAGACTGGGAGACCGCTTTGCTGAACATCTACGCTCTGTCCGCCAGAGAAAGCAGGATCTCCCAGTGGCCACACATTTTAATTCCACATCCCATTCCCATTCTGACATGTCCATCCACGGCCTCCTCTACTGTAAAGATGAAGCCACACTCAGGTTGGAGGAACAACACCTTATATTCCGTCTGGGTAGCCTCCAACCTGATGGCATGAACATCGACTTCTCTAACTTCCGCTAAGGCCCCACCTCCCCCTCGTACCCCATCTGTTACTCATTTTTATGCACACATTCTTTCTCTCACTCTCCTTTTTCTCCCTCTGTCCCTCTGCACATACCTCTTGCCCATCCTCTGGGTCCCCCCCCCTTGTCTTTCTTCCCGGACCTCCTGTCCCATGATCCTCTCATATCCCCTTTTGCCTATCACCTGTCCAGCTCTTGGCTCTATCCCTCCCCCTCCTGTCTTCTCCTATCATTTTGGATCTCCCTCTCCCCCTCCAACTTTCAAATCCCTTACTCACTCTTCCTCCAGTTAGTCCTGACGAAAGGTCTCGGCCTGAAATGTCGACTGCACCTCTTCCTACAGATGCTGCCTGGCCTGCTGCGTTCACCAGCAACTTTGATGTGTGTTGCTTTACAACCCTATCTACCTGTGATGCTACTTTTAGGGAATTTTGTATCTGTATTCCCAGATCCCTCTGTTCCACTGCACTCCTCAGTGCCTTACCATTAACCCTGTATGTTCTACCTTGGTTTGTCCTTCCAACATGCAATACCTCACACTTGTCTGTATTAAACTCCATCTGCCATTTTTCAGCCCATTTTTCCAGCTGGTCCACGTCCCTCTGCAGGCTCTGAAAATCTTTGTATCATCAGCAAATTTGCTGATCCAATTTACCACATTATCATCCAGATCATTGATATAGATGACAAATAACAATGGACCCAGCACTGATCCCTGTGGCACACCACTAGTCACAGGCCTCCACTCGGAGAAGCAATTCTCTATTACCACTCTTTGGCTTCTTCCATTTAGCCAATGTCTAATCCAATTTACCACCTCTCCATGTATACCTAGCGAATGAATTTTCCTAACTAACCTCCCATGCGGGATCTTGTCAAAGGCTTTACTGAAGTCCATGTAGACAATATCCACTGCTTTCCCTTCATCCACTTTCCTGGTAACCTCCTCGAAAAACTCCAATAGATTGGTCAAACATGACCTACTACGCACAAAGCCATGTTGACTCTCCCTAATAAGTCCCTGTCTATCCAAATGCTTGTAGATTCTGTCTCTTAGTACTCCCTCCAATAACTTACCTACTACCGACGTTAAGCTTACTGGCCTGTAATTTCCCGGATTACTTTTCGATCCTTTTTTAAACAATGGAACAACATGAGCTACTTTCCAATCCTCCGGCACCTCACCTGTGGACAGCGACATTTTAAATATTTCTGCCAGGGCCCCCGCAATTTCAACACTAGTCTCCTTCAAGGTCCGAGGGAACACCCTGTCAGGTCCTGGGGATTTATCCACTTTAATTTTCCTCAAGACAGCAAGGACCGCCTCCTTTTCGATCTGTACAGTTTCCATGATCTCACTACTTGTTTCCCTTAATTCCATAGACTTCATGCCAGTTTCCTTAGTAAATACAGACGCAAAAAACCTATTTAAGATCTCCCCCATTTCCTTTGGTTCCGCACATAGCCGACCACTCTGATCTTCAAGAGGACCAATTTTATCCCTTATAATCCTTTTACTCTTAATATACCTGTAAAAGCTCTTTGAATTATTCTTCACTTTGACTGCCAAGACAACCTCATGTCCTCTTTTAGCCCTCCTGATTTCTTTCTTAAGTATTTTCTTGCACTTTTTATACTCCTCAAGCACCTTATTTACTCCCTGCTCCCTATACAACTCCCTCTTCTTCTTTATCAGAGTTGCAATATCCCTTGAGAACCAAGGTTCCTTATTCCTATTCACTTTGCCTTAATCCTGACAGGAATATACAAATTCTGCATTCTCAAAATTTCTCCTTTGAAGGCTTCCCAACTACTGATCACATCCTTGCCAGAGAACAACCTGTCCCAATCCACGCTTTTTAGATCCTTTCTCATTTCTTCAAATTTGGCCTTCTTCCAGTTAAGAACCTCAACCCTAGGACCAGATCTATCCTTGTCCATGATCAAGTTGAAACTAATGGTGTTATGATCACTGGAACCAAAGTGCTGCCCTGCACACACTTCCGTCACTTGTCCTAACTCGTTTCCTAACAGGAGATCCAATATTGCATCCCCTCTAGTTGGTCCCTCTATATATTGATTTAGAAAACTTTCCTGAACACATTTTACAAACTCTAAACCATCTAGACCCCTAACAGTATGGGAGTCCCAATCAACATATGGAAAATTAAAATCCCCTACCACCACAAATTTATGTTTCCGGCAGTTGCCTGCTATCTCTCTGCAGATTTGCTCTTCTAATTCTCGTTGACTATTGGGTGGTCTGTAATACAATCCCACTAATGTGGCCATACCTTTCCTGTTTCTCAGCTCCACTCATAAGGACTCAGTAGACAAGCCCTCTAATCTGTCCTGCCTGAGCACTGCTGTAATATTTTCCCTAACAAGCAATGCTACTCCCCCACCTTTCATTCCTCTGCCTCGATCACATCTGAAACATCGGAACCCTGGAATATTAAGCTGCCAGTCCTGCCCCTCCTGTAGCTAAGTTTCACTAATTGCTATAACGTCATAATTCTACGTGTCAATCCATGCCCTCAACTCATCCGCCTTCCCCGCAAAACTCCTAGCATTGAAATATATACACCTCAGAAGATTTTTACCACCACTCACAACCTTTCTATTAGCAGATTTGCTTGAACTTTTAACATCGTTCATTTTCACCCCAGCCCCACTGTCAGCTCTGGCACTCTGGTTCCCATCCCCCTGCAAATCTAGTTTAAAGCCTCCCCAATAGCACTAACAAACCTCCCTGAAAGGATATTGGTCCCCCTGTAGTTCAAGTGTAACACGTCTCTCTTGTACAGGTCCCACCTGCCCCAGAAGAGCTCCCAATGATCCTGAAATCTGAAACCCTGCCCCCTAAACCAGTTCTTCAGCCACTTGTTCATCCTCCAGAGCATCCTATTCCTACCCTCACTGGCATGTAGCACAGGTAGCAATCCTGAGATTACCACCCTCGAGGTCCTGCTTTTCAACTTCCTACCAAGCTCTCTATACTCACTCTCCAGGACCTCCTCACTCTTCCTTGCTATGTCATTGGTACCGACGTGCACCACGACATCTGGCTGATCACCCTCCCACTTCAGAATGTCATGCAATCGATCAGAGACATCCTTGACCCTGGCACCCGGGAGGCAACAAACCATCCTGGATTCTGTCACGACCACAGAACCTCCTATCTGTACCTCTAACTATCGAGTCCCCTGTCACTACCGCTCTCCTCTTTTTCCCCCTCCCTTCTGCACTGCAGAGCCAGACTCAGTGCCAGAGATCCGGCAACTGCAGCTAGTCCCAGGTAAGTCATCCCCCCCAACAGTATCCAATGCGGTGTACTTGTTGTTGAGGGGAATGGCCACAGGGGCCATATAATAAATAATAATATAATATAATAAATGTCTTTGATTTATTGTTATTGAAATTTGTTATTGCCTGCATTGTACTGCTGTCGGAAAACAACCAATTTCACAATTTATGTTGGTGATAATAAATCTGATTGCACTAAAATGGACTTTGTATTTTTTCACTCTAATTAAAGAATAGCTTTATTTGTCACACGTACATCAAAACATGCAGTGATACGTGTCTCTCGTGTCAGCGACCAGTCCGAGGATCTTACGGGGGCAACCCACAAGTGTCACCACGCTGCCAGTGCCAAACACAGCATGCCCACAACTTACTAATTCTAACCCATACGTCTTTGGAATGTGGGAGGAAACCAGAGCACCCGGAGGAAGCCCTGAAGAGAATTACCAACTTGTTACAGGCAATGGCAGGCATTGAACCCCAATCAGTGACCATTGGCACTGTAAACTGTTGCGACAACATCTACACTGCTATGCTGCCCTCTTACTCATTCTACACTTTCCCAGCTCCTCTACTTAATGCCTCATTGATGCAGGCCAGAGGGCTAAAGATAAAGATGAACTTTATTTTTCACAGGTACACACAGTGGCGGGTGGCGGAGTGAAGATACATTACTACCAAAGGAGGAGTAAGGCACCCCTTCCCTCCGCTAGCCTGCAGGTCACCGTTGGGCAAGGCGTAGCACCTGCTTAGTAACCCCTCCCCTGACCAAGGTCATGTGAAGCCATGGGAGTAGGTGGTGGATGGTTTTATGAGCAGCTGATGCATCACAAGTTCTGGTTATGCAGCCACTGATGCCAGGGAGACAGTCTCTGAAGAGTATTGATAATGGCTGGGAATTACCGGTCTTGTAAAGACACTGCCCAGAAGAAGGCAATGGAAAGACCATGACCAACCATGTCAAACGACTCGGCACTTAATGAATACAGTTAATACAGTGATCCCCTCCAAGCTGATCGCCAAATTTCACCAGCTTGGTATCAGCTCCCACTTTGTCACAATGGTTCTCTCAAGTGATGCTATGTCTTAGTTTGGAGAAAATTAGAAGTCGAACCTTTGAACCTTTATTTGATTTTGAGAAAAGATGAGGCTCATTTGCTCGTTATTATCATTTGAGTTAATTGATATAATTTTTCCACGATCTAATTCTAAATTTTTTAGTATATTTTCTTTTCTTGTTGGCGGTTTGATGTTTATTTTTAGAAGCTTTTTGTATGACGCATGGCTCCGGGGTTGTACACCTAATGGGTTCTTTTTTTTTCTCACTTTTCTGCTCAGTAGGTTTCTTTTGTTATCACAAAATTTTTTTTCAATCTTTAAGGTAATGTCTTTTTTGAGACATTGTAATTGTCGTTACTTCAATGTGCTCATGTTATTTTTCCTGTATAATATAACAATAAAAAGATTTGAAAAGAAAGAAGCTTGGTATCAGCATATCCCTCTGCAATTGGACCTTGGACTTTCTGACCCCAATCAGTTAAGTTAGACAACCTTTCCTCCTCCACTCTCACCCTGAACACCGGCGTGCCTCAAGGCTGTGTGCTGAGCCCTCTTTTGTACTCCCTTTTCACCTATGACTGCGTACCTGTACATGGTTCTAGCTCCATAATCAAGACGACACCACGGTGGTTGGACTGATCAGAGGGGATGATGAGACGACCTACTGGGACGGGGTCCAGCACCTGGCTGCGTGGTGTGCCGACAGCAACCTGACCCTTAACACCCAGAAGACCAAGATCATTGTGGACTTCAGGCATGCCAGGAGTCACACTCACATCCCCATGTACATCAACAGAACTGTAGTGGAGCGTGTATCAAGCTTCAAATTCCTTGGTGTCCACATTTCCGAGGATCTCACCTGGTCCCTGAACTCCTCCATCCTGATCAAAAAGGCACAACAGCGCCTTTATTTCCTGTGGAGCATCAAGAAAGCTCACCTCTGTCCCAGGATACTGACGGACTTTTACCGCTGTACCATTGAGAGCATACTCACCAACTGAATCTCAGTGTGGTATGGCAATTGTCCCATATCGGACCGCAAAGCACTCCAGCGTGTGGTGAAAACTGCCCAGCGGATTATCGGCACCCAATTGCCCACCACTGAGAACATCTACCATAAACGCTGCCTGGGCAGGGCGAAAAGCATTATCAGGATGCATCTCACCCTAACCATGGACTTTTTACTCTCCTCCCATCCGGTAGGTGGGACAGGAGCCTCCGCACCCGCACCAGCAGGCACAGGAAGAGCTTCTTCCCTGAGGTTGTGACACTGCTGAACCTCACATCACAGCACTAAGCAGTATTGCATCCGTATTGTACTGTCTCAGTACTTTTATATTTGTGTGCTGTAGCACTCTTTTTATTCGCAGTTATTTTGTAAATAACACTATTCTTTGCATTTCATTGGCTTTATACCTGTACTCGACACAATGACAATAAAGTTGAATCTAATCTAATCTAAAAATGTATCGCTTGTGTCAATGAGCAACACAGTCCGAGGATGTGTTGGGGACAGCAATCAAGTGTTGCCAAGCCCCCGGTGCCAGCATAGCATCCCTGCAATTTACTGATCCTAACCAGTACGCCTTTGAAATCTGGGAGGAAACTGGAGTACCCAGAGGGATCCCACAAGTTCACGGGGAGAATGTACAAACTGCTTACTGATAGCGGCAGGAATTGAACCCTTACCTGCCATCGCCAGCGCTGTGAAGCAATTGCGCTAACCGATACCATACCACTCTGCCCCTAATTGTGTTGTTTCTTGCAAAAGTAGTACATATTTTAAGTTTAACTTGCATCATTCTTGCGGTATCTGATTCTATGCGCTTGTGAAGCTGCCGCAAGCAACTTTTTCTACTGCCTGTTTGCATGCTTGTACTTGTGCACTTGACAATAAATGCAACCTTGACTTTGAAATGTACTTAACAACACAGATAAGAGCATCAGTAAATAGGTTTTGCTCTTCAGTACACTAATAAATGTGAAATGCTATAAATAACTGGGAAACAGAGTGAGCTCATATTATTTGGAAGGCGTAGGTGGAGGACAGAAGCAAAGGTACAACAATGAAAAGCTCTGTATTACATAACTTCATTTACAATGAAATTCCAGCACAGAAAGAAGATCAAATAATGAATGAGGAATCTTAGAGTAATCCAGGATAGAAACTGGCTCTTTGGTCAACCGTCTCCATAATGGCCACTTTGCTCACCTACACTAATCTCACTTTCATGAATTAGAACATAGAAGATAGAGCACTTACAGCACAGTACAGAAGTGTGCCAGAAAGGGCCAGTAACATCATGAAGGATCTCACTTACCCTGCTCATGGACTGCTCAACCCACTCCCATCAGGGAGGAGGCAATGTAGCATCCATACCAGGACCACCAGACTCAAAAACAGTTATTTTCCCCAAGCAGTAAGCCTGATCATGTTATAGCCCAGGTGAGGGCGCGGTGGGGGGAGTTGTTAGTTCGGATAAGCTCCCACTATCTATTAAATGCTCCCAATGTCGTGCGTCTCAAGTAGGCTCTGTCAACCAAGTCCAGCTCCTGGCCTTGACATATGGCTTAGCTACTAAGCCTGGAGAGGGGCAGCTTGTTACATGGGCAACAGCTTGCTCTCCATATTGTACTGCTAGGACACAACATCCATGGTTGAGCCTGACCAACAGAGGCCTCAAAAGGCTGATCAACACCTCCATCCACTAACTCCCCTACTACTTTATTATTTCCCGTCAGTCACCTTCCGTATAGCCTAGAGCCACTTTATGGAAGTACAATCAATCTATGAGCACAGGCTATCTTACACATTTATATTTATTGTGCCAGGCATGAATAAATCTGCAGATGCTGGAAATCCAAAGCAACACACACACACACACACACACACACACACACACACACACACACACACACACACACACACACACACACACACAAAATGCTGGAGGAACTTAGCAGGCCAGGCAGATTCATCCGTAGATGCTAGAAATCCAGGTTTTGCTGTCTGGCCTGCTGAGTTCCCTCAGCATTTATGTATATTTACTGTGTTTTTTAAAATTATTATTAATATCATGTTCTTATCTTTTGTGTCGGATCCAGAGTAACAGTTATTAGTTCTCCTTACACTTGTGTACAGGAAATGACATGAAACAATCTTGAACCTTGAATCTTAATTCTAGAATACAGATTAAGGCATCCGTTAGCCTTGCGAGACCATGGATCTGCGCCTGGAAAGTCTTCACTCTCCAGGGTGCAGGCCTGGGCAAGGTTGTATGGAAGACCAGCAGTTGCCCATGCTGCAAGTCTCCCCTCTCCACGAGACCGATGTTGTCCAAGGGAAGGGCATTAGGACCCATACAGCTTGGCACCGATGTTGTCGCAGAGCACTGTGTGATTAAGTGCCTTGCTCAAGGACACAACACGTCACCTTGGCTGGGGCTCGAACTCACGACCTTCAGGTCGCTAGTCCGATGCCTTAACCACTTGGCCACGTGCCCACCTTCGAATACAGAACCTAGAACATTACAGCACAATTCAGGCTGTTTGACCCATGGTGTTGTGCTGACTTCTTAATTTACCCTAAAATTAATTTAACTCTTCCCTCCTGCATACCCTGCCATTTTGTTTTCATCCATGTGCCTAAGAGTTTCTTAAATGCCTCTGACGTATCTGCCTTTGCCACCACCCCAGATTCTCTATACAAAGAACTTACCTCTGATGGTGGTTGACTGTCATTGGACGATGACAGGAAACCTGTGTGGGAGAGTTTGTAAAGTGGAAAAAATGTTGCACTGCGTCGGTTCCACTCTCTCAACCTTGAAAGTTTGTGTCCAGTGGTACGAGTCGTTGTCACATCTAGGACCTTCCATGGTTGCAGTGGATAACCATACTTCCATGCCTTGTCCTGCCCTTTGCTCTCTAGGTAGGGTTGCAGAACAGCTTGCATGGCCCTTGGATTGCACTGCCAATCCCATCCGCCCTGTCTGCCAGGGCTGACTTCACATGCAAGGACATGCATGCCCCTGTCTCCGCCGGGTTTGAGGCTGCCAGCTACCCTCTCCTGGTTTAGCCTGCCTGTCAAAGCTATGTCATGGGGTGTGGCTTCTGTCGCATGCCAGCAGCTACTTGGAGCCACAAGGTGAGAGCTGAGTGTCTGGTGGAGCCCGAAGAGAAGACATAACAAGTCCCTACACCAGAGATGCTACTCCAAACACCCCTGTATTTTCCTTAAAATGATGCCTCCTTTAAGAAGATATTTCTGCCTTAGTCCTGTTTGGATCGTATTATTCCATGCCCTGTCTGTTCAACTGCTTGTCTCAATGTCTCTTAGAGTATCTGCCTTCCAGATATCAACCACCCTCTGTGTTAAAAAAAAACTGAAAGCATGCCACATTCCTTCTTCACCACTCCAGTGACCTTTGTTGCCTCTTTCAGAAAACTATGGACTTGGACTCTCACCAACATATCTTAGATAAACACTCAGAGACCTTACTAGGTGCTTCCTGTACCTAATAAAGTTCACACTGAGTGAATGTCTGTGGTCTTCTGCTGCTGTAGCCCAATTATTACAAGGGTTCACATGTTCTGCATTCAGAGGTGCTCTTCTGCACATCACTGTTATAAGGTGTGGTTATCTGAGTTATTGTCACCTTCCTGTCAGCTTGAACCAGTCTGTCCTCTGACCTCTTTCATTAAGAAGGCATTTTCTCCCACAGAACTGCTATTCACTGGATTTTTACCTTGCTTTTCACACCATTCTCTGTAAATTCTGGAGACTGTTGTGGGCGAAAATCCCAGGAGAGCAGCAGTTTCTGAAAAACTCAAACCACCCCATCTGGCACCAGGAATCATTCCACAGTCAAAGCCACTGAGATCACATTTCTTCCCCATTTTGATGCTTGGTCTGAACAACAACTGAACCTTTTGACCACGTCTGCATGCTTTTATGCACTGATTTACTGCCACATGACTGGTTGATCAGATATTTGCATTAATGAGCGGGTGTACAGGTGTACCTAATAAAGTGGCCACCGAGCGCACATGTATCTAATATCCCACTATATATTTGAAAAGTTAGACTCCAAGGTGACTTGAACCACATTGAAGTTCAGTAGTCAGCGGACAATATTTTAAAAAATACTTCTAATATGCCTCTTTTAAGTTCATCTTATGTTCTTGATATTTATTGTTTATTTATTATTATTATATCTCTCTTTTTGTATTTGCACAGTTTGTTGTCTTCTAGTAGTAGTCATAGTCATACTTTATTGATCCCGGGGGGAAATTGTTTTTTGTTACAGTTGCACCATAAATAATATAGTAATAAAACCATAAATAGTTAAATAGTAATATGTAAATTATGCCAGGAGATAAGTCCAGGACCAGCCTATTGGCTCAGGGTGTCTGACCCTCCAAGGGAGGAGTTGTAAAGTTTGATGGCTGCAGGCAAGAATGACTTCCTATGACGCTCTGTGTTGCATCTCGGTGGAATGAGTCTCTGGCTGAATGTACTCCTGTGCCCAACCAGTACATTATGTAGTGGATGGGAGACATTGTCCAAGATGGCATGCAACTTGGACAGCACCCTCTTTTCAGACACCACCGTCAGAGAGTCCAGTTCCATCCCCACAACATCACTGGCCTTACGAATGAGTTTGTTGATTCTGTTGGTGTCTGCCACCCTCAGCCTGCTGCCCCAGCGCACAACAGCAAACATGATAGCACTGGCCACCACAGACTCGTAGAACATCCTCAGCATCGTCCGGCAGATGTTAAAGGACCTCAGTCTCCTCAGGAAATAGAGACGGCTCTGACCCTTCTTGTAGACAGCCTCAGTGTTCTTTGACCAGTCCAGTTTATTGTCAATTCGTATCCCCAGGTATTTGTAATCCTCCACCATGTCCACACTGACCCCCTGGATGGAAACAGGGGTCACCGGTACCTTAGCTTTCCTCAGGTCTACCACCAGCTCCTCAGTCTTTTTCACTTTAAGCTGCAGATAATTCTGCTCACACCATGTGACAAAGTTTCCTTCTGCACGCTAGCTGAACACCCCAGTTGGTGCAGTTTTCATTGATTCCGTTCTGGCTATTATTCTATATATTTATTGAGTATGCCTGCAAAAATGAATGTCGGGATTATATATGGTGACATATATGCTCTTTCGATAACAAATTTACTTTGAACCCTGCTTCAAGCGTCTGGAAACCCGTGGGATCCGCTGCACTGGAGTCAAATCCACCGAATAACCCTCTTTCTCCACTTAATTCACCACCTCCTCTCCTTTGACCAACTCGTAAATCCCTCGCTCACCCCCGCCACCACCGTTCCCCTGAGCGAGTTCCAGGAACTGCGTGAAGTGCCAATTAAATATTCAAAGCAGTTCCAGCGAACTGAGGCGTGTGTGGTTTCCTCCAATGTTATAAACTGAGTTCTGCTGTAAGCATTTTGCATTAAAGGCTGGGTTAGGGCTCTCGTACCCTGCAGGGAGTTGAAGAGACGGAAAAGAACAAAAACAAAAAATACTTGGACATTTAGGATTCTGCGGGCTTCTTACTTCCGAGTTTCAGCGTGCCGGTTTCAATCCGTGAATCTCGCCGCAGGTTCTCAGTGAACCCTTTGTTGGCGTCAGCGGCTTATTTTCATGAAGGACGCTATCGGTAAATTTCTTGAAATAACGTAATTGCCTGTAATTGCATAGCAATGTTAACAGATAAAGTGTCAATGGACTGTGTGTATTAGATGAAACCTTGCATAAATTAGCCGAAGATTTAAATAGACCCTTTTGTAATAATTGTCGCTGTGATTTGATATAATATTTATAAACACAGCAGATTCCGCAGATGCTGGATATCCAGTCAAACACACTCGCACAGTCGATGGTCTCTTCGACAGAGTCCGAAACGTCGACTCTTTATTCCCTTCCATAGATGTTGTGTGACCTGCTGAGTTCCTTCTGCATTTTGTGTGCGTAACTTCGGATTTCCAGCACCTACAGAATCTCTTGTGTTCCTTTTAATCTGGTTCTGCCCCTTTGCTTTTCAGTCTTGAAGAACGGCCTCCGCTCGAAACGTCGATGTCCGTGCCTTGCGCCTGACCTGCTGAGTTCCTGCGGCGTTGTGTCCCTGTTGGGTGGGGGGTGGTCTCTTCATTGCGACCAGTGGCCCGAGATGGAGAGAGAGGTCTCCGCTCCGTTTCTTCCTTTCTAAGGGGGAAGTCTTGTGTTTGGAATTGTTCTGTCGCAGGGGCCGAGACACAGTGAGAAGCGCATTTTGCTCAAATCATTACACAGCCCTACTGAGGTAAAACAATAACCGACTGCAGAATGAAGTGTAAACGCTGCTGGAAAAGTGCAAACGATTAACTGCAAGATCAGAGCCAGGAAGATTCCAAGGCCAAGGGTCCATCTTATTGTACAAGTTAAGATAACACTTTATTTATCACAAAGGAGATTATTGTTTCAAGTTTGCTCCGTCAGAAATATATATTTAAAATACAAAATGTAAGCATTGAGGTATGAAAGAGATACAAAATATGAATTAAAAAGTAATAGTGCAAAACACAGATGAGCAATGAAATCATATAGTCATAGTCATACTTTATTGATCCTGGGGGAAATTAGTTTTCGTTACAGTTGCACCATAAATAGTAATAACACCATAAATAGTTAAATAGTAATATGTAAATTATGCCAGGAAATAAGTCCAGGACCAGCCTATAGGCTCAGGGTGTCTGACCCTCCAAGGGCGGGGTTGTAAAGTTTGATGGCCACAGGCAGGAATGACTTCCTATGATGCTCAGTGCTGCATCTGGGTGGAATGTGTCTCTGGCTGACTGTACTCCTGTGCCCAACCACTACATTATGTAGTGGATGGGAGACATTGTCCAAGATGGCATGCAACTTGGACAGCATCCTCTTTTCAGACACCACCGTCAGAGAGTCCAGTTCCATCCCCACAACACTCGAGGAGGAGGAGTAGAGCCTTCTAGCCACAGGGAGAAGGGATCTCCTGTGACGTTCAGTGCAGTGGTGCTCCTCTGTGGAATCAGTGTGTTACTAAAGGTGGTCCTCTGTTTGTCCAGTATGTTATTGAGGGGGTGAGAGGGATTGTCCATAATGCTCCATTGCTTCTGCAGCATCCTCCTGTCAGACACAACCACCGGGGAATCCAGTTCCACCACCCAGGACAGAACCAGCCTTCCTGAGGAGCTTATCGATCTTCTTGGCTTCAGATGCTCTCAACAGAGGACAGCGTAGAATAGAATCTGCCCGCCACTGAGTCGTAGAACATCTGCAGCATAGTAGTGCGGACATGGAGTGACCGGAGCCCCCTCTGGAAGTACAGCTGGCTCTGTCCCTTCTTTTACAGAGCCTCTGTGTGTTTAGTCCAGAGGACTTGATAGAGGTATTTAAAATTATGAGGGGGATAGATAGAGTTGACGTGGATAGGCTTTTTCCATTGAGAGTAGGGGAGATTCAAACAAAAGGACATGAGTTGAGAGTTAAAGGGCAAAAGTTTAGGGGTAACATGAGGGGGAACTTCTTGTAATATAATTTTTATTGAGTTTTCAAAAAGAATACATGAAAAGATAAAATCTACCCTCCCCCCTCCCCTTAACCCTCCCCCCTCATATATAGTCCTACCTAAAAAGAAAGAAAAGAGAAAAAAAAGAAAAAAAAAGGAGCCGCCTGGGTGTTGGAAGGTTTCCACATGCTCCATGGGATTCAAAATAAATTTGGTATAATTATTTGTTACTTTCCCCAAGGGACCAAGGTCTTTATTGGAGCACTTAAATATGCCATCCTATCTTTTGTAAATAAGGGTGCCAAATATTCAAAAATGTTACATATTTATCTCTTAAATTATAAGTAATTTTTTTGAGTGGAATAGAACTAGCCATTTCATTATTCCAACGATCCATACTTAAATACGAATCAGATTTCCAAGTAACTACTATAGTCTTCTTAGCTGCTGCCAATGCAATTTTTATAAATTCTTTCTGATATTTATTCAATTTAAGTTTCGGCTTTATCCCTTCAATATCACCTAATAGAAATAATACAGGGTTATGTGGAAGTTGAGTTCCAGTAATTTGTTCCAATAAGACTCTTAAATTTATCCAAAAGGGTTGAATTTTAAAACAAGACCAAGTAGAATGTAAAAAAGTACCAATTTCTTGATTACACCGAAAGCATTTATCGGATAAATTTGAATTTAATCTATTTATTTTTTGTGGTGTAATATATAATTGGTGTAAAAAATTATATTGTACTAATCTAAGTCGAACATTTATTGTATTTGTCATACTGTCAAGACAGAGTCTTGACCAATTTGTTTCATCAATATTAATATTCAGATCTGTTTCCCATTTTTACTTTGACTTATGGGTTCCTTGTTTAATTGTCTGTTCTTGAATCAAATTATACATACAAGAAATAAATTTTTTAATTTTCCCTTTTTGAATTAAAATTTCAATTTCATTAGGTTTTGGCAAAAACATTGTTTGACCCAGCTTACCTTTTAAGTAAGCCCTTAATCGAAAGTAACAAAAGAAAGTATTATTTGATATTTTATATTTATCCTTTAGTTGTTCAAATGACATCAATATATCTCGTTCAAAACAATCTCCTATAAATTTAATCCCTTTTTGGTACCAATTATATTAAAGTTGATTGTCCATTGTAAAAGGAATAAGAGGGGGAACTTCTTTACTCAGAGAGTGGTAGCTGTGTGGAACGAGCTTCCAGCAGAAGTGGTTGAGGCAGGTTCGATGTTGTCGTTTAAAGTTAAATTGGATAGATATATGGACAGGAAAGGAATGGAGGGTTATGGGCTGAGTGCAGGTCGGTGGGACTAGGTGAGAGTAAGAGTTCGGCACAGACTAGAAGGGCCGCATGGCCTGTTTCCATGCTGTAATTGTTATATGGTTATATGGTTGTTATATGTTTTACTGTAAATGGACAAGGGCTCTTCAAGAGTCAGATAACAGTGGGATAAAAGCTGTTCTTGGACTTAGTGTTTTTTTAAAAGAAAGATTCACTTTATTTTTCACCAGAAGCATACAGAGAAATGTGGTATTTGCCTTAAGGATCAACACATCCGAGATGTAGTGGGGGCAGCCCGCAAGTTTTGTCACGCTCCTGGTGCCAACATACCATGCCCACAACTCACTAACCCTAGCCTGTATCTTCTGTGAACATAAGTAATAGGAGCAGGAGTAGGCCACCTGACCTGTCGAGCCTGCTCTGCCATTCAATAAGATCATGGCTGATCCGACCATGGACTCATCTCCACCTACCTGCCTTTTCCCCATAACCCTCAATTCCCCCACTATGCAAAAATCTAGCCAACCTCATCTTAGATATATTTAGTGATGTAGCCTCCACTGCTTCATTGGGCAGAGAGTTCCACAGATTCACCACTCTCTGGGAAAGGTAGTTCCTCCTCATCTCTGTCCCAAATCTATTCCTCCGAATCTTGAGGCTATGCCCTTTAGTTCCAGTGTCACCTACCAATGGAAACAACTTTCCTGCCTCTATTAAGGGAGCTAGGGCTTTACTTTTTGGAGAGAAGGAGGATGAGAGGAGACATGATAGAGGTGTACAAGATAATAAGAGGAATAGATAGAGTGGACAGCCAGCGCCTCTTCCCCAGGGCACCACTGTTCGATACAAGAGGACATAGCTTTAAGGTAAGGAGTGGGAAGTTCAAGGGGGATATTAGAGGAAGGTTTTTTACTCAGAGAGTGGTTGGTGCGTGGAATGCACTGCCTGAGTCAGTGGTGGAGGCAGATACACTAGTGAAATTTAAGAGACTACTAGACAGGTACATGGAGGAATTTAAGGTGGGGGCTTATATGGGAGGCAGGGTTTGAGGGTCGGCACAACATTGTGGGCCGAAGGGCCTGTACTGTGCTGTACTGTTCTATGTTCTATCTTATCTATCCCTTTCATAATTTTATGTTTCGATAACATATTTGGAGGGTAGGAGGAGACCGGGGCATTGGGAGGATGCCACACAGTCACAGGGAGAAGGTACAAGCTCCTCACGGACAGCAGAGGAATTGAATCCAGACCTTACAGCGTTGTGCTACTGTGCTGCGCACAATTCTAATGGAGCGCACGGTCCGGGGGCAGACAAAGGCACAGTGTAACTAGATGGTCTCTCTCTCTCTCTCTCTCCATGTGGGTCTGTCACCCGGTTCTCCACTGAGGATCTGTGCCAGGATTTATGGAGAGGATATATCTAAGAAAAGATTAAACCCCCCCCTCAAAAAAAATCCCCCACTAATCCTTAAATCTGACCACAGAAGGAGACCACCATGTTAATCAAGGACAAGGTACAGGAGCCTGAAGACACACAATCAGTGTTTCAGGAACAGCTTCTTTCCCCTTTGCCATCAGATTTCTGAATGGACTATGTACCCAGGAACACTACCTCAGTATTCTTTAGTTCTCTTTTTATGCTACTTATTTAATTTAAAAACATTTCTCATTGTAATTTACAGTTGTTTATTGCAATGTACTGCTGCCACAGAAGAGAAAAACCAGGATGTATGCAGTGATATTAAATCTGATTCTGATTAATTGCTGCTCTGCACTTGTTCCTGTAACAATCCCCCTTCTGTTATACCGAGCTAAGCTCTCATGCTCCCCATGAATAGTCTGGCATTGGCAAAGTGCCCAGTTTGTATTCACTAGTGTTTGTAGTGTGTCAGGTGCAAGAATAGTGTACGTGTTACTGCGTGGCTCACGCGAGTGCCTGTGGCCATAGCCCCGCCTGAGGTGAGTGGGATTGCCATAGTTATATAGTGCCGAGACCGGTCTTCGGACCAAGATGTGCGTGCCGACCAAAAGGAATGACACCTCTGGGTAGCCTCCAACTGAATGGCATGAGCACAGATTTCTCCAGCTTCCGGTAATTTCTCTCCCCCCACCCCCACCCCCTTCTTTCTTCTTCCATTGCCCATTCTGGCTCCCCCCCCACCTTTCTCCTCAACTGCCCTCTTGTACTTCTCCCTTTCCACCCACCTTACCCTGGATTCTGCTCCCTTTCTTTCCAGACATGATAAGACCATAAGACAAAGGAACAGAAGTTGGCCATTCGGCCCATTGAGTCTGCTCTGCCATTTTGTCATGAGCTGATCCATTCTCCCATTTAGTCCCACTCCCCTGCCTTCTCACCATAACCTTTGATGCCCTGGCTACTCAGAAGCCTATCAATCTCTGCCTTAAGTACACTAAATGATGCAGGGTTTCAACCCGAAATGTCAACTATTTATTCCTCTCCATAGATGCTGCCTGACCTGCTGAGTTCCTCCCGCATTTTGCTTGTGTTGGTCAAGGTTTCCAGCATTGTGAGGTATCACAGAACAATGCTGGCAGAGCAGTTTGCAGAACGTTGATAAAATATATATATATTGTAATTTATAAGTTAAATAGATATTTTATATAATGCAAAGAGAAAAATTGTTGAGGTATTGTGTTTGAGTTCACTGTCCATTCAGAAATTTGATGGCAGTGAGGAAGAAGCTGTTCCTGAGTAATGTGTGCCTCCTCCCACATTGCAAAGACACATGGATTAAGGTTAGGAGTTGTGAGCACACTATGCTGGTGACATTCTTGCTGATTTGGTTTGATGTGAATGATGCATTTCACCAGATGTTTCAATGTACATGTGACAAATAATGCAAATCTTTGTCCTTAATCTTTCCCACACAGCCCTCCGTTTTTCTTTCATCCATGTGCCTATCGAAGAGTCTCCTAAATGTCCCTAATGTCTCTGCCTCTACCACCACCCGGCAGTGTTTTCCACAAACCCACCACTCTGTGTTTTAAAATAAACTCTGACATCCCCCGCTATATCTTTTTCTAATTGCCTTAAAGTTATGCTCTCTCATACTAGCTGTTTCTACCCTGGGGGAAAAAATCTCTGCCTGCCCACTGTATGTTTCTTATCACCTTCTACACCTCCTCAAGTCACCTCTCATCCCCCTTCACTACAAAGAGAATTGCCCTAGCTCACTGAACCTCTTTTCAAAAGACATGCCCTCCAGTCCAGGCAGTACTCTGGTCTCCTTTGAAAATATTTTATCTGCCTTAAAGTGGGCTGTGAACATGCACCTTTACACAGAGTAAGATGGCATAGTGCAAGAAAAGCTATTATTCATTATTAATAATAACTTATTATAGAGCGTTTTCATTCAGATGATGTAGTTCAAAGTGCTTCACAATAGGGTAAGGTGCAAACGTGAAAAGAAAATAAAACTCCAGTCCATACCTGCCTGGTGTTCAGCGACCTGCACATGGACATAGCCCAAAGTTCCCCTCTCATCCATGTACCTATTCAAACTTCTCTGAAATATTGCAATTGAATTCACTTCCACCACTTCTGCCGGCACATTGTTCTGCACTTTCACCACCTGCTGAGTGAAAAAGTTCCCCCTCAGGTTCCCCTTAAATATTTCACCTTTTGCCCTAAACCTTTGAGCTCAGTTCTAGCCTCACCCAACCTGACAGGTAAAAGCCTGCTTGCATTCACCCGATCTATGCCTCTCATAATTTTCTGTGCTTCTGAAAGATCTCCCCTCAATCTCCTTTAATAATAATAATTTATAGTGCATTTTTCATATACACAAGTGTTCAATATTGTCGTTTAAAGTTAAATTGGAGAGCTATATGGACAGGAAAGGAATGGAGGGTTATGGGCTGAGTGCAGGTTGGTGGGATTAGGTGAGAGTAAAAGTTCAGCATGGACTAGAAGGGCCGAGATGGCCTGTTTCTGTGCTGTAATTGTTATATGGTTATGTGGTTATATGTTTTTGTACAAAAAAGGATCAAGTGCTTTCCTGGCATATATGATGAATAAATTCTTCTGTGGTAACCAGTTGGGTACAGATATCGATTTTAAACGATGTTTCAGTGACAAACTCTGCCACCTTTATCAGGGATGATGCTAAAAGCACGGTTAAATAACACACATAAAAGTTGCTGGTGAACGCAGCAGGCCAGGCAGCATCTCTAGGAAGAGGTACAGTCAACGTTTTGGGCCGAGACCCTTGGTCAGGTGTTTGTGTGTTTGAGCATGGTTAAATAAATAGGTTTTGAGCTGGTGTTTAGAAGTGTCACCTGGGTCTGTATCCCTTATTGTTTTAGGTATTAAGCTCCACGGTTTAGGAGTTTTAAAGCTCTTTAATCTTCTAGGGAGGTGGTTGACTTTAAGAAAGGAAGGAAAAGGGGTTGTGTTACATTTCTGCGAATGTTCTAGAAAGTGACAGGACTTTCACTGTCATAACATCATAAAACAGTGAGTTTGTTATCTCTCCACTTCCAAAGAAGTGAAACAGAGACCTCTTTTTCCCTTATTAGGGAGAGAGAAGCTTGCGGTATGTCGAACTACCGGGTTAGCGAGTAACCTTTGGAGTACGGCATGTACCTTATTGCACGTTTGAGTGCTCGATGGGGGTGCTGATGCTTTTTAGCTGGTGGGGGTGTGAAAATCATTGCCTTGCTGCTGCTTGTGTGTGTGTGGGGGGAGCCGGGGGGGGGGGGCTTTGAGGTTCTAACGATTAACTGTCATCCATTCTGTGGGGCACTCCTCTGTTTTCGTGGATGTTTGCGAAGGAAAAGTATTTCAGACTGTATATTGTATACATTTCTCCGATATTAAATATACCTGTTGAAATCTGATCGGATCTGTGTTTCAGGTTTCTGGCGGTAAGAGTATCCAGGGATGGGGTTTGGCTGCACAAGTCGAGAAGATGGATCTAGGGAATCGCAAATCGCCTGCGATGCCTTCAGTGCAGACCACCCCCGGGAGACATGCCACGCTGAGGACATTCTGAGAAACATGAATGCCTTTTGCCAGCGCAGGCTCTTCACCGACGTCGTGCTTCGCATTGGGAGGCGTGAGTTCCATTGTCACCGCGCTGTCCTCTCTGCCAACAGCATTTACTTCTGGACTATGTTCTGTATTGGCCTCAAGGAGAGCCGGCAGGGCGTCGTGGACATCAAGGGGGTCTCGGAGGACACGATGGAATGCATGTTGGACTACATGTACGGGGGGAGCAAGAACATCCATGAGGACAACGTGCAGGACCTGCTGGAGGCTGCCGATCTCTTCCAGATGTCGGCCCTCAGGGGCAGCTGTGAGAAGTTCTTGGAGGAGCAGCTCGATCCTTGCAACTGCCTGGGAATCCTGAGCTTTGCAAACAGCTTCTCCATCCCGGCCTTGTCCGAGAAGAGCCGGAAGCTCCTCATGGAGAGCTTTGCGGAGGTGACGCAGCACGACGAGTTCCTGCAGGTGCCCAAGAGTGAGCTCCTCGACCACCTGTCCAGCGACCTCTTAGCCGTTGGCCAGGAGGAGACCGTCTTCGAGGCGGTCATGCGCTGGGTGCGGCACGACGTCGCCGGCAGGGTGTGTGCGCTAAAAGAACTGCTGGAGTTGGTTCGAATCCCCCTCCTGGACCCCATATACTTTGTCGAGAAGGTGGAAAATGACGAGTTGATCTTGAACTCCAAAGAATGCTTTCCGCTGCTCCAAGAGGCTCGGAAGTACCACATCTTTGGCAGTGAGATAGCGACCCCCAGGACAAGGCCACGGAAGTAAGTCCTCGATAATAAAGTGTCTATAATAACAGGGCCCCGAACACTCAAATTCTTATAACTGAAACACTCTTTATTTTAGCAACACACAAAAAATAATGCCGGAGGAACTCAGCAGACCAGGCAGCATGTATGGAAAGGAGTAGAGTCGACATTTTGCGCCGAGACTCTCTTGCAGGACTGGTGAAAATAAAGAGACGAGTCAAGAGTTGGAAGGTTCGGGGAGGGCAATGAAGAGGTCCAGAGCAGGCAGAAGACCAGGGGGGGTATCCAGGAAGAGGAGGGGGGGGGTTGAAGACGGGAGAAGGGGTCATCGGTGCAGGGTGGAGAGCCCTTGTCAAAGAAGTAGGAATGGAGATGGAGGCAGTGGAAGAAGAGCTCAGCGTCATGGCAGGTGTGGAGCTCATTGAGTTGTGGGTGCAGGGGGGACAGAGGTGAGGCCCTTGTTAAGGACAGAACCTTCTGTCTCAGAGAGGGGAAGGTCGGAGGGGATGGTGAAGACCCGGCCATGGATGAGAGCTGGGATCGGAGGGGGGGAGGGGGTTGGTTGTGTCATGAGAGGGGAGAGTTGGGGTGTTCAGGGATTGTAGGGTGAGAGGAAGATGGAGCCTTTGAGGACACAAGAGCTGGCGATGGGACCTGGGAGAGACGGGATTGCAGAGTGGTGGTGGGGGAAGGGGAGACGGGTTTCCGGCAACAGTGTGTCACGTCTTAGCCTGGAGGTGCTGTCAGTCAAGGCTGGAGTCGGCAGCTGTAGGGGTTGCAGTATGGAGACCACTGGCATTGGAGACGGCAGGCTCTGTGGTCTGCGGACTGGCGATCTTCTGAATCTTGTAGGACATGAGAAAGTTAAAGAACCGGCGATTGAAAGCGTGGATCCAGCGGAGGGTAAATAGCGAATAGGTCCATTGCAGGCACAAGGAGAATACCAAGGCCCCTGGCACCCACAGTGTTCTGGTCTGAACAGGAAACTGCTACTTTTATACAGAATTGATTTGTCAGTTACATATCTTGATCATTTGATAAACTGTACATGTTTGCATTCCTTACTTGCAAGATCAGTCGCCATTCACAGTAGAGACATTCAAAGTCAATCAAAACTTCAAGCTGACAACCGATGGTATTTTGATGTTACTAAAGCAATTCTCCCTTTGCTGTTGGATGCATTTCACATCCTTCCAGTATTCCCATCTCATCTTCCCTCTGTAAAGGGAAGTTGTGTTCTTCTCAGCTGATTACACATTGCCTCAGTCATTCTCACTTTGGCAGGACAGGCAACGTCTATGGAAAAGAATAAATAGTCGACGTTTCAGGTCTGACTCAGTCCTGATGCAGAATTTCAGCCCGAAACGTCGACTGTACTTTTTTTCATAGATGCTGCCTGGCCTGGTGAGTTCCTCCTGCATTTTGTGGTGTTTTGCTTTGGATCTCCAACGCTTGTAGACTTTCTCTTGTTTGTCATTCTCATTTGTCTATCTGAAACAAGATTGGCACTTCAAAGGTCTCCTTTGTCTGGCTTTGACTACACATCACCAGTCACCCTTGCCTGGATGTTGTCTTCAACCCTTGCCTGACTGCAATTTGCACAGCAGGAACTACATTTAGAACAGAGAGTGCTGGAAATAAGGTCATAGAGCAAAGCAGAATGGAAACAGGCCTCTCAGGTATGCTGACCAAGATGACCAAATAACTTGGGTTGGCATCTAGCATAACGGCTAGTGTAATACTTCCACAGTGCCAACAGCCTGGGTTCAGTTCTACTGCTCTCTATGAGGAGTTGGCATGTTTTCCTTGTGACCTTGTGGGTTTCTCTAGGTGTCCCAGTTTCCTTCTGCTTTCCAGTGACGTACAGGTTGGTAAGTTAATTGGTTACATGGGTGTACAGTAACTGGGCAGTGAGGGCTTGTTGGACCGGAAGGTGTGTTACTCTGCTGTATCCATTCCCCACTTTGGCCTCTTACCTCTTCTCACCTGCCTTTGACCTCCTGCTGCCCCTTTCTCACGTGGTCCACTCTCCTTGCCTATCAGATTCCTCCTTCTTGATCCCTTTACCTTTTCCACCTATCACCTCCTAGCTTCTTACCTAACCTCCCCCCTCCCTTACACATCTGGCTTCACCTATCAGTTTCCAGCGTGTACTCCTTCCGCTTTTTATTCTGGTGTGTTCCCCTTTCCTTTATCGGCCTGAAACATCGACTGTTTATTCACTTCCCTAGATACTGCCTGACCTGCCGAGTTCCTCCAGCATTTTGTGTGTGTGTGTGTGTGTGTGTGTGTTGCTCTGGATTTCCAGCATTGACTTCTCTAACTTCCGCTAATGCCCCACCTCCCCCTCGTACCCCATCCGTTATTTATTTATATACACGCATTCTTTCTCTCTCTCTCCTTTTTCTCCCTCTGTCCCTCTCACTATACCCCTTGCCCATCCTCTGGGTTTTTCCCCCTCCCTCCCCCTTTTTCCTTCTCCCTGGGCCTCCTGTCCCATGATCCTCTCATATCCCTTTTGCCAATCACCTGTCCAGCTCTTGGCTCTATCCCTCCCTGTCCTGTCTTCTCCTATCATTTTGGATCTCCCCCTCCCCCTCCCACTTTCAAACCTCTTACTAGCTCTTCAGTTAGTCCTGACGAAGGGTCTTGGCCCGAAACATTGACTGTACCTCTTCCTAGAGATGTTGCCTGGCCTGCTGCATTCACCAGCAACTTTGATGTGTGTTGCTTGAATTTTCAGCATCTGTAGAATTCCTCATGTTTACATTTGTAGAATCTCTTGTGTTTATAAGCTAAACCCATTTCTCCACATCCCTCTAAACCGGGGGTTTCCAACCTGGGTCCACGGACCCCTTGCTTAATGATATTGGCCCATGGCATGAGTAAGGTTGCGAACCCCTGCTTTAACCCTTTCCTATCCAAGTGTCTTCTCATTGTTTTTATTATTTCTGCCTCAACCACTTTCTCAGGCAGCTCGTTCTGTATACTGATCATCCTCTGTGTGGAAGAAGTTTCCCCTCAGCTCCCTTTAAAATTTTTCTCCCCTCATCTTAAACCTGTACCCTCTAGTTTTTGATTCTCTTTCTGTGGAGATAAAAATTGAGTGTATTCAGCCTATCGATGATCCTCCTGGTTTTATACACCTCTTTAAAGGCAGTTTTCTATTTCCCTACACCCCAAAGAATAAAGTCCCAGCATGTCCGACTTCTCCCTATAATTCAGGCCATGACGTCTTGGTAACATCCTCATAAATCTCAGGATAGGTGTAACATCATCGTCATCGTGTGCCGTGTTGTATGACGTGGGCGATCATGACCTGTCCATGATTGGTCTTGGCAATTTTTTCTCCTGAAGTGGTTTTCCATTGCCGCCTTCCGGGCAGTGTCTTCAGAAGATGGGTGACCCCAGACAATATCAATACTCTTCAAAAATTGTCCGCCTGGTGTCAGTGGTCATGTAACCGGGACTTGCGATCTGCACCAGCTGCTCATACGACCATCCACCACCTGCTCCCATGGCTTCATGTGACTCTGATGGGAGGGGGAGGGGGGGCTAAGCGGGTGCTACACCTTGCCCAAGGGTGACCTGCAGGCTGGCAGAGGGAAGGGATGCCTTACACCTCCTTTGGTAGAGACGTATCTCCACCCCACAACACAAATAGGTGTAACGTGTAATTTCAAACAAGATGTGAGAAGCAAATTATGTTAACACAGAGTGGTGGGTGTCTGGAATGCACTGCCTGGGGTGGTGGTGGAGGCAGAAACATTCGAGTCTTTTAAGAGACATTTAGATAAGACACATAAATGTGAGGAAAATGGAAGGATACGGACATTGTGTGGCCAGAAGAGATTAGTCTAGTTGGACATTTGATCACTAATTTGACTGGTTAGGCACAGCATTGTGGGCCAAAGAGCCTGTTCCTGTGCTGTACTGCTCTGTGCTCTATGTCTGTGAATTCACACTGCCCTTCTCTTGGCCTTTAGAAGTACCTGTGATCGTTGGGAGCGTGAAGCCGTGCGTTCTGATGCGCGTCTGTTTGATCACCATGTCGACAAGGAGCAAGGCCACAGGCGCTCCGCCCTCCCGTCACCAGGCCTAATCCGGACTGCTTGCTCCTTTGCCCCAGGTTTGCAAACGTGGCGGAGGTGATCGTCGTGGTGGGTGGCTGCGACAAGAAAGGCCGGGCGTCACTGCCGTACACCGAGCGGTTCAACCCCAGCACTGGCGAGTGGACTCAGCTCGCCAAGATTCCAGATTACACCAAGTCAGAGTTCGCTGTCTGCATTCTAAAGAACGACATCTTCCTGTCAGGTTAGTCCGGCGCTGCAGGGCACCGTGTGTACACAAGCCCTCAAGTATGCTGTCATTCTCCAGAATAATATACAAGGGATAATTGATAAGTTCGTGGCCTAAGGTAGAAGCAGTCAATTTTAGAAAACCTAGCACATTTATTTTTCACACATTTACACGCTTAGTCCAGCCTTCGTGGAGCATACGGATCTTAGACCTCCAGAAAGTGCCCACAACAGGGGTGATTTATAAGTTCGTGGCCTAAGGTAGAAGGAGTTGAGTTATACAGCTCTCGTTACATGCACATGCAGTTCAACTCTTTGAGTGATTATGCAGAAAGTTTGAAGTTAATAACTCATCTCCTTCTACCCTAGGCCACAAACTTCTCAATCACCCCTCATGCACTCAGTGGCCTCTTTATTAGGTACACTTGCTCATTAATGAAACTGTCTAATCAGCCAGTCACACGTATAAGCTATCTAAGGTATTTATATTTATTGTGTTTTATTATTGTTATAGTGTTCTTTATCTTGTGTGTTTTTACTTGTTCTGCGTCGTATCCAGAGTAACAATTACTTCATTCGCCTTTACACTTGTGTACTGGAAGTGATATGAAAGGATCTTGGATCTTAAATGATGCAGCAACTCAATGCATAAAAGCATGCAGTGGTTAAGAGCAACACATAACAAAGTTGCTGCCTGGCCTGCTGCGTTCACCAGCAACTTTGATGTGTGTTGCTTGAATTTCCAGCACCTGCAGAATTCCTATTGTTTTCAGTGGTTAAGAGTTTTGGTTGTTGTTCAGACCAAACATCAGAACGGGGAAGAGATGTGACTTTGATTGTGGGTGACAGACGAGATGGTTTGAGTATCTCAGAAACTGCTGATCTCCTGGGATTTTCATGCACAACAGTCTCGAGAGTTTACAGGGAATGGTGCGGGGAAGAAAAATCCAGTGAGTGGCAGTTATGCGGGCAAAAATCCGTTTTTAATGAGAGAGGTCAGGTCAGAGGAGAATGGCAAGACTGGATCAAGCTGACAGGGAGGTGACAGTAACTCAAATACCCACCTGTTATAACACCTGTGTACAACGGAGCGTCTCTGAACTCACAACATATTGAACCTTGAAGTGGATGGGCTGCAGAGTCAGGATCAGGTTTAATATCAGCAGCATATGTCGTGAAATTTGTTGCCTTTGTGGCAGTAGTGCAATGTAATACATGATAATATAGAAAAAACTGAATGACAGTATATATGAAAAATAAGTAGTGCAAAAATAGAATTAAAAAAGTAGTGAGGTAGTGTTCATGGGTTTAATGTCCATTTAGAAATCAGATGGCAGAGGGGAAGAAGCTGTTCCTGAATCACTGAGTGCGTGCCTTCAGGCTCCTGTACCTCCTCCCTGATGGTAACCATTATAAGAGGGCATACCTTGGGTGGTGGAGGTCTTTAATCATGGACGCTGCCTACCAAGGCACTGGTCCTTGAAGATGTTTGGGATATTATGGTTGCTCGTACCCATGATGGAGCTGACCAATTTTACAACTCTCTACAACTTCAATTTTGTGCCGTAACCACCCCCCAGCCCACTCCATACCAGAATACCAGACTACGATGCAGCCAGTCAGAATGCTCCCCACAGTACAACTGTAGAAGTTTTGAGTGTTTGAGATGACAAACCAAATCTTCTCAAACTCCTTGTGAAATGTATGTCCTGTCTTGCCCTCTTTATAGCTGCATCAGTATATGTTGCAACCAGGTTAGGTCCTCAGAGATATTGACACCCAGGAACTTGAAATTGCTCCCTCTCTCCACTTCTGATCCCTCTTAGAATTGCTTTGTGTTCCCTCATCTTGCCCTTTTGGAAGCAGAAAGCTTGCCCTTACAGCAGTAGGAGACCATGAACATACGCTCATTGGCCACAGGAGGTACAGAGTGTACGCCTTGGAGCATGCCTATATGAATATATTACTGCGTGATGATGAGGCCTCTGTTGGTCAGGATTGACCACGGGTGTACTCAATCTAGCCAGCAATTACTGCTTACACACGTGTATGTGTGAGTCTTGCTCTGCGCTGATATGTAAATGTTTCGAGGGGGTGATGGTTTTGAATTCTCTGAGGGTCGTCACCTTGTCTCGGTGGAAAGACTTGTGAGTTTCCTGAGATGCAGAGAGTGATACTGCCTGGAGCTTAGCTCCTGGTAGGGCCACCCATGGTGGTAGGTCAGGGGAGAGTTCCCTGACAATGGAAACCTCAACGGTGGAGCTGGCGGAAGATGATAACGCATCACAGCAACAGTGAAGGTGGAGGAAGGCAGTAGCAGTGAAGAACATAAGAACATAAGAAATTGGAGCAGGAGTAGGCCATCCGGCCCATCGAGCCTGCCCCGCCATTCAATAAGATCATGGCTGATCTGTCTGTAAACTCAGCTCCATCTACCTGCCTTTTCCCCATAACCCTTAATTCCCCTACTATGTAAAAACCTATCTAACTGTGTCTTAAATATATTTAGTGAAGAAGCCTCAACTGTTTCCCTGGGCAGAGAATTCCACAGATTCACCACTCTCTGGAAAAACAGTTTCTCCTCATCTCCGTCCTAAATCTTCTCCCCTGAATCTTGAAGCAATGTCCCCTAGTTCCAGCAATGTCCCCATTTGTCTTGCATTCCACGCCACTGGTCCCTGACCTTGATCTGTCAAGGACCACGTCGTGACTGGCTGTGCACCAGCCTCGTCACATTAAACAAAGTCATACCCGCATTGTCCATTAAGGGAGTCCACCCTGACATTCTGTTTATGTGGATTTGTCACACTTGCATGGAGACATGCAGTGAAACGTGTCGTTTGCATCAAATCAAATCAGCAAGGTGGTGCTGGGCTCTACCCACAAGTGTCACCACACTTCCAGTGCCTGCATGACATCTCCACAACTCCCTAACTTTTAAGTTGTTTGCCTTTGGAACGGGAGCACCCAAAGGAAATCAACATGGTCACTGGGAGGGTGTACAAACTCCTTACAGACGGGTGGGAATTGAGCTACGATCTTACAGCTGGTACCTCTTGAACCAATTTCCCCAGGGATCAATAAAGTATGACTATGACTGGTGCTGGAGAGTAAACAGTCAATATTTTGGGTCAAGATCCTTCATCGGGATTGGTGAAAGATCTCAGCCTGAAATATTTCCCTCCATAGATGCTGCCTACCCCGGAATGTATTATCTCATTAGATGCTGAGAAAGCCTTTGACAGAGTTGAATGGCCTTATTTATTTAATCTTCTTGAGAAATTTAATTTTAATTTGACATTTATATCTTGGATTAAATTGTTATATTACTCCCCGGTAGCCTCAGTCTGTACAAATAATTATAGATTTCCTTTTTTTCGTCTTTTTCGTGGTACTAGGCAAGGTTGCCCTCTTAGTCCTTTACTATTTAATATTGCTCTTGAACCTTTAGCAATTGCTATCCGTGACTCGCCAAATATTGTTGGTATTACCCGTCGAAATGAAATACATAAACTATCATTATATGCAGATGATTTGTTGTTATATATCTCTAACCCGGAGAAGTCAATTCCTGCTATCTTAGATCTGTTAGCTCAATTTAGTAACTTTTCTGGTTACAAATTGAATCTTAGTAAGAGTGAATTATTCCCTTTAAATAAGCATGTACCTATTTATGGACGTTTACCATTTAAATTGGTTACTGATTCATTTATATACTTAGGGATAACAATTACCAAAAAATATAAAGATTTGTTTAAAGCTAATTTTTTACCTTTAATTGATCAGATTAAACTTTTATTTACCAAATGGTCCCCAATCTCTTTGTCTTTGATTGGTCGGATTAACGCTATTAAGATGATCATTTTGCCTACATTTTTGTATATATTTCAATCGGTTCCAATTTTTATCCCAAAATCTTTTTTTGATAACGTGGATTCAAAAATTTCCTCATATATTTGGCAGAATAAAAATCCTAGGTTAGGTAAAAGATATTTACAGAAATCCAAGAAGGAGGGGGGACTTGCCCTCCCAAATTTTAGATTCTATTATTGGGCAATTAATATGCGATATTTAAAATTTTGGCTACAAGATTTGGACGCATCTTTAAACCCTCATTGGGTAAATCTTGAATCTAATTCATTACAAGGGTTTTCCTTGGGTTCGGTTTTAGGAACTTTACTTCCTTTTACTTCTTTTAAATCATATAAACAAATGAATAACCCAATAGTTAAACATACTTTATGTATATGGTTTCAATTCCGAAGATTTTTTGGGTTTAATCAATTCATTCTAGCAAGTCCCATTATATCAAATTTTCTTTTTCAACCTTCCATGATGGATCAAGCTTACTTTGATTGGAAAACCAAAGGTATAATATCTTTTCGCGATTTATTTTTGGATAAATGTTTTATGTCTTTTGATCAACTTTCTAATAAATATAACTTACCCAGATCTCACTTTTTTAGATGTTTACAGATTAGAAACTTTTTAATTACTGTCTCTCCTAATTTTCCACACCCATATCCAATGGACACTTTGGAAAAAATCTTAGACTTAAATCTTTCTCAGAAAGGTGTAATAGCAATTGTATATAATATAACTATGAATTTATGTCCTGATGCCTCTAATAAAATTAAAGCTGACTGGGAAAGAGAACTTGAGATTAATATACCGACTGAAAAATGGGAAAAAATTCTTCAGTTGGTGAATTCATCCTCTGTATGTGCTAAGCATAGGTTGATACAGTTTAAGGTAGTTCACAGGGCTCATATGTCCAAAGATAAACTATCTCGTTATTACTCTTATATTAATCCAATATGTGACAGATGCCAGTCTGAGATTGCTTCTTTAACTCACATGTTTTGGTCATGTCCCTTGTTGGAGAAATATTGGAAAGATATTTTTGATATTATTTCAACGGTCCTAAATCTAGACTTACAACCTCATCCAATTACTGCTATCTTTGGATTACCAATGATAGACTCAAATAATTTAACCTCTTCATCACGAAGGATGATTGCATTTCTTACTTTAATAGCTAGAAGGTCCATCTTGTTGAATTGGAAAGAGATCAACCCTCCTACAGTATTTCATTGGTTTTCACAAACTATGGTGTGTCTGAATTTGGAGAAAATTAGAAGTGCAGTTTATGACCCTTCTATTAAGTTTGAAAAAATTTGGAGGCCATTTATTCAGCGTTTTCATTTGATGTAATTTGATCATTTCCAAACTGGTTTTATTTCTCTGTACTGTTGTTGGAGGGGAGTGGAGGCGTCGACGCTGAGGTTTTCTTCTTTTCCATTTTTAAGTTGTTAGTTTTGCCCAAGTCTTTTAGTTTAGTTTAGTTTTTTTTTCTTTTGGGATGGGTTTTTTTTTCTTTTTTTGTCTTTTTCCTTTTTTTTTTTGCTTTATATTATCCGTGATCAGTTCTACATGTATGGGAGTTTTGGTAATTTCCACTATTTGGTTTTACAATTACTCTTTTTTTAAATGTAACAATACATCTCATATTATTTGTATTATTGCTATGTTTTGTTTCTATATTTTGAAATTAATAAAAAGATTGAAAAAGAAAGATGCTGCCTGACTTACTGATTTCTTCCAGCACATTTGTGTATTTGACTCAAAATCTCCAGCATTGCAGAATCTCTTGTATCTTTTATTTCTGACATTTGATGTTTAGTGGCAACAGTACAGTAAGTAATGCCTGATTCATTAATATGCATGTGTGAAAGTTAATCTTATTCTGTGTCTATAAACATGGTAATGTATTGGAGCACAGACATGGGAGTGTGTTTTGGCATGTATCTACATATATGAAAGAGGGAAAAAAAGACCACAAATGTTGGAAACCTGAAATAAAAACAGAAAACTGGAGGAGCAAGAAGAAGCTGTCCCAGCACAGACCCCTGTGACACTCCACCTGCAGCCAACTAGAGAAGGATCCCTTTATTCACACACTTTGCATCCTGCCTATCAGCCAATTGTCTATCCATGTTAGTATCTTTCTTGTAACACCGTGGGCTTTTATCTTGTTTAGCAGCTTCATGTGCAGCACCTTGTCAAAGACCTTCTGAAAGTCTAAGTGAAGAACATCCATGGACTCTCTTTTGTCTATCTTATCTGTTATTTCCTCAGAGAATTCCAACACGTTTGGCAGGCAAGGTTTCCCCTTTTAGAAAACCATGCTGAATTTCACAAATTTGATCATGTGCCTCCGAGTACTTCAAAACCTCATCCTTAATAATGGATTCCAACATCTTCTCAACTGCTTAAGTCATGCTAACTGGCCTATAATTTCCTTCTTCTGCCTCCTTTGCTTCTTAAAGGATGGAGTGACATTTGCAATTTTCCAGTCTTCCGGAACCATTCCAGAATCTAGTGATTCTGAAGGGATCATTACTAATGCCTCCACAATCTCTTTAGCCACCTCTTCCAGAAACCTGAGGTGTAGTCCTTCTGATCCAGGTGACTTATCTACCTTCAGACCTTTCAGCTTTCTAAGCAGCTTCTTAGTAAAAGCAACTATAGTCACTTCTGCCTGCTGACACTTGAGTTTCTGGCAAAGTACTAGTGTTATCCACAGTGAAGATTGATGCAAAATACTTATTAAGTTCATCTGCCATTTCCTTGACTCCCACTGCCTCTCCAGTATCATTTTCTAGCAGTCAAATATCTGCTCTCACCTCTCTTTTACTCTTTACAAATGAAAAATCATTTGGTATATTCTTTTGCACTGTTGGCAGGCTTACATTCATATTTCATCTTTTCTCTCTTTATGGCATTTTAGTTGCCTTCTGTGGGTTTCTGAGTCCCCTTAACATCCCAATAGTTTTTGCTATATTATCAGCCATGGTTGTGTTATCCCCTGCCTTTAGAATACTTTTTCATCCTTGGGATGTATCAATCCTGCACCTTCTGAATTGCCCCAGAAACTCCAGCAATTGTTGTTCTGCCATCATCCCTGCTAGTGTCCCCTTCCAATCAACTTTGGCCAACTTCTCTCTCATGCCTCTGTAATTCCCTTTACTCCACTGCAATACTGATACTTCTGACGTTATCTACTTTTTCTCAAATTGCAGGGTGACTTTCGTCATATTATAATCATGGCCTCCTAAGCATACCTTTACCTGAAGCTCCCTAATCAATTCTGGTTCATTACACAACATCCAATCCAGAATCGCCTTTCCCCGAGAGGGCTCAATGACAACCTTCTCTAAAAAGCCATCTCGAAGGCATTCTACAAAATCTCTCTTGGGATCCAGCACCAACATAGTTTTTTCCCAATCTATCTGGATATTGAAATCCCCCATGACTATCATACCATTGCCCTTTTTAAAAAAAATACCTTTTCTATCTCGCATTGTAATTTGTATCCCACATCACAATGTGCAACAAAAAACGGCAACATTCAAAAATTATAAAGAATATATAGTATAAAATAAGTTAGAAGTTAAAGTTTGGATATGGAATAAAATGTGCACAGGTACATAAATACCAGCATGTATTTACAATGTAAACAGCATTATAAAAAGTGGTTTAAAGTTTTTAAGGTGCAGTGAAGGAGGTTAAAGATAGGGGGGGGTGGGGTGAGAACTAGAATTGTTAATCAGATTAACTGCCAATAAACCATTTGCAATTCCAACATAGTTTTTTTTTGGAATATTCAGGTGGACATTTGTACAGCAAGGACGTGTGGATGTATAATTCCCTCCTCAATGTCTGGCTGAGAGTGGCACCTCTGAATAAAGGAAGATGGAGGCATAAAATGGTAGCCTTACACGGCAAGGTAGGACTCTTCAACTTTACACTTATACTTTATACTTTATTGTCGCCAAACAATTGATACTAGAACGTACAATCATCACAGCGATATTTGATTCTGCGCTTTCCCGCTCCCTGGATTACAAATCGATAGTAAATATTAAAACTTTAAATTATGAATCATAAATAGAAAATAGAAAAATGGAAAGTAAGGTAGTGCAAAAAAAACCGAGCGGCAGGTCCGGATATTTGGAGGGTACGTCCCAGATCCGGGTCAGGATCCGTTCAACAGTCTTATCATAGTTGGAAAGAAGCTGTTCCCAAATCTGGCCGTATGAGTCTTCAAGCTCCTGAGCCTTCTCCTGGAAGGAAGAGGGACGAAAAATGTGTTGGCTGGGTGGGTCGTGGTATTTGTGTAACTTGCATGGTATTGGTGTAACTGGTGGCCACCCCATCTCTGTGTCAAAGAAGCATCCATCCCATTAGTTAGATGGACTGTGGCCAGTCTGTATCGTGGTTCGGTTTACCCACCCCTGAGTTTTCACAGTCTTCTTCATGGAATTCCTGAGTTTTCACAATCTTCATCATGGAATTCCTCTCAGTTTTTATAATCTTCATTCCATTTAAAATAGCAGAGCATCCACAACAAGACCCCCCCACCCCACCCCCGGTCATTTTCTCTCTGCCCCCTTCCCTCATCGGCAGAAGATGCAAACGTTTGAGGACATGTATCACCAGGCTCAAGGAGATTTTTTATTCGTCACTATAGTACAGAAACAGGCCCTTTGTTCCATCTACTCTATGCCAAACTATCATGTTGCCGATGCACATCGACCTGCACCTGGACCATAACCCATCAATAGCCTTCCTCTGTGTACCTGTCCAAACTTACACATTCCCATTGAAATAGCGTCCACCACTTCTGCTGGCTGCTCATTCCACATTTGCATCACCCTCTGAATGAAGCTATCCCTTAAATATTTCACTTTTCATCCTTAACCTATGACCTCCAGTTCTAGTCTCACCCAATGTCAGTGGAAACAGCCTGCTTGCTTTTACCCTATCT
This sequence comes from Mobula birostris, assembly GCF_030028105.1. Taxonomy (NCBI): domain Eukaryota; kingdom Metazoa; phylum Chordata; class Chondrichthyes; order Myliobatiformes; family Myliobatidae; genus Mobula; species Mobula birostris. The sequence goes on along the minus strand of NC_092376.1, from coordinate 7,333,883 downwards.
ATATCCTTAGCAACTTTGTACACCTCTCTCAAATCTCCCCTCATTCTCCTTCAGCTATCATGAGGTCTTGTATAAATTGCAATCAGCTTTTTTATCATGCTCGCATTATGACCTGGTGTGGAAACCCCGATGCCCGGGAACGGAAAGGTCTCCAGAACGTGGTGGATACAGTCCAATCTATCACAGGCAAAGCCCTTCCTACCACTGACGCATCTACAAGGAGCACTGCCAGAGTAAAACGCCATTTGTCATCAAGGCCTAACCACTATCCAGGTCATGCTCCCTTCTCACTGCTATCATCAGGCAGGAGCTTTAGGTCTGACACTGCCAGGTTCAGAAAGAGTTATTATGCTACGAGCGTTAGGCTTTCGAACTAGCGTGGATAACTTCATTTTTTCAACTCTGAATACCTACATGCTCTACAACTTGTGCACTTGGCATTATTTTTTGATATTGTATTTTGTACAATTTGACTTCTCTTGCACGTTGGTTGTTTAGCAGTCTTTAAGTATAGTTTTACGTAAATTCTATTGTATTTCTTTATTTTCCTGTAAATGCCTGCAAGTAAATGAACCTCAGGGTTGTATATGGTGACATACACAGTATGTACTTTATTTGTAAATTTACTTTGACTTTGACATACACTCAGTGGTCACTTTATTAGGAACACCTGTACACCTCGTTAATGCAAGTATCTAATCAGCCAATCATGTGGCAGCAACTCAATACATAAAAGCATGCAGACATGGTCAAGAGGTTCTGCTGTTGTTCAGGCCAAATATCAGAATGAGGAAGAAATGTGATCTAAGTGACTTTGACAGTGGGATGATTCTTGGTGCCAGACAGGGTGGTTTACGTATAGGCTGTTGATCTCCTGGGATTTTCATGCATAGTGGTCTCTAGAGTTTACAGAGAATATTGTGAGAAGCAAAGAAAAAAAAACATCTAGTGAGTAACAGTTCTGTAGGTGAAAACAGCTTGTTAATGAGAGGGGTCAGATGATAATGACCGGACCGGTTCAAGCTGACAGGAAGGAGACAGTAACTCAGATAACCACACGTCACAACAGTGGTGTGCGGAAGAGCATCTCAGCACTCAGTGTGTTGAACTTTTGAAGTGACTGAGCTACTGCACAGCAGAACAGTCCATCGTATCATAAAGTGACCAATGGGTGTACATGTGAGTTATGCGAGGTGTTTAAGGTCATGGAATGATAGAAGCTGAAGGGATCAGCTTCAAACAAAGAGCTTCAAACTGAAATCAGAAACAATCTGCTGGAAGAACTTTGCAGGTCGAGCAGCATCTGTGCAGGAAGTGGGGGGAAATGATTGTTTTGTTTGGCTTATTTTTGTCAGATGTACCAGAATACTGTAAAAAGCTCATCTTGAATGCTGTTCGAACAGATTAAATCATTACACAATGCATTGAGGTAGAATAAGGTAAAATAATAACAGTGTAGGTAAAAGATAAAGTGCAAGATCATTACAAGGTAGATCATGAGGCCAGGAGTCTATCTTATCATACAAGAGTCTGATAACAGTGAGATAGAGCAGTCCATGAGCTTGCTTTCAGGCTTTTGTATCTTCTGCCCGAAGGGAGGGTAGAGAGGGGAGAATGTCTGTGGTGGGCTGGCTGCTTTACTGAGGTCGCGAGAAGTAAAGAGGGGAGGCTGGTGTGCTGAGATATGTCCACGACCCTCTGTGGTTTCTTGCAGTTACGTGCTGAGCAGTTGCCATGCCAAGCCGGTTATGAATCCAAACAGAATGCTTTCTGTGGTGCATCAATTAAAAATTGGTGCGAGTAATGGGGAACGTGCTGAATTTCTGTAGCTTCCTGAGGACATCAAATGTTGGCGACCTTTGTCAACGTTTCAGGTTGAGACCTGGTTCAGGCACTGTTTGTCCCGATGAAGGGTCTCGGCCTGACGCACTGACGGCTTATTCCCCTCCGTAGACGCTGCCTGATCTGCATTCCAGCGTCCAAATTCCAGCGTCAGCATTCTCTTGTCTCTTGAAAGTTGGAACCTGCTGGCCTACAGGTAATGACAAGGAGTTCTTGGTACATAGGCAGTGAAGGTTTGGAAATCCTCCAGAAGGCCAAAGTCAAACGTCATTTGTAGCTTTCACTGATAGATTTTGTTTGCTGTCTGTCAGTTGATAGTGACTTGGAGACAAAGCAGGACATATTTACTCAGTGATACAGTGTGGAATAGGCCTCTCCAGCCCTTAAAGCTGCTGGCCCAGCAACCCCTGTCTTAACCCTAGCTTAATCACAGGGCAGTTTACATTGACCAATATTTAGTACGTCTTTGGACTGTGGGAGGAAACTGGATCAATTGGAGAAATCCCGCACATTCCACAAGGAGAATGTACAGACCACTTCCAGAATTGAACTCTTAACTCTGTCTCGAAGTGTAATAGTGCCACACTAACTGCTGCGCTACCGCGGTACCCCAGTACGTCTGGGCTCACAGCAAACTATCAGCTTACTCCCAAAAACAAGCTTTCAAATAGTGGGGGTGGCAAGACATACGACTTAAACTACACCAATTTCTCCTGATAAGAGCAGGGTAACTTATCTGAGAGAAACACAGTGAATAGGGACCTGTCATGCAGGAAAGATGTGCCGTAGACTCAGATCACATTGACTTGGAATCACAGAGTTAGACAACGTCCACAGGAGGTGCTGCCACAAGAAAGTGGCATCAATCACCAGGAGTCCCCGCCATCTGGGTCAAGCCTTAATCTTGCTGCTGCCATCAGGCAGGAAGTGCAGAAACCAAAAGTCCCACAAAACCAGCTTCCAGAACAGCTACTTCCCTTCAACCGTTCAGTTCCTGAACCAACCTGTACAATCTTAACCCTATCTCAGAAATGGAACGTACACCTTGGGTATGTATGCCCATGACAATAAACTTGGAGTGATAAAACGAAACAGAACATATACAGGCCCTTTGGCCCAATAAGCCCTTGAACCCTTGGTGCTCACCCAGTTCCCGTTTCCTGCAGTCAGCCCATATTTCTTGAAGACCTCCCTTCCATGTACCATTCCAAGTGCTTCTTAAATGATGATATTGTAGTTACCTCAACCACTTCTTCTGGCAGTTCATTCCATATACTCAGCACCCTCTAGGTGACAAAGTTGCCCCTGAGGCCCTTTTGAAATCTTTCCCCTCTGATTCCAAGCCAATGTCCCTGAGCTTTAGTGTCCCCTAGCTGAGGAAAAAGATGGTTACTGTCCACCTTATGTGTGCTTCTCATCATTTAAAACTTTTCTGTCAGGTTTATTTTCCTACATCCTAAGGAATAAAGGCCTTGCCGGGCCAGCCTCTCCCTATAACTCAGGTGCTGTTATCCTGGTAAAATCTTCATAAATCTTTTCTGCACTCTTTCCAGTTAATTACATCGTTCCAATGACACGTGTTGGGGCACCACGGTACTGTAGTGGTTAACGTGGTCCTATTACAGCTCAGGACATTGGAGTCTGGAGTTCAAGTCCGGTGTCCTCTGCAAGAAAGTTTGTATGTTTTTTCCCATGTGCATGTGGGTTTCCTCCAGGTGCTCCAGTTTCCTCCCACAGTCCAAGAAAGTACCAGTTAGTAGGTTAATTAGTCATTATAAATTGCCCTATAATTGGTTATGTGACAACTGACGCCAGGCAGACAATCTCTGAAGAGTATTGATTATGGCTGGGGTCACCTGTTTTGTAAAGATACTACTCAGAAGCAGCCAATGGCAAACCACCTGTGTAGAAGAACTTGCCAAGAACAGTCAAGGTCATGGAAAGACCATGATAGCCTACATCACATGACGAAAAGGCACATAACAAATGAACAAATTAGGCTAGTGTTATATAGGTGGGTTGCTGGGCATGTGGCTTACTGGGCCTGTTCTGTGATGTATCGCTAAAGAAACAAATAAATAAATAGGTCAACAAGGTGTCTAAAACTATTTGCCATACTCCCAAGTATGGCCTCCCAACTCCTATACTTGGTGCCCTCCCTAAAGAAGGCCACTTTCTTCAAGCTACTAATGCCAACAATTACTTCTTCTTCAGCCCTTTGCTTTTTTCACCTGTCACCTCCCAGCTTCTCATTTTATCACCCCTTCCCCCTCACCTGTTCCTGCCAGCTTGTGCTCCTTCCCTTTCCTTACCCCCCCCTGCCCCCCCACCCCCAGCATTCCCTCTAATTTCTTCACAGCTGTGCGAACCAACCATTGCCCTGAGCAGGAAATTTTTACACAGCCTGAAAACCGCATGGCTCTTTAAATGTATTTTTTGTAATATGCATACTATGAATACTTAGAATGAAAATCGAAAAGTAAGATGCTTTTTATTTTAATTGAAGGTAATAATGGAATAGGGTGCCACAAAGAAAATCATTCATGGTTTGTAACTTTTTCGAGCAGTGTCCAGTTCCAGCTGGGTGGCAACAAAGGCTATGTGCGCGGGAGCATTTCAGTTACTGCCGCACAGCTTAGAAGAACCAGTGCCCCCTCCGCCCCCCACCTTACGCTGGCTTCTATTCCCTTCCTTTCCATTTCTGATGAGGGGTCTCAGCCTGAAAAGTCAACTGCTTATTCCCCTGCAAGATGCTGCCTGACCTGCTGAGTTCTTCCTGCTTTTTGTGTGTGCTGCTCTGGATTTCCGGCATCTGCAGAATCTCCTTGTTTATATTGCTAACAATTATGGTCGACAGGGAAGGTTAAGATTAAATACGTCGTACCTTCCCAGAAATTAATCTGCAAGTTTGGTTCGGTGTCCTAGGAGAGGGAGGAAGGTGGTGTCTGAGCCTGAAGCACTGTCCCAGGAAAACTGGATCTTTCATTAAGGACCCCCACCATTCAGCCCATGCTGTCTTCTCACTGCTACTAACAGGAAGGAGTACCGAAGCCTTAGGTCCCACACCACCAGGTTTGGGAATAGTTATTAGCCTTCAACTATCAGGCTCCTAAACCAGAGAAGATAACGTCCCGCACACCAATACTAAACTCCCAACCGTTGAGCACATCTACATGAAACGCTGTTGCAGGAAAGCAGCATCCATCACCACCCAGACCATGCTTTTTTGTTGCTGCTGCCATCAGGAAGAAGGTACAGGAGCCTCAGGACTCTCACCACCAGGTTCAGGAACAGTTCAACCATCAGATTCTTGAACTGAAGGGGATTAGTCCACTCAACTTCACTTGCCCCATCACTGAACTGGTGCTGGCTTGAAGGGCTGAATGGCCTACTCCTGCACCTATTGTCTATTGAACTATTTCCACAACCAGTGGACTCGCTTTCAAAGACTCTTCATCTCAGGTTCTTGATATTTATTTATTATTAATATTTCTTCTTTTGTATTTGCACAGTTTTTTGTCTTCTGCATTCTGGTTGAACGCCCTGGTTGGGTGGTCTTTCATTGATTCTGTTATAGTTATTATTCTCCAGATTTATTAAGTATGTCCACTAGACAATGAATCCCCGGGTAGTATATGGTGACGTGTATACTTTGAGCTTTGCCTGTCTCTCTACCTGTGCAGATCTATGCTGTGGGCGGTTTTAATGGATTCAGCAGGATGTCCAGTGTCGAATGCTACAACGCTACCTTGAACTGTTGGAGATACCGGGCTCCTTTACTGGAAGCTGTCAGCTCAGCGGCAGCAACTGCCTGTCTAAACAAGGTCCACGTCATTGGCGGAGCGCTCAGTGATAAACTGAACTCCAACAAGGTAAGACACAAGCGTTCCCTTCAAAATCCAGTACTCGGGATCTCCTCCTTCCATGATCTCGGTATGGATACAGTTCTGGGAGGGACCAATGAGGAAGAGGCTCAAGCTAAGAATGGAGTGTAAAATTTTACTCCTCACCCTTCCATCTTCTTCCATTCCCCACCATGACTCCCCACTTACAACTTCTCTCCTCCTCACCCTCCTATCACCTGGTGCCATTCCTCCTTCCCTTTTTCCCAAGCTCCACTCTCCTCTCCCATCAGATTCCTCCTTCTCCAGCCCTTTACCTTTTCCCCCCTATCACCTCCCAGTTTCTCACCCCCAACCTCTTTGCTTCAGCTCTCACCTTCCAGCTTAAGCACACACACAAATGCTGGGGGAGCTCAGCAGACCAGGCAGCATCTATGGAGAAGAGAAAACAGTCGACATTTTGGAATGAGTCCTGATGACGTTGACCATTTACTCTTTTCTATAGATGCTGCCTGACCTGCTGCATTTCTCCAGCACTTTGTATATGTTGCTCGGATCTCCAGCACCTGCAGGTTTTCTCTTGTTTGTGATTTGACCTTCCAGCTTGTACTCCTTCCCCTCCCTCCCCCCAGCTTATTCTGGTGTCTTCCCTCCTCCTTTCCAGCCCTGATGAAGGGTCTCAGCCTGAAATGTACGTAGACTGTTGATTCCCCTTCACGGATGCTGCATGACCTGCTGAGTTCCTCCAGCATTTTCCTGCAGTCATGCCCTCTGGTCCTTGACTCCTCCTCTACAGGAAACATCCTCTTCACATCCACTCTATCTAAGCCTTTCAAATATTTGCTGGCCCAGAGCCATCAAATGCTCAACATATATTAACCCTTTCGTTCCTGGGATAATTCTCGTGAACTTTCTCTGGACCCTCTCTAATGCCAGAATATCTTTTCTTACATAAGGGAGCTAAAACTGTTCGCAATACTCCAACTATCGTCTGACCAATGCCTTATAAAGCTTCATCTTTACACCTTTGCTGTTATATTCCAGTCCTCTGAAAATGAATACTAACATTGCATTTGCCTTCCTTCCCATTGAGCTGAATCTCCTAAATCCAACTTCTCACTACCCACATGCAATTATCCTAACTCTGATGCTGGTACTCCTCGAGCCCTCTTGTTTCATTACGCTTCCTATTACCCCGCCCTGCATCGTATCAGTCCTATGCTGGTTTGACATTCTAAATGGACATTTTGACTTTCAACTTGTAATGTTCGAATCGTCAGTCATCAAGAAATGCAGTATGGAGTCAGACCTTTCAGGCCAACCAGTCTATTCCAGCCACAGCAAAACCCCGCTCGTTCTGGTTGTCCGTCTTCGGCCAACAACCCTCCATGCCCCTCCCTTTCATAAATCTGTTCCAAGTGCCTCTGAAGTTCTACAGTTGGACCTGCCTCAGCCACTCACAGGCACCCTCTGTGTAAAGGTGTTACTTCTCAGGTTTCTTTTAAATCTCTACCTTCTTATCTCATACCTGTGTCCTCTTGTTTTGGACTCGCCAGCACTGGGGAAATGACAGTTGGGTAAAGATTAGCTTTATTTGTCACATGTGCAGAGAAACATCTAAACACACCGTGAAATGGGTCTTTTCGCGTCGTGAGTGTGCTGGGGGCAGGCCACCAGTGTCGCCATGCTTCCAGTGCCAGTACAGCATGCCCACATTTTACTAACCCGTAATCTGTACATCTTCGGAATGTGGAAGGAAACAGAAGCACTTGGAGGAAACCCACGTGGTCACAGGGAGAATGTACAAACTCCATAAAGACAGGGATAGGAATTGAACCCTGATCTTACAGCTGATACTGTGAAATATTACACTAACCGGTACGCCACCATTCCACCCTTAAACCCCACAGCCTGCGATGGCCGGGAATTGAACCTGGGACAACAACCTGGAAAGGAGTCATGCTTACCACTCCATCACTATCATTCCTCCACACTGTGATGAATCCTGCCATTATCCCTGTGTCCTTCCTTCAAATTCAACCTTCCAAAGTGAATCACTTCACCCTTATCCAACTGAGCTCCACCCGCCACTCAGCCCAGCTCGACAGCCTTCTACATCATCCAAAACTCCGCCATCTTTCATGTCATCTGCAAACTTATTAACCCACCCTTCCACTTCCTCATCCAAGTTATTTGTAAAAATCACAAAGAGCAGACATCTCAGAACAGACGGCTGTGGCCACCATTAGTCAGCAAACTCCAGGACGAAAACTCTCCATAAAAGTATAGAAATCGGAGCAGAATTGGGCCATTTGGCCCTCGAGTTTGCTTCACTACGTCTGAGTTGTTATCCCTCTCAACCCCATAGAAACATAGAAAATAGGTGCAGGAGTAGGCCATTCGGCCCTTCGAACCTGCACCGCCATTCAGTATGATCAAGGCTGATCATCCAACTCAGAACCCTGTACCAGCCTTCCCTCCATACCCCCTGATCCCTTTAGCCACAAGGGCCATATCTAACCCTCTTAAATATAGCCAATGAACTGGCCTCAACTGTTTCCTGTGGCAAAGAATTCCACAGATTCACCACTCTGTGTGAAGAAGTTTTTCCTCATCTCGGTCCTAAAAGGCTTCCCCTTTATCCTTAAACTGTGACCTCTCATTCTGGACTTCCCCAACATCTGGAACAATCTTCCTGCACCTAGCCTGTCCGATCCCTTTATGATTTTATACGCTTCAATAATATTCCCCCTCAATCTTCTAAATTCTAGCGAGTATAAGCCTAGTTGATCCAGTCTTTCATCATATGAAAGTCCTGCCATCCCAGGAATCAATCTGGTGAACCTTCTTTGTACTCCCTCTATAGCAAGGATGTCTTTCCTCAGATTAGGGGACCAAAACTGCACACAATACTCCAGGTGTGGTCTCAACAAGGCCTTGTACAACTGCCTGCCACCTGCCTTCTCCCTGTAACATCTGACACCCTGACTTATCAAGAACCTATCAACCTCTGCTTTAAATATACCCAATGACTTGATCTCCACAGCCTTTTGTGGCAATGAGTTTCACAGATTCTCCACCCTCTGGCTAAAGAAATTCCTCCTCATCTCTGTTCTAAAAGGACGTCCTTCTATTCTGAGGCTGTGCCCTCTGGTCCTGGACTCCCCCCACTAAAAGAAAACATACCACAGATGCTATAGCTGTACCATAAGGTTAATCTTTAATCTTTAAATGAGGCAATGAATTCCCTAGCCTCTGGTTATAGCAATCCCTTCTTACCTCTGTTCTAAATGGGCATCCTCTGCTTTGGGGTGTGCTTTCTGGTCCTAGACTCTGTCACTATAGGAACCACCCTCTACAAATCTACTCAATATCTATTACCACCCTTTGCCTTCTGTGGGCAAGCCACTTCTGTATCCACACGTCCTGGATGCAGTGCCTGCTGACTACCATGGGGATCCTTTCCAAACGTCTTACTAAAATCCAGATACACCTTTTTGAACGTACTCCATGTATTCATTTTGTAGGTACAAAGCTACGACCCCCTGAAGGACGAATGGACTTTTACAACGTCGACTCCTTTTGCTCAAAGGTGCATCAACGCTGTGAGCCTGAACGATTCGTTCTACGTTATGGGAGGGCTGATGGACTCAGTGTACAAGTACAACGCAAAGCAGGGCGTCTGGGCAGTGCTGACCAGTGTTCCAGGACCTCTGGTAAGTTCACCAAGACTGATCAAACCAACTTGACGGTAAATAGAACAGTCAGCACAATACAGGCCCATCGGTCCATGATGTTGTCTCCACCTTTTAACCTGTTCTAAGGAGTGGAGGTGCTTCTCTACCAAAGTAGGTGGAAGGCGCTCCTTCCCTCTACTAGCCTGCAGGTCATCGTTGGGCAAGGTGTGGCACTCAGGGTCACATGAAGCCATGGAGCAGGTGGTGGATGGTCGTACGAGCAGATGGTCCACGTCACAAGTCCTGGTTATGCGACCACTGACGCCAGGCAGACAACCTCTGAAGAGTATTGATCATGGCAGGGGTCACCCATCTTGTAAAGACACTGCCCAGAAGAAGGCGAGGGCAAACCACTTACATAGAAAGATCAGCCACGATCAAGCGTGGTCCTGGAAAAACCATGATTGCCTACGTCATTCGACACAGCACATAACGAATGAACAAATATCAATCGAACCCTTCCCTCTTGTATAGCTCTTGTTTTACTTCCATCCGTAACATGTTTTGTAATAAGCAGGAGGGAACAAAGAACTGGGAAGTGTTCAAAGTAAATATATTATCAAACTTCAGTTATGTCTCCATATGCTACCCTGAGATTCATTTTCTTGTGGGCATTCACAGTAAATAGAAAGTAACACAATAGGAACTGCACACAAAGATGGACAAACAACCAATGTTCAAAAGGCAACCAAATGTGCAAATATAAAATAGAAAAAAGACATAATAATAATAGTAAATAAATAAACAATAAGTATTGAGAACCTGAGTTGTAAGTAAAGGCATCCGTTAGTCTTGCGAGACCATGGATCTGTGCCTGGAAAGTCTCCACTCTCCAGGGCGCAGGCCTGGGCAAGGTTGTATGGAAGACCAGCAGTTGTCCATGCTGCAAGTCTCCCCTCTCCATGACACCGATGTTGTCCAAGGGAAGGGCATTAGGACCCATACAGCTTGGCACCAGTGTCGTCGCAGAGCAATGTGTGATTAAGTGCCTTGCTCAAGGACACAACACGTTGCCTCGGCTGGGGCTCGAACTCACGACCTTCAGGTCGCTAGTCCAATGCCTTAACCACTTGGCCACTTGCCCACACAACATGAGTTGTTGAGTCCTTGAAACTGAGTCCATAGGTTGTGGAATCAGTTCAGCGTTTGGATGAGTGAAGTTATCCACGTTGGTTCAGGAGCCTGATGGTTGAGGGGTAATAACTGTTCCTGAACCTGGTGGTGTGGGTCCTGAGGGTCCTGTACCTCCTTCCCGATGGCAGCATGGCCTGGATGGTAGGGTTCCTTGATGCTGGATGCTGCTTTCCTTCAAGAGTGCTCCTTGCAGATGTGCTCAATGGGTGGAGAGGGCTTTTCCTGCAATGGTTTGGGCCGTATCCACTACTTGTTGTAGGCTTTTTTGTTTTGTATTTGCACAGTAATTGTCCTTTGCACACTGGTCATTAGTTCGTCCTGTTAGATGCAATCTTTCATTGATTCTGATATGGTTCTTGAACTTACTGTATATGCCCGCAGGAAGATGCATCTTGGGGTTGTATACGGTGATGTACTGTTGTTTCTTTGAACGTCACTTTTCTGTCCAAGGGCATTGGTGCTTCCGTACCAGGCCATGCTGCAGCCAGTCAGTATATTCTCCCATGATGGCGTGGAAATGTTGGGTGACAATAGATTTAAAAAAAATTGATCTCTTCTTTCACAGGAGAACAGTGGACTGACGGTCTGCGGTGGCATGGTCTATGTCCTGGGAGGGAAAGACGCTTTGGCAGAAGGCACGGACCGAGTTCTCTGCATTGACCCCACCTCGGGCAAGATGAGCCAGTTGTCCAACATGCCACGTTGCATCAGCTATCATGGATGTGTCACCATCCACCAGCATGTGAGGCAGCGCACACAGGCTTTCTGAGGACATGCTCAACACTGGATGTTAGATGAGATACCAGAAAAGGTCCTTTCCCTAACCTGTTACAAGCCAGCCTGTCAGAAAGGGCAGAGGGTTCTGTTGTCACAAAATGGAGAATGCACTGTTTCCATGAGTGACTTGCTATCTCCTGTACTCCTAATCCATCCTGAGGGATCCTGACTGTAGAAAATTCCCTGTCTAATGTCCAAACTCATTACTCCCTCTTGTACTGTCATTAAACATTGACTTCAGCTAACTGATCCCTAAATGTTTCAACTTAATATCAGAGAATGTATACAACTTGAAATTCTTACTCTTCTCAGACATCCACGAAAAAATAAACTCCAAAGTATAAATGACAGTAACATCAGAGCTCCAAAGCTCCCCCACCCCCGCTGACACACAGGCAGCAGCAGAAACATTGGCCCTCCACCCCCCCCCCCACTTGCACCACATCTCCAATTCTCTTGGAGTTTAGAAAATGTAGGCTAGAATGTATCCAAGAATGGGATGTCCACAGGATTTGGAGAAGATGTTCAACACCTCTCAGCTCCCAGAGAGAAATCCATTTCTTCAGGAAAGTCCCCCCAACCCCGTCATCTGTGTGCAAAACACTGAGAATGGCACTTGCAAACCTGGTCAGTGGAGTTCTGGGCTTGGGAGAGGCTGTTGGTAGTTACTGTACTGCATTGATTGTACACATTTCCGGCACCGTGCACTGGCGGTGAAGGAGTGAACATTTAAGGCGATGGATGAATGGGACCCGGAATGAAATGCTTCTTCAAGCACGGACACACTTTTTTCTGTCCCTCCATGTGCACCTGCTCTGCTGACAGGAGATTCATGAGGTGCACTCATTCCTCAACAATGTCCCAGTAACCATAACATGCCCATCTGCTGTGCCTTAACAAATCTGAAATGTTGCATCACATTCTACATTCACCCGTTCAATTGCCATCACTGAGGGTGATGTGGTCTCTCTGTGTTCAACTGACCATTATCATCCGAACCACTTAAAGGTAAAGGTTCTTAAAGGGAAACTGTCATACCTCACTAGCATAGAATATGTTTCAGGAGTATCTTCTGCTTATGCTCAAAACTGTGAAATGTCTTCAACTATTGTTAACCTTGATTTAATACCTACCTGCTCATTAATCTTGAAATGTGAAGTTGTTTTTTATTGTGAGTATTGGCTCTGTGTGCTAGAACTTGCCTAATGCCCTTCCCCTCTTGTTAAAGGGTCTCGGCCCGAAAAATCAACTGTTTGTTCGTTTCCATAGATGCTGCCTGAGCTGCTGAGTTCCTCCAGCGTTTTCTGCGTGTTGCCTAACGAACACTGTCTCAGCTTTAGCCAGAGGGTAGTGAGTTTATGGAATTCATTGCCATGAACGGTAATGGAGGCCAAGTCATTGAGTATATTTAAAGCAGAGGTTCAGAGTAAATTTATTGTCAAAGCATGTATGTGTCACTATACATTACCCTGAGATTCATTTTCTTGTGGGCAATCACTGTAAATACAAGAAACACAGGAGAATCAGTGAAAGACTGTAAGCAGCAGGTCAGAGAAGCAGCCAAACATGCAAAAGACAACAAACTACAAATACTAAAATAAGTAAATAAATAAACAAACAAACAAGCAAGCAAGCAGTGACTATTGAATATAAGATGAAGAGTTCTTGAAAGTGAGTCCACAGGTTGTGGGAACAGTTCAGTGTTGGGGTGAGTGAAGTTTGGTGAAGCTATCCCTTTCAGAGCGAGAGGTTGATGCTTGAGGGATAATAACTGTTCCTGGACCTGGTGGTGTGGGTCCTGATGTTCCTGTGCCTTCCTTAATGAGAACATGAGATAATGAGTCCATAGGTTGCAGGAACAGTTCAGTGGTGGGACGAATGTAATTATCCCCTCTGGTTCAAGAGCCTGATGGTTGAGAGGTGACTCACATACAAGACCAACAAATTATACAAGTATTGATAGGTATGTAAATGCAACAGATGCTGCAGATGTTGAAAATCCAGGGTAACACATGCAAAATGCTGGAGGAACTTAGCAGTCAGGCAGCATCTATGGAAAAGAATAAAAAGTTGATATTTTTGGCCAAGAGAGTGTCAGGAGTTACAGAGTGAAGACTGGAGGATATGGCTGAGAAGGATAATAAATCAGCCATGAGGGAATGGTGGACAGACTCTGGGCTGAAAGGCCTCGTCCTGCTCCTATATCTTATGATCATCTTCATTCTACATTAGTCTTGGTGAGAGGTCAGTCTCACTCACAGGGGTTTACATCCTGGGGTCCATTGACCCCTTAATGGCATTAGTCCATGGTATCAAAAATGTTGGGAACCCCTGGTCTAGCAAGATTGATCCTTTCTCAGCCTTCAGCTAGACCACAAATAATGCATGAATCAAACTCTTTCACCAACATGTTCTATTTCTTACTCTCTTATCCCAACCAACTAAAATACATTAACCTGTTTTCCCTCTGATTGGATGGACAGAGATTGTGGTGAAACAGCAAGGTTTGTGGAAATGTTCCCCAGCTCTGTGTTTCAGCTCCAGGCTCTGGATCCATGATCTGAGCTGCAACTCTGGACTGTAACACAGGGAAATGAAAACACGAGCTTGCTTAACCGACCCTCATAAGACGTGCTCTCTAATCTAGGCAGCATCCTGGTAAATGTCCTCTACACTCTCTCTAAAGTTTCCACATCCTTTAATTGATGTTTCTGGGAAAACATTTGTGGAGGGGGACTTGAACCCACAACCTTCTGGATCATACCCAGCTGTCTAACCCACTGAGCCAAGATACTGAGCCTTATTTGCTTTGCTGTTGTTGATACTAGAGTTAGAATTAAGCAATGTCTTTGTTAATTGTGTTATTGTTGTGAGCTTTCTGTTGTAATATTTAAGCAATATAGTTTATATAATCCGTTAATTAATGTATATTCAGGACCAAATAAAACTTTTCTATGTTTAGCACTGTCTTCTTCACAATGGCTCTGAATTAAATTAGTTGGCCAAGAAAGAACTTGAATTCCTCTAAAGTCTATGATAGACATACAAAATGATGAAGATTATAGACAGGGAAGATTCAAGCGGTGTTTTCCCCACTGAGGTTGGGTGAGACTAGAACTGGAGTTCAAGGGTTAAGGGTGAAATACAAAATGTTTAAGGGGAGCCTGAGGGGGAACTTCTTCACTCAGGGTAGTGAGAGTGTGGAAGTGATGCATGCAGATTTCAATACCTAGGAGAAGTTTGGATAGGTACATGGATGGGAGTATTTAAGGCAGAGATTGATAGGTATCTGAGTAGCCAGGGCATCAAAGGTTATGGTGAGAAGGCGGGGGAGTGGGACTAAATGGGAGAATGGATCAGCTCATGATAAAATGGTGGAGCAGACTCGATGGGCTGAATGGCCGACTTCTGCTCCTTTGTCTTTTGGTCTATGGTCTTATGAGAGGGGTATGGAGGGCTATGTCTGGGTGCAGGTCAGTGGGACCAGGCAGAATAACAATTCAGAATGGACTAGATGTGCCAAACTATGTCGCTGCTTGAAGTGGATGTGCTACAGGAGCAGAAGACCACAAACATGCACTCAGTGGCCACCTTGTTGGAGGCACTTCCCTGCAGGAGCCACTCGATGTATTAGTCTGAGTTCGTAATGAGGTAGATTGGGGTCCAGAGAGCACTGGGTTTGGCACTAGAGTTCGGAGAGGACAAAGTCTGTCAGTGGGATTCCTTGCCACAGAGTGTCCTCAAAGAGCAGATGGTGCCCAGATACGAGTGATAATGCGTATTACTGCCCAACTGGAAATGATCTTTGGTATCTGGAAACAGGCCAAGTACAATTGTACCTGATTTAGACCCCACGGAACATAGAACAGTACAGTACAGGTACAGGACCTTTGGCCCATTCAGTCTACACTGAACATGTTGCCAAGATAAACTAATCCTGTCTGCCTACAGATGTCCATATCCCTCCTCCTCTTGCATATTCTTCTTGAAGAGCCTCTTTAATGCCTCCATCACCAGCCATGGCAGCTCATTCCAGCCAACTCTGTGCTTAGAAAAAAAAATAACTTGCCCCACACATCTTAACTCTCTCATCTTAAAAGCATGCCCTCTGGTATTAGACATTATAACCCTGGGGTAAAAGATACAGGCTTTTCTACCCCTCTCATCATCCTAGAAAAATTCTATCATCTCCCCGCATCCTCCACCACTCCAGGGAAAACCATCCAAATTTGTCCAAACACTCCCGACAGCCAATACTCTCGAATCCAGGCAGCATCCTGGTGAACCTCTTCTGTAATACAGGATATAGGAGAGGCTGGTCAAACCCTTATTGAGCTGGGACCCCAAACTTTCCCCGGGCCTCTTAATAACAGGTTAATTCCTGATATCCTATCAACCCCACCAACCACAGACATTCTTTCTCCTCCCTGCTCCCATCTGGCAGAAGATACAAAAACCTGAAAGCGCATACCATCTAAAAGATAAAAAGATGTTAGTTAAAAGCAAGGTTAAATAAATAGGTTTTGAGCTGGCGTTTAAAAGTGACAACTGAATCTGCATCCCTTATAGCTTTAGGTAGAGTTCACAGTTTAGCAATGTAGTTCAAAAAAAGCTGAGCTGCCAATTATCTTTTGAGGGAGATTATTTAAATTTAAGAGACTGGCAGAAGAAGATCCGAGAGTTCGAATAGGATTAGAAAACAAAAGCAGTTCTGTGACTTACTCTGATCTCAGATCATTAAGAGCTTTAAAAACAAGTAAGAGGAATTTAAAATCAATTCTAAAAGATACAGGAAGCCGATGCAGAGTAGCTAGGATGGGAGTGATCTGCTCCCTCAAGCTGGATTTGGTTAAAAGTCTAGCAGCGGCATTCTAAAAGAGTTGAAGTTTGTCAACAGATTACTTTGGAAGGCCAGTAATAAGTGCCTTGCAGAAATCTGGTCTAATTATTGAGCAATGCACCAGGACAATCATAAGACCATAAGACCTAAGACAAAGGAGCAGAAGTTGACCATTCGGCCCATCGAGTCTGCTCCACCATTTTATCATGAGCTGATCCATTCTCCCAATTAGTCCCACTCCCCCGCCTTCTCACCGTAACCCTTAATGCCCTGGCTACTCAGATACCTATCAATCTCTACCTTAAATACACCCAATGACTTGGCCTCCACTGCTGCCCGTGGCAACAAATTCCATAGATTCACCACCCTCTGGCTAAAAAAAATTTCTTCGCACCTCTGTTCTGAATGGGCGCCCTTCAATCCTTAAGTCATGCCCTCTCGTACTAGACTCCCTCATCACGGGAAACAACTTTGCCACATCCACTCTGTCCACGCCTTTCAATATTTGAAATGTTTCTATGAGGTCTCCCCTCATTCTTCTAAACTCCAGTAGATCTGCTGCCTCACAGATCTAACACCCCAGTTGAATCCTGATCTCCACTGCTGTTCTGTAAGGAGTTTGTACGTCTCCCTTCCTGTAATGGGGTGGCCAGAACTGAGAGTGGCTCAGTAGTGTGGTGGTTAGTGTTATGCTATTACAGTGCTATTGACCCCAGTGCAATTTTCTGCTCAGTGTAAGGAGTTTCGTATGTTCTCCCTGTGAACATGGTTACAATGGGACGTTAATCAAATGCAGAGCTGGACTGGTCTTCCTGTAATGTGGTGTTCAGAACTACACACAATACTAGAAGGGTGGCCAACCAAAGTTTTATACGAGGGCAGTCCGGCCCCCTCAGGTCACCGGAGTACTAGTCTGGAAGTTGAGGCTGAACGGCAAATCTGTGTTTGGCAGATCCTGGCTCAGTGATCTGGAGGTTTAAGTCCAGAACGCGGAGAGTCAAGAAGTAAGAAGCCCAATTATTGAAGACCAAAGTCGACAAGCCAAAAAGATTGGGTCTGAGAGTTCTGGCCGCGGTTTGGAAGCTCTTCGCCGGGTATCTGCGAGTCTAGGGCCAAGGACTGGAGGTTGGAGGCCTGTCTCTGTGTGTAATGGTGGGTAGGTGGGAAAGAACATGTCTTGCTGCTGTTGGTTTGTTTTCAAGTTCACAGACATCCCACCCTGCAAAAACTCATTTCAGGGAGGTAGCACCATCAATTTGCGGGAGACTCCCTGGAGAGGTGGGATGTTTGCAATAGAGTAGCTCCTTAGCTGCTAGCCAGCTAGTTTAAATAACGTTAGCTATGCTAATGAATGAATGACACCTGTTAAACTCACCTCAACATGACTTTTACAGTCTTAACCCACCATGGGAATAGAAAAGTCACAGTTGGAAACAGTGCAGCGAGCAACACTGTCATTATTTTGACCCCCATTAGGAAGGGGTACACTTTAGTGTAGTCTGGGGTGACATACGTTTTATATTTTTTTGGAATACTCTGCCATGGCACGCTCTCTCTCGCTCTCTCTTGTGGTCGCTCGCGCGCTCTCGCTTGCTTTCTCTCTCGCTCGCAATCAAAAAAATTGATTTCCGTGATATTGTATATAATTTGCAGGCATCAGGGAGCCACTATTAATATGCGGGAGACTCCCGGAAGTTCCGGGAGAGGTGGGATGTCTGACTTCAAGTTTAATTGTCACTTAACCACACATGAATCCCCAGGGAGACAGCCAAACAAAACAGCGTTTCTCTGGGATCAAGGTGAAAAACACAGTATGAACAGTCAGTCACAACACAAGGCACACATTGCACGTATAAGACAGCAGTAAAATACATTCAGAGAAAAAAAAAGTCCAAGTCCCTGAATCCATGAATCTTACAGCAGTCTGCAGTTGAACACATCTGCCAAGTGAACACTCGGCGCTGCCTGAGGTGGAGCACACCGATTCTGACACTGCTGTCCTGGGGCACAGTGGTACGAGGCCTACTCCTCGCTATGACTGAGGTCATGCAGCTCCCCCACCATCCGCCCCCTTCCACCTTTTGCCAATAAAACAGAGTATTGGGCTTGCAGCATTCCACATTACCAATGTCCAACAGGGTCTTGCCATCGCGAGAAAAGCAATGAAGGCAATCACTCACTCTCAGACTGCACACTGCCTTCACGCATCAGCGCCTCTCTGCGGTGGGCAGCAATGTGATCTGCACTAAGTCCAGCTCCTTCAGTCTCTCTGCCAATAAGCAACTCATTGACAGGCCTATTTTTTTAATACACATCGCCAGACTAATCAAGGCAAGTGTTTTGTCAGCCTTCAATACCACTTTATCCACCTTCAGGGAGATAAAACACATAGAAGCAGAATTAGGCCATTCAGCCCATCGAGTCTGCTTCACCATTAAACAAAGGCTGATTTATCCTTCTCAACTCCATTCTCCCGCCTTCTCCTCATAAACTTTGACACCCTCACTAATCAAGAGCCTATCAACTTCCACTTTAAACATTCCAAATGACCTGGCCTCCACAGCTGTCTATGACAATTCCACAGATTCACCAGGCTCTAGCTAAAGAAATTCCTGCTCGTCTCTATTTTAAAGGGGCACCCTTGTACTCAGAGGCTGTGCCCTCTTGTCCTATGCTGCCCCACTATAAGATACGTCTTCTCCACGTCCACGCTAGTTAGACCTTTCAATTTTAAATAGGTTTGAATGAGATACCCCCATCATCTTTCTAAACTCCAGCAAGCACAGGCCTAGAGCCATCAAATGCTCCTCATACATTAACTCTTTCAGTCCTGGGATTATTCTCGTGAACCTCTCTAGACCTTCTCCAATGCCAGCACATCCTTTCTTAGGTTAAGGTCCCAAAACTGTTCTCAGTACTCCAAGTGCGATCTGACTGATGCCTTATAAACCTTCAGCATTACATCCTTGCTCTTATATTCTAATCCTCTCAAAATGAATGCTAACATTGCATTTGCCTTCCTTACCACTGACTCATCCTGCAAGTTAACTTTTCGGGAATCTTGCACAAGGGATCCCGTTTTTGAATTGGCACCCCATTTAGAAAATAGTCTATGTCCTATTTCTTCTGCCAAATTGCATGACCAGTGCATGAGATATAGATATGTACTCCAGCAGATCAATGCTTCCTCGACCCGCTGGCCAAAGTCCCGTGTCTGCCAGTCGCTGCAGGTTTGCTGTGGAAGCTGAAGGCCCAGTGTCTGTGAATCCAAAGAAGACAACTTGTTCTGGGGTTTCGAGGACTGCGCACGTGGGTGGGTGGGGAGGGAGGGAGGGACGCGGCTTGTTTTGCTGTTGTTGCTTTGTCACCTGGTATACTCCGTTTTGTTGTGTCCTGAGCTGTTCTGCCAAGTTATCTCGCCGGCATGTGTGGCGGTGTTTGTGAGCCGCCCCCCAGCACCATCTTGAGTGTGTTGTTTTGTTAACCCAAACAATGAATTTCAGTGTATTTATTTAATTTTTTTTGCTTT
This sequence comes from Mobula birostris, assembly GCF_030028105.1. Taxonomy (NCBI): domain Eukaryota; kingdom Metazoa; phylum Chordata; class Chondrichthyes; order Myliobatiformes; family Myliobatidae; genus Mobula; species Mobula birostris. The sequence continues at coordinate 7,314,182 of NC_092376.1, read as the reverse complement.
AGATATGCAGTGTGGAACAGCCCAATGAGTCATGCTGCCCGGCAACCCACCTAATTATTTACCTACTGCCCTTTACGCTGCTGGCATTGTGGGCAGCAATGAAGGTCCTCCATCTGTGTCCATACAGTCACAGAGATATGTAAGGGTTCTTCAATGCTTTTTTTTTTAACCCGTCAGGGTTGTTAGCCCTGAGCTGACCCCCGCACGCCCCCCCCCAAACCTAGCGCAGTCTTAGTCTGGCCTCTACCCTTTGACCTCTTTGGCATGGGTGACCCTACCAAGAACCAAAGCATAAAGGCCTGATTCCAGCCAACATAGCTCTCCGGGTCATTGAGGCACGCAAGCCTCCAAACCACGACGAGACTGAGGTTCTCTTGTTGGACTCACCTAATTAGTCTTTGCCTAATCACAGGACAATTTATAGTGACCAATTAACCTACCAACTGATATGTCTACGTACTGTGGGAAGAAACCGGAGAATCCAGAGGAAACCCATGCAGTCACGGGGAGAGCATACAAATTCCTTATGGACGGCATGGAATTGAACTCTGAACTCCAGCACCCTTAGCGTTGGGCTAACCGCTACACTACTGTGGTACCTCAATTTATCATATATACATTGTCTGTTCAAATCTATATCTGATTCAGAGTTTGCTGTCTAGTTTCTGTTGTGTATTTGTATATTGTTAGATTAAACCTTTGTTGCTTACATAATTCATTACACGCTATATATAAAAGTACGGGAATGGCAAACGTCATTACACCACCTCGTCATATGTGCACGTCTTGCTGAAAGTAAAATCAAAGAGTACATGTTTTTCTTTCAATTCATTTATGTTTAGGCATTACAAAGCATAACAGTTTCGCCTTTTGCATTTGACCTGCCGAACTGTAACGTCTCTCAGTTGTCTGGATTAAACTCCATCTGCCATTTCTCCACTCATAAATGTCAAAGGTAACAGAGTGACACCCCCTAAACCTCTCTCCGCAAGTTTCGTCAGAGACCGACTGGGAGTGACTCGTTGACCCTCTCAGAGAGCAAACTATGAAATGAAAGTGGCTTAGAATTAAACATTAGACTAAGCTTCATGCTCCCTCGTATATCTTTCTAATATTCTGACAGCTTGAAGACTACTCCTTTAATCAAAATTCTATCACCATTTGGGCCTAACCACAACCCCTGCACACTTTCTCTTTCAGAGTCTGGTCACAGGAGACTGGAGCCTGTTAATTATACGTGAACCACTTTCCCAGGGCTGGTCTCCAAGGGGTAAGAAGTGAATATACCATCTGTCAACAACTCCACCTCCTGGCATCAATTAAAGTCTGGCCCGGTTCTTCTCTTTAAGCACCGGCCTACAGGCCTGGGTTTCTATGGAAACCCATGAGCAGTATCTTGCTGACAATATCTGTAGATTATTCAGCACCGAAGCTGGGTACCCCAGTGGTTTAGGGAGATGCCGTGGTTAATCCTAAACCCTAATGATCTGTGTGCTCGCTCTTCCCTAGTTGAACAGCCAGAGAAATTACCCAGGATTATCCATTACAACAGGAAGGAAATAGTGGAAAGCAGAGAACTAACTAAGTATCTCTCCTTCTTCTTCTTCCTCTCCCTCACCCCTCTGTTGTGTTCTTTACACATACCGTGGGTTACTAAGAACAAACCATATTCTGGAAGAATTAAAACCAGAACGTTTATTTACAACAGCAAACAGCAATCACATCTTTAACATATAGTTTCTAGATCATTCTGTCATTTCTGCGCATGCTCCGGAATCTGTCCAATCACGTTCTTACACGTGACACGTGATATCACGTCTTCCTTTCCTTAAAAAGAAAAACAATTAGCAACATTGATCAGTACAAATACATAATTTAACATGTCTCTAGTCTCTCTGGGGGTTTACGAACACGAGTTGACCTTCTAAGTGATTCACACAGTTCTTGTGTTTCGTGGTTATTTCCATGTTTTGTCTGGTCTGCATCAGTTTACTGAAACTCTGAAGTTGGCTCTTTCTTAAGGCCTTTGCAATTCCTTCTTAACACTGCTCCTTCTTCTGTTTGGACCATGTATGATCTGGGTTGTACTCCTTCAAGTACTGTGGCTTTCTATGTCCATGCGTTCATCTTGTCTTGTATCTTCACTTTATCTCCTTGGTGCAGTTCAGGTAATGGACGTGAACATCTGTCAAAGTATTTTTTCTGCTTTGCTTTGTGTTCATCTTTCCAGCTTTTCACTTGTTCACCTCCCTCTGTCCTCAGAAGACTCTCATCTTTTGGCAGATTGGGTCTCAAACGGCGTCCCATCAAAAGCTGAGCAGGTGAAAATCCACATTCAAGTGGAGTAGTACAATAGGCTAACAAAGCTTTATAAAAATCACCTCCACTATCTTTTGCTTTGTGCATCAGTTTGTTGATAATTCCTACCGACTTCTCAACTAATCCATTGGACTGAGGGAAAATTGAACTGGATGTTGTATGAACAAAGCCCCATTCATGAGCAAAATGTTTCATATATTCACCATTGAATTGTGGACCATTGTCTGTGAAAACTTCATCAGGTACACCATGTCTGGAAAAAACTGATTTCATGCATGTAATTACATTCTCTGCTGTTGTTCTGCTCAGACCACGCACTTCAGGATACAACGAGTAGTAATCTGTTATTAATAGAAAATCTTTGCTGTCAGTTACAAAACGATCAACGCCTACCTTCTGATAAGGTCTCTGAGGACTAGGATGTGGATGCAGTGGCTTCTTAGGGTTGCTAGGGTGATATTTAAAGCATATTTGACAAGAACACACCAATTCTGCAATTTCTTGATTCATCCTGGGCCAAAACATCCCTTCCTGCACCCTTCTCGTACGCTTTTCAATACCTAGGTGCCCTTCATGAATTTTCCCAAGCATTTCTTTTTGGAGACTTTTAGGAATCACAATACTGCTACCTTTGTACAATATCCCATCCACAACAGAAAGTTCTGATCTGTGGTTCCAATATTCTTGTACTTCTGAGGTACAGTCATGCCTATTATCTGGCCATCCACTTGTATAATCTGACTGAGAATTTTGTCCTTCTCTGTCTCAAGACGCAGCAGCTCCAACTTTTTGGGAGCAACAGGTACAGTTTCCATGACCATATCAATAAATACCTGAACATCAATAACGTTCCTGTGACTGTCTTTTGTTGTTGGATCCACAGCTCTGGAAAGTGTGTCAGCCGTGTACATGACTTTTCCAGGTGTGTATGACACATTCAACACACTTGATCATCATTCACTGAATTCGCAAAGGACAATCGCTTAAAGGTTTGTTAAACAATACAATCAAAGGCTTATGATCAGTTTCAACATCAATAGATTGCCCTGACACAAACTGATGAAATCTCTCACAAGCAAACATAATGCTGAGCAATTCTTTTTCAATTTGGGCATACTTGTTATGTGTAAGAACGTGATTGGACGGAGTCAGGAGCATGCGCAGAAATGAGAGAATGATCTAGAAAGCATGGCTGTAAGAAACGTGGTTGCAGTTTGCTGTTGTAAATAAAACTTCTAGTTCTATTCTTTCAGAATATGATTTGTTCTTATTAACCCATGGTACGTATAAAGAACACAACACCCTCCCTCTCCTTCTCCCTCTCCCTCTTCCCCCCTCCCTCCCCTTCCCCCTCTCTGTCCTTATTCTCCCTTCCCCCCCTTCTCCCTCTCAGCCCCTCTCCCTCTTCCCTCACTCCCACTCTCCCTCCCCTCTCTCTACCCTCTCTCCCCCTCTCTCCCTTTCTCTCCCTTCCCCTCCCCCTCCCTTTCTTCCCCTCCTACCCTCTCTCCGTGGCCAAGTGGTTAAGGACTCGACTAGTGATCTGAAGGTCGTGAGTTTGAGCCCCAGCCAAGGCTGCGTGTTGTGTCTTTGAGCAAGGCACTTAATCACACATTGCTCTGCGACGACACCGGTGCCAAACTGTATCGGCCCCTTGCCCTTCCCTTGGATAACATTGGTGTTGTGGAGAGCGGAGACTTGCAGCATGGGCGACTGCTGGTCTTCCATACAACCCTGCCCAGGCCTGCGCCCTGGAGAGTGAAGACTTTCCAGGCGCAGATCCATGGTCTCGCAAGACTAACGGATGCCTTTACTTACCCTCTCTCCCTCCCTCCACCTCTCTTTCCATTTCCCTCATCTCCCTCCACCCCTCTCCCTCCCTCTCCTGCTCACCCTCCCTCTTCCTACCCCCTCTCCCACTCCCTACCCCCCTCCCCTCTCTATTTCCCCTACCCCTCTTTTTGTGTCTGTCCGCTCTGCCACTCACTTTCCAAAATCAGAACCAGGGTCAGGATTATCATCACTGACAAATGTCGCGAAGTTTACTGTTTTTCAGTAGCAATACGGAAAAAGGCAGCCGCCGGTTACAACGGGAAAGAGATGTAGTACAAGTAGGATGAAAAGGGAGCAAAATGGTGAGCTGGTTGTTCATCAGCCATTCAGAAACCTGGTGGTGGAGGGGAAGAGGCTGCTCCTGAAACAGTGTGTGTGTGCCTTCAGGCTCCTGCGCCTCCTGCCCGATGCTATTAATGAGAAGAGACCATTTCATGGGTGGTGAGGATCTTTAATGATAGATGCATGAAGTGTCACGGCGGTGCTCAGTCAGACATACTGCAGAACCCATCGCGTGAGGTGTTATGGGTGGAACTGAGAAATAAGAAAGGTATGACCACTTTAATGGGCTATAGTACAGGCCACCAAACAGTCCGTGGGATTTCGAGGAGCAAATCTGTAGAGAGATCGCAGACTGTTGCAAGGAACATAAGGTTGTTATGTTTGGTGATTTTTAAGGTTTCACATATTGACTGGGACTCCCACATTGTAAAGGAGCTGGAGGAGAAAGGGTTTGTCAAATGCATTCAGGAACACTTCCATCATCAGTATGCAGAAGTTCCAATGAGCGAGCGTGCGATTCTTGACCTGCTATTAGGGAATGAGACAGGGCAGGTGACAGAAGTTTGTGTAAGGGAACACTTTGCATCTAGTGATCATAATGCCATTAGATCCAAAGTCAATATGCAAAGAGATAGGTCTAGTCCACGGGTTGAGATTCTAAACTGGGGAAAGGACAATTTTGATGGCACCAGAAATGATCTGGCAATTGTGGATTAGGATTTCAAGTGCAGCCGTAAATTCTCAGTTGGATTGAGGTCTGGACTCTGACTCGGCAACTCCACAGGTCATTAACTTTGTTGTTTTTAAGCCATTCCTGTGTAGATTTGCCTTTATGCTTGGGGTCATTGTCTTGCTGGAAAACAAATCTTCTCTCTAGTCGCAGTTCTCTTGCAGACTGCATCAGGTTTTCGCTACATTCATTTTACCAGTGAATTTCTAAGTCACTGAATATCCCTTGGAGTACAGTTAAATCAATCATCAAGAATTGGAAAGAATATGGCACAGCTGAAAATCTGCCTAGAGCAGGCCGTCCTCAAAAACTGAGTCACCGTGCAAGAAGGGGATTAGTGAGGGAGGCCATCAAGAGACCTACGACAACTCTGGAGGAGTTTCAAGTTTCAGTGGCTGAGATGGGAGAGACTGTGCATACAACAACTGTTGCCCGGGTGCTTCACCAATCACAGCTTTATGGGAGAGTGGCAAAGAGAAAGCCACTGTTGAAAAAAACTGACATGAAATCTTGGCTAGAGTTTGCCAGAAGGCTTATGGTTAAGGACTCACAGTCAACGAATGGTTTTCTTTTCCTGTATGTAATTATTTTTATTTTGTAATATTTCTGAATAAAGTATTTTTGGAAAAAAAAGACACAACCGGAAAAAGGTTCTATGGTCTGATGAAACCAAACTTAAGGTTTTTGGCCATCAGACTAAATACTATGTTTGGCATAAGCCAAAATTCACACAGTCACACCCACCACTCTCTCTGTGGGGGAAAAAACTTGCCCCTCACATCTCCTTTGAAATTATCCCCTCTCACGATAAATGCATGCCATCTGGAATCAGATATTTCAACCCTGGGAAAAAGATACAGTCTGTCTACTCTATCTCTGCCTCTCATAATCTTTTAAACTTCTATCCGATCTCCCCTCAGCCTGCACCACTCCAGAGAAAACGAGCCAAGTTTCCAGTTTGTCCATATGCCCTCTATTCAGGAACTATCATTGCCCTGACCGAACAGCAGCAGGCACCCAAGTTTTAGCACTCCTATTCTTTGGGGTTTGGATGTCTGCCACTGTCACTTTAAGACTCAGACTGCCAATTATTGCCTGCCACATTCCTTCATGGAAAGTCAATACTGAAAGGCCTCACCCTGCGCACTCTGTGCTCATTGCAGGAGTTCCATTTCTAGTACTACTGTTTGTGATTTCACCTTTGGATTTCGTTTGTGACACCCGATTTATTTCAAGTCTGAGCCCCAGTGTTTTCTAGACCTTACCCTGCACCTAGGTTCACCACCACTCGTCTCTCATTACAGGAACAGGCCCTTCGGACCACAATGTTGTGCCGAACCAATTAAATTAGAAATCAAATGGGCAGCTAGACTAATCCCCTGAGTGCACAATGTCCACATCCCTCAATTTTCCTCACATTCATGTGCCTGTCTAAACGTCTCTTAAAAGTCCCTAATGTGTCTGCCTCTACCACCACCCCAGACAGTACATTCCAGGCACTCACCACCGTGTGTAAAAAAAACTTCCCCTTCCCATCTCCTTTGAAATTACCCCCTCTCACAATAAATGCATGATGGTCAAGAGGCTTTGAGCGAAGGAGGGGTATGGACCATGTGCTGGCAGAAGGAATTGAGTTTAATTTGGTATCATGCTCGGAACAAACGCCTGTGCTGTGCTATATTCAAGGTAATGTACACTGCGATGCTATTCCGTGTGTTGCCTGCAGGTGGTGCTATTAGTCACACTGTTATTCTCCGTGGTTCCTGTAGTTTGCTGTAGCCCAGGGTGGTAATAGGGATAAGCTCCCACTACCTATTAAATGCCCCCAATGGTCTCAAGTAGCCTCTGACAGCTAAGTCCAGCTCCGGGCCTTCATGTGTAGTTTAGCTGTTGAGCCCGACGGAACTGTTTCCACTGACAGGAGAAGGGGCAACCACAAGTTATTAGCGCCTTAAAAACCAGTCACTTGGGGCAGATGGGGTATATCAGCTGTGGTTGGTAGCTCGTCTAGGAAGAGGAAAACTCTGATTTCAAACCTCTGCTGCTTTGCGGCTATACCCACTCGTGGGGAAGGCATCGGGGGTAGACCCCGAGAGAAAATTCCGGAGCTGGAGCCCCTAAGGCAGTCATACACTGAATTCAATGCTGACTGGTAACTCCCGCGACGGTGCTGGTGCCGAACTGTATCGACTCCACAATTCCTCTGGATTCATCAGCTGTGTGGGCAGGGGCAGCCTGCTGCATGGGCAACAGCTTGCTCTCCATATCGTACTGCCTTGGCTTGCTTATCACGCAGACAGCTGGGGCGCAACACCCATTATCGACCCTGACAGAAGGGGGGGGGGTCTCTGTTCTCCGTGAACACAAGATATTTTGCAGATGTTGGAAATCTAAAGCAACACACGCACGCATACGAGGAACAAAGCCGTCATTTCGGACCGAGTCGACAGCTATTTATTCTGCTCTATAGAAGCTGTCTGACCCCTGAATTCCTCCAGCGTATTTTGTGTATTCTCTGTAAATACGCATCCAGTACAGGTAGTTCCACTATGATGTGTGCTTACAATGAGAATTGTTTGTGGTTGTTTGGATTCGGGAACGCACTACGCGGACTGCTATTGTGATCGGGAAAATCCCGTGATCCGTGATCCGGATGCATCATGGCCTGGTACGCATCTGCTCTGCCCCAGACCGCGAGAAGCAGCAGAGAGTTGTGATCACAGCTCAGAACGTTACAGAAACCAGCCTCCCCTCCATGGACTCAAGTTACACTTCTCACTGCCTCGGTAAAGCAGCCGGCATAATCAAAGACCCCACCCACCCTGGACATCTCCTCTCCTCCCATCGGGCAGAAGATACAAAAGCCTGAAAGCACGTACCACCAGGCTTCTATCAAGCTGTTATTAGACTGTTGAATGGTTCCCCACCACAATAATTTATGGTTTTATTGTGAATGCTGCATATCTGATGCTCTATTCCCCTGCGGCTGCTGCAAGTAAGTTTTTCACTGCACCTGTGCAGACGCATACTTGTGTGTGTGGTAACAAACACGGCTTTGACTTTGGTCATTGTCTCTGAGGAACAGCATTGCCAATGTGAGCCAGGAGTTCAGGGGTCACAGCCAGAGACAACAGCCCAGCAGTAAAGGTGAACATCTGTTTCTGAATATGTTCTGGGAGATCTGCAGCCATCATATTCACGATTTTACCTTTTCCCCTTCGACCACAGCGGTCGAGTAGCAGTGCTGCAGCCTCACGTCTCCCATGACGAGCCTGAAGTCCAGAACATGGGCGCCATAACAGTCAATGCGACACTATTGCAGCTTGGCGCGTGGGAAGAAACATTAGATAAGAGACGTTTTGGTAGGCACATGAAAGTGAGGACGTTGTGTAGACAGAGGAGATTAGACTGTGAGATCAACTGTGGTAAGACTGCTGAACGGATCCTGACCCGGATCTGGGCCGTACTCTCCAAATATCTGGACCTGCCTCTCGGTTTTTTGCACTACCTTACTTTCCCTTTTCTATTTTCTATTTATGATTTATAATTTAAAATTTTACTATATTTACTATTGATTTGTACTCCAGGGAGCGCGAAGTGCAGAATCAGATATTGCTGTGATGATTGTACGCTCGAGTATCAATTGTTTGGCAACAATAAAGAATAGTTGACCATTTGATGACTAATATATTTGGTTTGGCACAACATCGTGGGCCAAAGGGCCTGTGGGAGTGCTGTACTGTTCTGTGTTCTATACTGTGCAAAGGTCTCAGGCACCCTAGATTTTTATGTGGTTTCAGATGGGATGGCCTCCGCCGAGCCCTGATATCAACAGTTTGTCAGGGATTAAGGAGAAACGGAAGCAGGAGAGATTCTGCAGAAGAATCGTGGTGAGTTAGAACATAGAAAACCTACAGCACAACACAGGCCCTTCGGCCCACAATGCTGTATCAAACCTTGTGTTCCTCTCTCCCCTTGGCCCACTTTTTAAATCTACTCCTCAGCTTCTTTCTCCAGACCTGCCGAAAGATCTCTGCCCAAAACATCAACTGTGCTCTTTTCCACAGATGCTGATCCAAGATGCTTGGAAAAATCTTCCAGCCAATTTTTTTTATAAAACTGCATAACAGTGTACCTAAGAGAATTGATGCAGCACTGGAGGCAAAGAGTGGTCTCAACAAATATTGATTTCTTAATGCTTACTGTCCTTTATAGTTTTTTTGATATTTGGAAACTGTTATTTTTGAAAGCATCTTTGCTTTACAGATTTAGTTACATGTGTCTAGGAGTTTTGCACAGTCTCATAGGTATATATATGTATGTATATACCTATGATACTGCAGCAATTAAGTTCTTCATTGCATCCGTGCATACAAGTACTTGTGTGTATGACAATGAACGTCCCAGTCTCCAGCTCTGTCACGTGTGGAGTTTGCTCGTTCTCCTGTGTGTCCCCCGCCTCAGCTGTTCCATTTTCCTCTCACACCCCACAGAAGGAAGGGTTTGCAATTTAACTGGCTGCTGTAAATTGCCCTGCGTGCGTAGGTGATGAAATCCAGGGGGTGTTTTTGGGAGTTGGGGGAATGAAATGGGGTTCGTGTATGCGGGCACAAGATGGCCTGCATGGACTCGGCTGGCCGAAGGATCTGTCAGTGTGACATAGTGAATCAATAATTCCTTCAATGAAAACAGTATAAATAAGCCAGTTCTAAAATCTTCAGACAAACTCCAAATTGTCAACACTGTCCGCATCTGAAACTGGAAAAGGAAATGTGACTGTGTATGATCGTGAAATATTTGTAACGTGCCAATGGGAGAGGGTGACAACCTTTTGTGTGCAGTTTGAATTATTTTCTCCATCAGTGGCAAAAGATGTGTGTGCCTGCACACAACTTAGAGGGAACATTAGGGTCCGTGTTTCTGCACTTTGACTCCATGTGAGAGTTTCTGGTTTGAATTTTTCCTCAGCCATTGCCCTCTGCAAGAAGTCTGCTCCATCTCTGCACAGATTTTTGGAAAAGTGTATAACAGTATTGGGGCACTGTGGTAGTGCAGCAGTTGGCACAATATTACAGCTTGGGGCACCGGAGTTCAGAGTTCAGTTCCAGCATCCTCTCCAAGCAAGTTTGTACGTGTCTTCCCGTGTGCTCATGGGTTTCCTCCGGGTGCTCTGCTTTCCTTCCATAGTCTAAAGGCGTACCGGTTAGTAGGTCAAGACCATACGACACAGGAGCAGAATCAGGGCATTTGGCCATAAGTGGAGCTGACAGTCCCATGGGAAGATCACTTGGAAGAGGCCTTTGAAAGGAAGCTCTCCAAGTACGCAGGACTGGTCAGCAACTGTCAGCAGGCTGGATGGAGAGCGAGGTGTCTCTCAGTGGAGGTTGGTTGTAGGGGATTCACAGCCCATTCCTTAGCTACAGCCTTCAGCAATTTGGGCATCGAGGGAGAGGGGAAGAGGAGAGCCATCAGCAGTACCACCGATGCGGCAGAGAGGGCCTCAAGATGGCTGTGGCTCAAAAGAGGGTAGCCATGGAGTCATAAGTAGCTGGACGTGAAAGCACAGAGGAACGTCTGGAGAAATTTCTGAAATGTCCGTTCGCTGCTGTCATTACTGTGTGGTCAGGAATCTTTCGGAGGGTAGGCCTCAAAATCCCCGGCCTTGCCTGCTTTTGGCGACCGAGAAGGAGGACAGAGATGGCGCTGAGTACTCGGTGTCGGAGAGCTGATCAGAGCTCAAAGTTTTTGGATGACTCAGAGTCGGGTTGTGGTCGGCATGGCAGGGAGAGTTTTCTTCCTTCTCCCGTCAGCGTGAGATGTGGGACATTGAGAAACTTGGAACTTTACTGTGCTAATGGACTTTCATCAAGTTATGGTATTGTTACACTGTTGTAACTATATGTTATAATTATGTGGTTTTGTCAGTTTTTTCAGTCTTGGTTTGTCCTGTGTTTTGTGATATCACACCAGAGGAAATAATGTATCATTTCTTAATGCATGCATTACTAAATGACAATAAAAGAGGACTACGTGTCTTCATAATCATAATCATATAGCCATCTGGACACAAGCTGGGGTCTGATCAGCCCCGGCTGGGTCACCTGGAGGAGGGTGTATGACGTTGAAAGACCCGAAACACCCGATGATTCCAGGAACATCACTGAAGATGCGTCCAAAAGCATCAGTAGATGTATGTACACAGGTCATTGTAAGTTGTCCTAGGTTTAAATAAGTGAGTTGCTGGGCTGAAAGGGCCTGTTCCTGCGGTATCTCTAAATAAAATGAATAAAATACTACAGCAAATGAGCCCCATTCATCGTAGCGTCACCAGAGCGTTACAGCACAGATATAGCTGAATCATGGACCACCTAGTGTAGACAGTAAGCACTGGAACAATACTGCCAAAGAGCCTCTTTCAATATTTTTATTAATATTATATAAATTGCATAAATACAAATACAAAGTTATATGAATTACATTACATTTAAATCACAGTAATATCATCACAGTATCCTATATTCCAAATCAATCATGTAGAAAAAAAAGATTGAATTATGAAATGAAATAAAATAAAATAAAATAATTGTATTTTATTCAAAAAATCTACCCCCACTACCAAAATGAGCTGGTTGGTAAAAAAAAAAAGAGAAGAAAAAAAGAAATACCTTACCATATAATATTATAATAATAATGGCTCAGATCCATACTTTAATAACAGTTCAAAGATTATGAAAATAACTCAGAAAGGGTCCCCATAACATTAGAAAATCGTTTAGAATCAGAAATCGAACAACGAATCTTCTCTAGATCTAGGCACAATATAACATCAGATAACCGTTGAACATGAGTGGGCGGGGCGGCCTCCTTCCACTTGAGCAAGATCGCCCTCCTGGCCATAAGAGACATATAGGCCAATACCCGCAAATTAGACGGCTTCAGTTTTGTTGCACTATCCTCAACAATGCCAAACATGGCAGTAAAGGAATTGGGCTTAACACTAATATTGAAAAGTACAGAAAAAGTTTGAAATACATCTTTCCAAAAATTTTCAAGGCTCGGACATGTCCAAAACATATGAATTAGTGTGGCCACTCCATTAGTACATCTATCACAGTAAGGAGAAATATCTGCGTAGAAACGAGAGAGCTTGTCTTTAGACATATGAACTCTGTGTACCACTTTGAATTGTAATAAAGAATGATGAGCACATAATGATGAAGAATTAATCCATTTTAAAATAATCTTCCAGCTCTCTTCAGATATGAAAATCTGTAAATCCTTTTCCCAGTCTCTTTTAATTTTATCTAAAGAGGCCCTTTTCAGTCCCAACAGCAGACTGTAAATTTAAGATATTGAACCATTGTCAAAGGGTTTCAGATTGAAAATTGTATCTATTATATTCTTATCTGGACTTGTAGGAAATGTATGTAATTGAGATCTTAAAAAATTTCTAATCTGTAAGTATCAAAGAAGGTGGGTATTGGGAAAGTTAAATTTCATTGAAAGTTGCACAAAAGAAGAGAGATTCCCTTCATCAAACAAATCCTGAAATCGTTTAATACCCAATCCATCCAATTCTTTAAAAGGTAAGTCAATTAAAGATGGTTTAAAAAAACAATTAGAAAAGATGGGACTCGAGGGAAAATCTCAATAAACCAAAATATTTTCTAAACTATAACCAAATCCTCAAAGTATGTTTGACTACCCGCATTGTCAGTTTATTTAAAGATAAAGGAATCGAGGATCCAATTAAAGAAATAATGGAAAATTTCGTAACAGAGTTGACTTCCAAAGAATATAGGGCAATTCTCATGGTTGATGTAATATATCCAGAACGTAATGTTTCGTATATTACCTGCCCAATAATATAACCTAAAATTGGGTAAGGCAAAGTCTCCATTCTGTTTGGTTTTTTGAAGGTGAGCTTTATTTATAGCAACACTCACAACACGCTGGAGGAACTCAGCGGGTCGGGCAGCATCCGTGGAAACGATCGGGCAAAGTTTCGGGCCGGAACCCTTCGTCCGAAACGTTGACTGATTGTTTCCACGGATGCTGCCCGACCTGCTGAGTTCCTCCAGCGTGTTGTGAGTGTTGCTTTCACCCCAGCATCTGCAGATTATTTTGTGTTTACATTGAGCTTTATTTATATGAGGTTTTTTTATTCTTCCATATATAGGAAGAAATAATTGAATCCAAAGAGTCAAAAAATGATTTAGGAATAAAAAACAGGCACAGCTTGAAAAAGGTATATAAATTTAGGTAAAATAGTCATTTTAATAGAATTAATTCGGCCAATCAGTGATAAAGAGAGAAGCAACCAATTAGAAAGTGTTTTTTAACGTAATTTATTAATGTTAAAAAGTCTTCCTTAAATAAATCTTTATAATTCTTAGTAATTGTTACTCCTAGATATGTAAGTTGTTTTCTTAAAATTTTAAAGGGAAAGTTAATATCAGTTGGTATTAAACTGTTTAAAGGAAACAGTTCACTCTTATGTAAATTTGATTTATATCCTGAGAACTGACTAAAATTAGTCAGTAAACAGAACACAAATGGTAAAGAGGTTGTAACGTTAGATATAAAAAGCAATAAGTCATCAGCATAGAGCAACACTTTATGGATAGTACCTCTCCTTAAAATACCAGTAATCTCTTTAGACTCTCAAGAAGCAATTGCTAAGGGTTCTAATACCAAATCAAAAAGCAGAGGGCTCAAAGGACAACCTTGTCTAGTTCCATGTTGGAGTTTAAAAGGTTTAGAAATTCTGAAGATTAGTAAGAACCGGAGCGAAGGGAGATAAATCAAGTAATTTAATCCAATGAATAAAATTAGGTCCAAAATTAAAATTTTCTGAGGATGTAAATAGATAATTCCATTCAACTCTGTCAAAGGCCTTCTCCGCATCCAAAGATATCACACATTCCGATGTTTCCTTAGATGGAGAATGCATAACATTTAACAAATGCTGTATATTAAAATGGGAACATCGATTTTTAATAAATCCTGTCTGATCATCTGAAACTATAGAAGGTATAATATTTTCAAGTCTGTGAGCCAACACTTTATAGATAAAATTTTAGTATCAAAATTAGTAAAGCGATAGGTCTATACAAAGAACATTCAGTAGATTCTTATTCTTTTTGAGAATGAGGGAAATGGAAGCTTCGTAAAAAGACTACGGTAATCTTCCTACCTTAAAAGAATCAGTAAGGGTAGAACATAAGTGTGGTATAACAGACATCCCACCCTGCAAAATCTCATTTCAGGGAGGTAGCACCATCAATTTGTGGCAGACTCCCGGAACTTCCGGGAGAGGTGGGATGTCTGCAGTAGAGTAGGTCCTTAGCAGCTGGCCAGCTAGTTTAAATAACGTTAGCTATGCTAATGAATGAATGACGCCTGTTAAACTCACCTCACCTCAACTCTTAACCCACCGTGGGCAATAGAAAAGTCACTGTTGCAAACAGTGCAGCGAGCAACACTGTCATTATTTTTGACCCCTATTAGGCAGGGTACACTTTAGTGTAGTCTGGGGTGATGTACGTTTTATATTTTCTTTTTTCTGGAACACTCTGCTATGGCGCGTTCTCGCTCTCACTCTCGCTCTCTCGCTTGCTTTCTCTCTCGGGCTCTCTCTTGCTTTCTTTCGCTCGCTCGCTCTCAAAAAAATTGATTTCCGTGATATTGTATATAATTTGCGGGCATCAGGGAGCCACTATTCATTTGCGGGAGACTCCCGGAACTTCTGGGAGAGGTGGGATGTCTGGTATAAGCAAGGAGGAAAAAGCCTTATAAAACTTTACAGAGAATCCATCGGGTCCTGGGGATTTCCCAGAATGCAATTCTCAAATAGCCTGAGCAATTTCCTCCTGGGAAATGGGTTGATCCAATTGCCTACAATCATCTATCGAAAGATTAGGAATATTTAATTGATCTAAAAAATTATTCATTGCAATATTATCCTTAACAGAGTCAGAACTATACAATTTGGAATAAAATTCCCTAAAAGTGTCATTACTTTCAAAGTGGTCAGTTGTCATGTCCCCATTAATTTTAGGTATTTCTTTACTTTGCTGCTTGGCTATAAATGGCTTCAATTGATTAGTCAGTAGCTTACCAGTTTTATCTCCGTGAATATAAAATTGACTTGTATCTTTTAAAAGCTGGCTTTCAGTTGGATATGTTAAAAGAAGATCATATTTAGTTTTGGTTTCAATATGTCTCTTATATGTTTCAGGATCGGGTACCAAGCATATTTATGGTCCAGTTGTTTTAACTGATTAGCTAGTTCGTTTCTCTCTTTGTTAACTTTTTTAATGATGTTTGCAGTATAAGAAATAATTTGACCCCAGATATATAATAAGACTACACATCTCTTCCAATGTAATTTCTTAAAAAAACAGAGTAATTTGATTCTCCATAAATTTTAAAAAATCCCCATCGGATAACAGAGTTAAATTAAATCGCCAAAATTCTACTCATAGGGATAGGACCAGGGAGATTTAAAGATAGAAGTACAAGAGAGTGGTCAGAAATAGCAATCTCTTTATATTCGATCGATCGAACCAATGGAATCATTTGATTGTCAATAAAAAAATAATCAATCCTGGTATAAGAATGATGGACATGAGAGAAAAAAGAATACTCCCTGTCCGTCAGATGAAGAAAACGCCAAGCACCAACTATACCACATTTAGTTAGAAAGGATTGGATAAATAAAGCTGATTATTTAAGTGTGGCTGGTTTGACAGATGAGCGATTTAATACTGGATCTAACCAGCAGTTAAAATCTTCTCCCATCACAAGAGAGTAGGTACACAAATCTGGCAAAAGTGAAAATAGACGTTCAAAAATTCCTGGATCGCCTACATTGGGGGCATATACATAAGCAAAAACATCAATTTGCTGTCTACACTCCCTGATACAATAACAAATCGACCATTAGGATCCGAAACAACTTTATGTTGAACAAAGAAAACTGTATTATCTACAAAAATCGAAACTCCACGTGATTTTGCACTAAACAAAGAATGGAATTGCGTACCCTTCCACCGAGTAAAAAAATGTAAGCTATCACAGCTACGTATGTGCGTTTCTTGCAAGAAAATAATGGGTGCTTTTAATTTTTTAATATAAGCCAACACTTTGTTCTGTTTAACGGGGCGATTCAGCCCTTTCACATTCAAACTAAATAAGTTAATATTTTGAACCGTTTTAAATACAAATCATCATGTAATTAAAAGATCTGGCCATAAGTTATTAAAACTAGAAAGCAAACCGTAAGGTAAGGTAGTCAAACAGGCAACCATATAATCAACCCAACGCAGCTCCCAGAGAGAAATAGGCCCTAGCGTCTCCCCCAGCCAAAGCCAGAAAGCTGACCAATAGACAATCAGCGAGCTAACAACTAAGTTCCCTCCCCAAAAAATCCTGTTGACAGAATCTCTGATCCTACAAGGTCAAATATGTTCCTCCCAAGACACAACATAAAAAGAAAAATAACTCAGTATTCAAAAATATAAAAAGGACCAGTTTAAACAAATTCAAAGAAAGCTATATTAAAATAAAGCCTCAAAAAGGGATATAATAAAAAAGTATCAAAAGAAACAAAAGACAATATATGATCAGCCAAAACGTAAGCTTATTGAAACCTTATTTCAAATTCATATTAACAGAGTGAAAAATTGATCAAGTAAGAAATATAACAGTTTTAGACTTCATCCTTCAGAAACTCTTTTGCGTCTTCAACTGACTTTATTCTTTTTCGCAATCTGTTCTTCAAAACAATACTCAGACGGGCGGGAAATCAAAGGGATGGTTTAAATCCTTTATTATAAAGTTCTGACATAACTTCTTTATATTTCATACGATCAGCCATAACTTCAGGCAAATAATCTTCCACAAATCTGACCTTGTAACCATGGAAATCAATCATTCCTTGTCGACGGGTATGGCAAATTAAAAGCTCCTTAATACGAAATTCATGAAAACTTAGAATGACCAACACGGATCTCGCTGCCAACGACAATGGCTTCGAAGTTGGCGAGCGATATGTTCGATCGAGCTTCAGCTCAGAAGTGAATAGAACAGGGAATAGCTGTTTCAGAAAGTTTGCAAAGAACTTCGTAGGGTCAGCGCCTTCAATTGATTCTTCAAGACCCAGAATTCGCAAGTTATTTCTCCTGTTTCTATTTTCTAGACAGATTATCCTTTTCATCATTTTTTCATTGGATAAGGATAACTCTTTGCAGAGTTTAAATGTATCTTCAAAATCTTCTTTAAGTGTCACCAGCTTTGCAGTATTTTCCTGAATTCGGTTCTCATGCTCAGTTTGTTGGATTGTATCCAATTTGCCATTAAGTCGGAAAATTATGACTTTTGCCGTTTAAGGAAGTCACTATTTCTCTTTCTTTTGCAGACGCCTTGGTTCTTTTCCCAGCCATAGCAGAGCAGTATCAAAGTATTATAATAAGGTTCCAAAAAAAAACCGGTAGGAGACAATAAAGTAAATAGAGTAGGAGCAATCTAAAATGACGTTACTCCATCAGCTGCCAACAGGGCTCTGCGCCAAAGAGCCTTACCAAAGATTTTGAGCATCAGCTGGAATGAGAGACACCAACATACCGGAGGAGACAACGTGAGCAGAATCAGAATCAAGTTTAATGTCACTGGCATATGTTGTGAAATTTGTTGTTCTGGGGCAAAAGCACATTGCAATACATGATAAAAAAACTATAAATTACAATATGGGTGGTGAGGTGGAGATACGTCTCTACCAGAGAAGGTGTAAGGTGCTTCTTCCCTCTACTAGTCTGCAGGTCACCGTTGGGCAAGGTGTAGGTACTTGCTTAGTCCCCACCCCCACCCCCACCGATCAGGGTCACGTGAAGCCATGGGAGCAGGTGGTGGATGGTCGTACGAGCAGCTGGTGCAGATCACAAATTCTAGTTATGCGACCACTGTCGCCAGGCAGACAACCTCTGAAGAGTATTGATCATGGCTGGGGTCACCCGTCTTGTAAAGTCACTGCCCAGAAGAAGGCAAAGGCAAACCACTTCTGTAGGAAAATTCGCCGAGAAAAGTCATGGACATGTAATGAACAACACACACAAAATGCTGGAGGAACTCAGCAGGCCAGGCAGCATCTATGGCAAACAGCACAGTCGACATTCCATGCTGAAACCCTTCGGCAGGACTGGAGAAAAAAAGCTAAGGAGTAGATTTGAAAGGTGGCAGGAGGGGAGAGAGAAACACCAGGTGATAGGTGAAACTTGGAGGGGGAGGGATGAAGCAAAGAGCTAGGAATTTGATTGGTGAAAGAGACAGGAGCCATGGAAGAAAGGAAAAAAGCAGGGAGGAGCACCAGAGGGAGGCAATGGGTGGGCAAGGAGATAACATGAGAGAGGGACTGGGGATGGGAAATGGTGAAGTGGGGGGAGGCATTACTGAAAGTTTGAGAAATTGCTGTTCATGCCATCAGGTTGGAGGCTACCCAGACAGAAAATAAGGTGTTGTTCCTCCAACCTAAGTGTGGCCTTATCCCAATAGTGGAGGAGGCCATGGATGGACATATTGGAATGGGAATGGCAAGCAGAATTAAAATGGGTGGCCCCTGGGAGATCCCACTTATTCTGGCTGACAGAGTGTAGATTCTCAGAGAAACGGTCTCCCAATCTACGTTGGGTCTCACTGATATACAGGAGGCCACACCGTGAGCACCAAACACAATATATATCACCAACAAAATTGAGAAAGGGAAGGGAAGTGTCAGAAATGGACCAGGTAAATTTGAGGGCAGGGTGGAAGAATGACTGTGATTGCCTATGTCATACGACACAGCATATAATAATGATGAAATTACAGTAAGATATATAAGTGTATGTGTGTTTGTGTTAAATACTGTAAGTGGTGAAAAAAAGAGAGTCTGTCCGTCTGTCTAGGTTCCATATCCGATGCGAATGTTGGTGACCATGGTTTTCCATACAGATCTATCCCGCATTCTTTGGATGACTTCCATTTCCTCAATGTGTAGCCACCTGGCTAGGCTTTTGATGTACGTAAGCTGAGGTCTTCCTCTAGGTTTGCTCCCTTCGATCTTTCCAGAAAATATGAGTTTTTCTAGTTCATCTTTCCACATGATGCGTCCTAGGAATCTGAGTTGTCTTTCTCTTATTGTTGGTATGAGTGATCGAACTGCTTGGGCTCTTCTGAGAACTTCTTCATTTGATGTGTGTGTGGTCCATGATATTTTTAACATTCTCCTGTAGAACCATAATTCAGCTGCTTCTAGTCTCTTTTCCATTACTGGGGAAATGGTCCAGCATTCACTTCCACAAGTCAGGATAGAATAAATGTAGCACTGTAGTATTCTGTTTTTAGTGTACGTGCTCATCTTTCTGTCTTCATTTTTTGGAAAGCTTCTGTATTGCTATTCTGTATTTGATATCTGTGTCGCACCTGCCATCACTTGTTATTAGGCTGCCAAGGTATCTGAATTTGTTGACTTGTTTGATGTTTGTATTTCTGATCTTGATCACACATTGTGGGATGTTTGTCTTTCTGGAGATGACCATGCTCTCTGTCTTCTTGGTGTTGATTGAGAGGCCTCTGCGATTACTTTCTGTTGCCAGTATAGTGAGTAGTTCTTGAAGTTTTGTTTCTGAGTCAGCTATTAGTACGATGCCATCAGCATATCTGATGTTATTTATATTATGGCCTCCAATTGTGAATCCTTTGATGTCTTTGATACTTCTCAAGAGCTTTTGACACTGTCTGACACCAAGATCTTCTGGAAGTGCTTCAAGATCTTGCCATAGATAGATAGGTAGATAGACATACTTTATTGATCCCGAGGGAAATTGGGTTTCGTTACAGTTGCACCAACCAAGAATAGAGTATAAATATAGCAATATAAAACCATAAATAATTAAATAATAATATGTAAATTATGCCAGATGGAAATAAGTCCAGGACCAGCCTATTGGCTCTGACCCTCCAAGGGAGGAGTTGTAAAGTTTGATGGCCACAGGCAGGAATGACTTCCTATGATGCTCAGTGTTGCATTGGAATGAGTCTCTGGCTGAATGTACTCCTGTGCCCAACCAGTCCATTATGTAGTGGATGGGAGGCATTGTCCAAGATGGCATGCAACTTGGACAGCATCCTCTTTTCAGACACCACCGTCAGAGAGTCCAGTTCAATCCCCACAACATCACTGGCCTTACGAATGAGTTTGTTGATTCTGTTGGTATCTGCTACCCTCAGCCTGCTGCCCCAGCACACAACAGCAAACATGATAGCACTGGCCACCACAGACTCGTAGAACATCCTCAGCATCGTCCGGCAGATGTTAAAGGACCTCAGTCTCCTCAGGAAATAGAGACGGCTCTGACCCTTCTTGCAGACAGCCTCAGTGTTCTTTGACCAGTCTAGTTTATTGTCAATTCGTAACCCCAGGTATTTGTAATCCTCCACCATGTCCACTCTGACCCCCTGGATGGAAACAGGGGTCACCAGTGCCTTAGCTCTCCTCAGATCCACCACCAGCTCCTTAGTCTTTTTCACATTAAGCTGCAGATAATTCTGCTCACACCATGTGACAAAGTTTCCCACCGTAGCCCTGTACTCAGCCTCATCTCCCTTGCTGATGCATCCATCTATGGCGGAGTCATCCGAAAACTTCTGAAGATGACATGACTCTGTGCAGTAATTGAAGTCCGAGGTGTAGATGGTGAAGAGAAAGGGAGACAAGACAGTCCCCTGTGGAGCCCCAGTGCTGCTGACCAATCTGTCTGACACACAGTGTTGCAAGCACACATACTGTGGTCTGCCAGTCAGGTAATCAAGAATCCATGACACCAGGAAAGCATCCACCTGCATCGCTGTCAGCTTCTCCCCCAGCAGAGCAGGGCGGATGGTGTTGAACGCACTGGAGAAGTCAAAAAACATGACCCTCATAGTGCTCGCTGGCTTGTCCAGGTGGGCGTAGACACTGTCCAGCAGGTAGACAATGGCATAGATGGGAAAGATATACATTTCTTAAGAAACTTATACAGTGACCAGACAGCATTCATCAGAACAGAGGGAGAGTGAGTGAGTATGTGAATATCATGAGAGGAGTCAGGCAAGGTTGTGTCTTTTCGCCAGTCTTAATCAACCTGTACAGTGAAAATATCTGGAGAAGTATCAAAGACCTCAAAGGATTCACAATTGGAGACCATAATATAAATAACATCAGATATGCTGATGACATCGTACTAATAGCTGACTCAGAAACAAAACTTCAAAAAAGAGAGTAAAATAAAAGAAAAAAATAGTTGTTCATGGCTTCATTGTCCATTCAATGAACAGCAACTCCACTACGATAAAGCAACGCCAACTCCCAGGAATAGGTCATGTCATCTGGACGCCGAACTCACGTCTCCTCAAACAGATCCTTTACTCCCAGTTGAAGGAAGCTCTGCGAGCCCCTGGTGGGAAATGGAAACACTTCACAGATAACATCAAAATCGGCCTGAAGAAATTCAACATTACATCTAAAGAATGATTGAAAGTCAGTGCTCACTCAGAATCCCTGTGCTGTATTTTATATATTTAGAGATATAGCAGGACATAGAGGTATAGCCCCTACAGCCCAACAAGCCACACTGGCCAGCAATCCGCCTAGTTAACCCTAGCCTAATCACAGGACCATTTACAATGACCAGTTACAATTTGGCCAAGTAGCCTGATTCAGCTCCGATTTCTTATGGTCTTAGATGAGATTGAGAGGGATCATACCACGGGTGATTGATAAGTTCATGGCCCAAGGTAGAAGGAGTCAATTGTAGAAAACCTAGCACATTTATTTTTTTCCTACATTTACACACTTAGTCCAGCAGTCGTGGGGCATATGGATCCCTTCTTTGTAGAAGTCAGCATCTTGGACCTCCAGAAGTGGTCCAAAGCAGGGGTGATTGATAAGTTCGTGGCTGAAGGTAGAAAGAGACAAGGAGAAACTTCAAACTTTCTGCATTATCACTCAAGGTGTTGAACTGCATGTGCATGTAACGAGAGCTGTATAACTCATTTCCTTCTACCTTAGGCCACAAACTTATCAATCACCCCCCACCCCCCACCGCCGCCGCCGCTGTGGACCACCTGGAGGTCCAAGATGCTCTCGTTACATCATTCATGGCATCATTCCACAAACCAAGCCAGAAACCTTAGTGTTGTGATAGACCTCAACTTAAATTTTAACAGCCCACTACCATCTTAAAAATATAGTGAGTTAAGGGGGTTATGTCTCAGCAACATCTAGAAAAACTCACCCATGCATTTATTTTAAGTAGGCTTGACTACGGTAATGGCGATTTCACAGGTCTCCATAAAAATCCCTCTGACAGCTGCAGCTCATTTAGAACGTTGCTGCTAGAGTCCTCGCTAAGACCAAGAAAGTAGAACATATCACTCCAGTTCTCAGATCTCTACACTGGCTTCCTATCCATCAGAGGATTGGGTTTAAAATATTACTACTGGCTTACAAAGCACTGAGTGATCTAAGGCCAAAATACATCTCCGATCTCTTGCTGCTTTATGAACCTTCCCGAGCTCTCAAGTTGTCTGGGGCGAGTCTGCTTACCGTCCCCAGGGTCAAAACTAAACATGGTGAAGCAGCTTTTAGTTACTATGCTCCACATGTCTGCAATAACCTTCCAGAGGATCTGAAGTCTGTTCCAACTTTAAGCTCTTTTAAATTGAGGCTTAAAACTTTTCTTTTCACTGTAGCTCTTAATTAGACTCTCCTGCACTGTAACTTCTATTATCATATCTATTTTTATGTGATTTTATTTTCTTATATAACCATATAACAATTACAGCACAGAAACAGGCCATCTTGGCTCTTCTAGTCCGTGCCGAACTCTTACTCTCACCTAGTCCCACCGACCTGCACTCAGCCCATAACCCTCCATTCCTTTCCTGTCCAGATATCTATTCAATTTAACTTTAAACGACAACGTAGAACCTGCCTCAACCACTTCTGCTGGAAGCTCGTTCCACACAGCTACCACTCTCTGAGTAAAGAAGTTCCCCCTCATGTTACCCCTAAACTTTTGCCCTCTAACTCTCAACTCATGTCCTCTTGTTTGAATCTTCCCCACTCTCAATAGAAAAAGCCTATCCATGTCAACTCTATCTATCCCCCTCATAATTTTAAATACCTCTATCAAGTCCCCCCTCAACCTTCTACATTCCAAAGAATAAAGACCCAACTTGTTCAACCTATATTGTCTGAAATTTGATGTTTGATTTTTATATCCTGTTCTACGTAAAGTACTTTGAACTGCCTTGTGTTTGAAAAGTGCTGTGCAAATAAACTTGCTTGCTTTCTAAAACTTGGGTGGACATTGCACTCGACTTGGAGGAATGAGAAGGATCTCCGCTGTGCCGCAGAGAACAAATGGCAGCTCTAAAAGGAGAGACTGAACAACTGAAAGACCCAACCGGTAACCACAGCCACTACTTACTCTTGCCCACCCTGCACCAGAATATGTGGATCCCGATTGGCCTCTACAGCCACCCGAGATCCCACCAAAAGACAACTCCTCAGTCTATAACCCAATCATACTTGGCCCAGGCACTACTACTCAGCAGAGATACAGTCCATTCTATTCAACTTGTTCATCCTAGCCAAGCTATTCCCATTTGCCCGTGTTTGCTGCATATCCTCTAAACTAGGCATT
Organism: Mobula birostris; assembly: GCF_030028105.1. Classification (NCBI taxonomy): domain Eukaryota; kingdom Metazoa; phylum Chordata; class Chondrichthyes; order Myliobatiformes; family Myliobatidae; genus Mobula; species Mobula birostris. The sequence goes on along the minus strand of NC_092376.1, from coordinate 7,290,293 downwards.
CCCAACCCGGGATCCATGGACCCCATGGTTAATGGTAGGGCTCATTGGGATCAAAAAAAGACTGGGAACCCCTGCTCTAAACTATGTACTTATCCAAATGCCTTTTAAATCTGAACAGATGATCTGGATGACAATGTGATTAACTGGATCAGTAAATTTGCAGATGACACCAGGACTGAGGGTGTAGTGGACACTAAGCTGGCAGAAGGATCTGCATCAGCTAGAAAAATAGCAGATGGAATTTAATCTGAACAAGTGTGATGTTCTGCACTTTGGTAGGACCAACCAGAGTAGGTCTTACACAGTGAGGAGTGTGGTTGAGAAAAGGGATCTGGGAATATGGGTATATAATTCATTGAAAGTGATGTAGATAGGGCCATAAAGAAAACTTTTGGCACATTGGCCTTCATAAGTCACTGTATTGAGTACAGGAAATGGGATATGATGTTGAAGTTGTTCAAGATGTTGGTGAGACCTAATTTGGAGTATAGCGCATCTCTAAGAAGAGGTACAGTTGATGTTTCAGGCTGAAATGTCGACTGTACCTCTTCCTAGAGATGCTGCCTGGCCTGCTGCGTTAACCAGCAACTTTTATGTGTGTTGCTTGAATTTCCAGCATCTGCAGATTTCCTTGTGTGTTGGAGTATTGTGTGCAGTTTTGGTCTTCTGTCTACAGGAAAGATGTAAACAAGGTTGAAAGAGTACAGAGAAAATTTACAAGGATGTTGCTGTGTCTGAAGGATGTGAGTTATAAGGAAAGATTGAATAGATTAGGACTGTATTCTTTAGAACATATAAGATTGAGAGGAGATTTGATAGAGGTATACAAAATTATGAGGGGTATAGATAGGGTAAATGCAAGCAGGCTTTTTCCACTGAGGTTGGGTGGGACTACAACAAAGGGTCATGGGTTAAGGATGAAAGGTGAGAAGTTTTAGGGAAACATGAGGGGAAACTTCTTCGCTCAGAGGGTCATGAGAGTGTGGAATGAGTTGCCAGTACAAGTGGTGTATGTGAGCTTGATTTCAATGTAAAAGAGAAGTTTGGATTGGTACGTGGATAGTAGGGGTATGGACAGAAATGGTCCCAGTGCAGATTGTTGGCAGTAGGTAGCTTAAATGGTTTTGGCATGGACTAGATGGGCCGAAGGGCCTGTTTCTGTGCTGTATTTCCCTATGACTCTATACACTTTTTGGTACCTGCCTCAACTACAAATATAGCGCAACCATGCACATACAGATACAACATGAATTCCTGACTTTTATTCTCAACATCCTAACTGATGAAGGCAAGTACATCATCTGCCTTTTTCACCTCCTGATATGCTCGTGTTGCTGCTTTTAGGGAGCTATAACTTGCACCCTAACGTCCCTCGGTACATTAAGGCTCTGAAGGGGCAGGAAGTCACAGAACGTACATAGAACATAGAATAGTACAGCACCGTGCAGGCCATTCAGCCCATGAGATTGTGCTGACCTTTTACCCTACTCTAAGATCAATCTAACCCTTCCCTCCTACATAACCCTCCATTTTCCTATCCTTCATGTGCCTAAGAGTCTGTTAAAATTCCCAGTGTACCACCACTGCTAGCAGCACTTTCCATACACCCAACCCTCTCTGTGTAAAAAAGCTTTCCTCTGACATCCCCTCATACTTTCATCTAATCACCTTGAAATTATGCCCCTCTCGTATTAGCCATTTTCACCCAGGGAAGAAGTCCATTCAATCTATGCATCTTGTACACCTGTATTAAGACACCTTTACTCCAGAGAGAAAAGCACCCAGCTCACTCAACCTATCCTCATAGGACATGCTCCCTATTCCAGGCAGCGTCCCGGTAAATCTCCTCTGCGCCCTCTCTAAAGCTTATTGAAGATCTATGAGGACCATTGCTGTGACTTGAAGGCCTGAGACGTAGAGAGAGGTTGGGCATACTGGAACATACTGGTATGCTCCAGTCTACATTAATGGAAGCATAGTGGAGAGACTGTCCAGTTTAAGGTTTCTGGGAATACATATCTCAGAAGACCTTACATGGTCCACTAACACCACTACAATAGTTGAGAAAGCACAGCAACGCTTGTTTTTCCTCAGGACGCTGAAGAAAGCTGGTCTACCTGAACAGATGCTGCTGACCTTTCACCGCTGCACCATAGAGAGCATCTTAACGTACTGCATCTCTGTGTGGTGTCTCAGTTGTACAGCAGCTGATAGGAAAGCACTTCAGCAGGTCGTCTCTAGTGCACAGAAGATCATTGGGACACAGCTCCCAGCCCTGGAGGACACCTACAGCTCACACTGCCTGAGGAAAACTACAAGCATCTGTAAGGACAATACACACCCATGCAATCATCTGTTTGAACTTCTTCCCTCTGGCAGACATTATAAGATTTTCTATGCCCGCACTTCCAGACTGAAAAATAGCTTTTTCCCCAGAGCTATAATTGCTCTGAACCAATCGATCAAGCATCATGCATGAATTGTTATATTGCTACTTTAATACTGGTTTTATGGCTGTCCTGCACCTGAGTTGTGCTTCTGTACTGCTGGACATTGCTTGTACTGGCTGGTTACTTGATTTTATTTATTTTTTTTATTTTATTTGTTGTTTTATAGCATTGAGTGCGAGAGTTACAAACTCATTTTCACTGTATTGGTGCATGACAAATTGTACTATGCAATGACAATGAAGATATTTCATCCTTTCACTATTCTTTGGAATGTAGGAGATTAAGGGGTGAAGTTATAGAGATGTATAAACTCACGAGGGGCAGAGATCGGGTGAATGCACTACCTTCTTCCCAGGGAAAAAGAATCAAAAAGAAGTCGGCAGGGGGGCATAGGTTTAAGGTGAAAGGGGAAAGGTTTATGGAACGAGCTTCCAGCAGAAGTGGTTGAGGCAGGTTCAATGTTGTCATTTAAAGTTAAATTGGATAGATATATGGACAGGAAAGGAATGGAGGGTTATGGACTGAGTGCAGGTCAGTGGGACTAGGTGAGAGTAGGAGTTCGGCACGGACTAGAAGGGCCGAGATGGTTATATGGTTATATGTTATATGGTTTAACAGTGACCTGAGGGGTGACTTCTTCACACAGAACTTGAAGAGGGTAGGTACTGTATGTGCAGTGAGCTGCCAGCGAATGTAGCTGAGGCAGGGACAAAAACATTTAAAAGGCATTTGGATACGTACGTGGATATGAAAGGTATTGAGTGATATTCTTATTTCTGTTACTCAGCCACCTTCCAATTTTAAACAACATACAATACAGTGCAAAAGTCTTAGGCACTCTAGCTACATATACTGCATGTGACTAAGACTTTCGCACAGTCCTGTAAATAAATTTACTTCAAAGTAATTGACCAGAAATGGTTGGGTTTGCCTAAGAGATACTGTCATTGCTAAAGTCTTGCTCTTTTATAAAAGTCATATTTGGGTTAAGATTAAGATTAGCTTTATTTGTCACACATACATTGAAGTGTGTTCTTTATGTCGACAACCAACACACTTCGATGATGCGCTCGGGGCAACCTTCAATTGTCGCTATGCTTGCGGCACTGACATAGCATGCCAACAACTCACTAACCCTTACCTTCGGAATGTGTTTGGAACGCGAGAGGAAACTGGACATGTGGAGGAAACCCACGCAGTCACAGTGAGAAGCTACATAGAACTCTGGATGGGGAGCGGAGCAAATTGAACCCTGATCATGATCGCTGGTGCTGTAACATTCTGTATTGTCCGAGAGTGTTCTCCTTCCATAAAACATCAGCCTCCCCTCCACAACTCTCTTTCCTGTGACAATGCTCCATGCCGATGTGCTTAATGGTGGTGAGGCCTTTACCTGAGATGGACTGAGCAGTCAATATACTCTCCATCACATATCTATAGAAGTCTGTCAAAGTTTTCTATGGTATGCCAAATCTTCTTAAACTTCGCACTCGTCTCCTAAGGCCAGCCTCTAAACATTTCTCATTTGTGCGCTATAAATGATCAACCCAATCCACTCCATACACCCTCCCTCCTCTTCATCTCACCTCTTTCACTATCTCCTCTCTCCCTGTTGCTCACTCTCCTTTCTCTCCATTCCTCACTCTCCCCCACTCCCGTTCCTCACTCTCCTCCCTCTCTGTTCCTCACTCTCCTCTCTCCCTGTTCCTCACCCTCCTCTTTCCCTGTTCCCCACCCTCTATCTCTCTCTGTTCCTCACTCTCCTCTCTCCATGTCTCCCACTCTCTCTCTATTCCTCACTCTCCTCTCTCCATGTCTCCCACCCTCTCTCTCTCTGTTCCTCACTCTCCTCTCTCCCTGTCTCCCACCCTCTCTCTCTCTGTTCCTCACTCTCCTCTCTCCGTCTCCCACCCCCTCTCTCTCTGTTCCTCACTCTCCTCTCTCTCTCTGTTCCTCACTCTCCTCTCTCCCCGTTCATCACTCTCCTCTCTCCCCGTTCCTCACTCTCCTCTCTCTCTCTGTTCCTCACCCTCCTCTCTCCCTGTCTCCCACCCTCTCTCTCTCTGTTCCTCACTCTCCTCTCTCCGTCTCCCACCCCCTCTCTCTCTGTTCCTCACTCTCCTCTCTCTCTCTGTTCCTCACTCTCCTCTCTCCCCGTTCATCACTCTCCTCTCTCCCCGTTCATCACTCTCCTCTCTCTGTCCCTCACCCTCTACTCTCTCTCTCTGTTCTCACTCTCCTCACTCTCTGTTCCTCACCCTCTTCTCTCTCTCTCTTCCTCACTCTCCTCTCTCCCCATTCATCACTCTCTCTGTCCCTCACCCCCTTCTCTCTCTCTGTTCCTCACTCTCCTCTCTCCCCGTTCCTCACTCTCCTCTCTCCCGTTCCTCACTCTCCTCTCTCTGTCCCTTACCCTCTTCTCTCTCTCTGTTCCTCACTCTACTCTCTCTCTCTGTTCCTCACTCTACTCTCTCCTTGTTCCTCACTCTCCTCTCTCCCCGTTCATCACTCTCCTCTCTCTGTTCCTCACTCTCCTCTCTCCCCGTTCATCACTCTCCTCTCTCTGTTCCTCACTCTCCTTCTTTCCTTGTGCCTCCATCTCTCGTTCTCCTCCTCTGTCCCTCAGCTCTGTTTGCCGAGTTCCCCCCCTTCCCTCCCCAAGGGTGGCAGCTGTTTTTGTTCGCACGTGTGCCTCAGGCGGTCGTTTCCCCGTGGAGCCGTGCCTGGCGCCACTGCTTTGTCAGCAGGGAAGCTGGCTGTCCTCCTGTGGCTTGTTGTCTCATGCCAGAGAACTGAGTTAAACTGGGCCTAACCAGGAGGAGTCTTCACCAAAGGATTGTGCTTTCAGGTACAGTGTTAACCCGAGGGCACCCACCTTCACTGTAGAGGGAATTACTGGCCATGCCCTCTTCTCGCTACTACCATCAAGCTGGAGGTACTGAACTTGAGTTCCCACACCATCAGCTTCAGGAACAGTTATCACCCTTCAACGACCAGGCTGCTGAACTGGAGCGTATAACCTCACTCCCCTCGGCACTGAACTGGTTCCACAATCTTTTGACTCACTTTCAAGTCAATGTTTTCAGCAGGTCAGGCAGCAGCTATGGAGAAGAAAAAACGATCAACATTTCAGACGGAGACCCTTCACCGGGCTCTTCATCGGGATAATTAGTCCTGATGAAGGGTCTGGGCCTGATATGTTGATTGCCTGCTGAGTTCCTCCAGCACCTTGTGTGTGTTTCCAGCGTCTGCAGAATCTTTTGAATTCAAATTCTCAGTATCATTGACTTTCCATATTTGCACAGTTTGTCTTCTTTTGTCCGTCTTTGTTTATAGATTTTCATAAATTCTATTATATTTCTTTAATTTCCAGTGAATTTCCAGTTATTTCTTCAGCGGTTTGAACGGGGCATGACTGTGCAAGCACGTGGAGGTCGGCCAGTGAGAACAGCGCGAAGAGTTTAAAAGGAAGACAGATTTACGGAGCAGGTGTCAGAGTAACGGGAGACAGAGTAGGAAGGCTTTCGCTCAACGGGGCTTAGGTGATAAGGGGTTGGGGCCAGGTAGGTTATCTGTTTAAAATAAAGACAGAAAGTATGTGTGCGAGGCCAGTTAGCTGTGCTCGGTGTCAGATGTGGGAGGCCCTGGAGACTCCCAGCCTCCTGGACGACCACATCTGCTCCTGATGGATATCACCATACATTCTGTCCTTTTGCAATTGATAGATAGACCCATTTTTGCACTTTCTTCAACAACTATATCAATTAAGTTTTGTAGTTCTTCCTCCGTACTTGCAATTAACACAGTTTTATCTGCATATCTGAAGTTATTGATGCTTTCACCACCAACTTGGATTCCCCAATGCAGTCTCCTGGTGCTTTCTGCCTAGGCTTGTTAAGTTTATCTTGATAGGCTTGGGAATTCCATGTTACTTGTAATATTTAAGTGCATGCCTGATTAGCACTAATCGCAGGGTGCTAGTTTTGAGAATGCTACTTCTTGTGGTGTCACTTGGCTGAACCACTGATGTTCATTTGGAATCTTTACGAACAAACTCTTGTACCGCTGTAACAAAACAACAGACTTCACGACGTCATGCCTGATTCTGAGTGTGGGACGGACAAACAGAACGAGGATGAGCAAACACCTCAGGGATTTTTTCAGCAATCAGCATTTATTGGTAAATAACTGCAAGCAACGTTCACAAATCACATCACAACCGGGAGCTACACACTGACATCAACTGATCATTCCCACCACCACAACATGACTGAAACGCGACCAAGTGCGACATACCCAACCCTGTCACCGGGGGGTCAGTTACCGGGGCTGGAACGGGGTGGGGCGGGGAGGCAGTGAGGAGAGTCTTCCCATCAATTCTTGAAACGTTCGGGGAGCATTCCATGATCGAAGTACAGAGAGCGGTACGTGTGTGTGAGTGAGTGAAAGAGAAAGTGAGACATCAGAGAGAGAGAGAGAGACAGAACAGCAGACAGTGAACAGGGAGGTCAGGCAGAGAGAGAGAGAAGGAGAGAGAGACAGACAGAGGGAGGAGAGAGAATGACAGAGACAAAATGAGAGGTACATAGAGAGATTGGGACAGACCAGCAGATAGGGACAATTAGTGAGGGAGAGAGAGATAGTGACAGAGAGGTAAATAGAGATATGGACAGAGACAGAGGGACAGTGAGCGAGAGAGAGAGGAAGAAAGAGTGACAGAGAGGTTTATAGACAGAGAGACAGAGACAGGCAGTAGACAGAGGGACAGTGAGGGGGGGGGGAGAGAGAGACAGAGAGATACGAAGAGATCATGCATGCTCATGTCCATCAGAGGGACATTAGTGTATATGTGCTTTCGTGTTTACATCCTACATTCACATCAATCTGTGCGTGCTGTGCTCACTCGTGTCTGCGTATGCGAATAAGACATTAGCCCACCTTGGCGTGGCAGCGTGCACATCCCCCGGACATGTCCTCATGTGCGAACGTCTACCACAATTGACGCAGGAGTGGGTCGTGGTAGACGCACCTCCGCCACGCTGGCACTCCACCCCCTTCCTCACTCTGACCAATTTTCAGGCAGTCAATGAGGTCTCTAGCCCAGTCCAAACACTAACCAAGCTTCCTACCTGCTCTCGGTCTCAGCAGGTCCTCACCAGCTCAGGCAGTCTTGGGCCCCAACAAGGGTGATGGTACAATCAGCCCCTGACACACTCCCCACCCTTCCAGCCGACAGCCGACCCCACCACCCCACCCGGCCCTTTCGTCCAGTCTTTTGGTTCAGGACCAAGTTCTGCAGGTTGATAATAATCAAAGTGATTGGCAGAAGAGCAAAAACGGACAGGAGGATATATTTCTTTTGCAAAGATGTAATGCTGAGGTTTTATAAGGCATTGGTCAGGCCGCATTTGGAATATTGTGAGCACTGTTTTGGGCCTCTTATCTAAGAAAGGATGTACAGTATCGGCATTGGAGAGGTCCAGAGGAGGTTCATGAAAATGATCCCAGGGATGAAAGGGTTACCATATGAGGAGCTGGAGGAATCTCACAGAAACCCATTGAAATTGAAAGGCTAAGATAGAGTGGACGTGGAGAGGATGTTTCCTATAGTGGGTGAAGTCAAAGTCCAGGGGGTACAGCCACAGATTAGAGGTTCATCCCTTTACAACAGAGATGAGGAGGAATTTCTTTAGCCAGAGAGTGGTGAATCTGTGCAATTCATTGCCACGGTCAGCTATGGAGGCCAAGTCACTGGATATATTTAAGGCAGAGGTTGATTAGTCAGGGTGTCGAATGTTATGGGGAGAAGGCAGGAGAATGGGGTTGAGAGGGATAGTAAATCAGTCATAATGGAATGGCGGAGCAGACTCAATGGGCCGAATGGCCTAATTCTGCTTTCACCTGGCAAATCGTTGGGTGTGGGAAGCTGGAAAAAAGTGGTATGGCATGGACTTAACCAGAAAACTAATATATTTTTTTAAGAATGAAGAGTTTGTGGGAGTTGTGCGGAAGTGAGTTAGAGATCCTACATGGAGTGGCCATTATATGAGGTACACCTGCTCATTAATGCAAATATCTAATCAGCCAATCACGTGAGGCTCAGTTCTTCAGACAAAGCATCAGAATGGGGAAGAAATGTGATCTAAGAGACTTTGACTGTGGAGTGATTATTGGTGCCAGACAGAGTGGTTTGAGTATCTCAGAAACTGTTGATCTCCTGGGATTCTCACACACACACACCAGTCTCTAGTGATTAAAGAGAATGGCATGAAAAAAAAAGACATCCAGTGAGCGGCAGTTCTGTGGGAGAAAACTCTTTGTTAATGAGAGGGGCCAGAGGAGAATGACCAGACTCAAAACTCAACAGTGGTGTGCAGAAGAGCATCTCTGAATGCACAGCACATCGAATATTGAAGTGGACGGGCTACAGCAACAGAAGACCACAAACATACACCCAATGGCCACTTTATTAGGTACAGGAGATAGATAATTAAGTGTCCACTGAGTGTATAGAAATATGTAGTTTTTGGGCTGAGTTACAGATTCTGTAAGTGATGGAAACAGGAATTCAAGTGGTTTATGTGTGAATTGTGAGAAGGACTAACAGCTAAGATTGCTCCGCGGAAACCTGGCGCTATCCTCCCAGAAAGTCACAGTGCACTACAGGAGAGAAGCAGGCCCTTTGGCCCATCTAGTCTGTGCCAGGCTGTTACTCTGCTTAGTCCCATTGACTGCACCCAGTCCATAGCTTTCCGTATATCTCCCATCCATTTACTTAGCCAGACCTCTCAAATGTTGCAGTCGAATTTGCAACCACCACTTGTGCTCTCCGCTCGTTCCACACTCACGCCACACTCTGAGAGAAGAAGTTCACTCTCGAGTTCCCCTTAAACATCTCACCTTTCACCCTAAACTCATGACCTCTAGTTCTAGTCTCACCCAACCTCGGTGGAAAAAGATTGCTTGCGTTTACCCCATCTATACCCCTCATAATTTTGTACAGAGCTATTAAATCTCCCCTCATTGTCCTACACTTTGGGAATAAAGTCCAAACCTATTTAACCTATTAACCCTATAACTCAGGTCCTGAAGTCCTGGCAACATCCTTGTAAATTTTCTCTGCTCTCTTTCAATCTGTTGATATCTTCCCTGAAGGTAGGTGACCAGAACTGCACTCCATACTCCAAATTAGGCCTCACTGACATGTTATAGGACTCTCCTGTCCACTGTGTATTCGTCGTTATTGACTGTTCTTGTCCTCGGTGTTGATCAGTGCCAATTCCCCCCATGACACTGTTCAGTGTGTGGGCAGTCTGTTAATTCACTAATGCAGGATTCAGACATACTACTGGGCTGGAAGGGATGGGCGGGTTGAGGGAAGGAGGGCAGTTGAGCAGGGGAGAGCTGAGAGACTACCGTCCTAAAGGCTAACTCGCAGGCTGGGTTGGTGGCGAGGAAGGCAGATGCAATGTTAGTATTTATTTTGAGAGGACTAGAATATAAAAGCAAGGATGTAATGCTGAGGCTTTATAAGGCATTGGCCAGACCGAGTATTGTAAGCAGCTTTGGACCCCTATCTAAGAAAAGATATACTGGTGTCGGACAGAATCCAGAGGAGATTTATGAGAATGACCCTGGAAATGAAAGGGTTAATGTATGAGGAGCATTTGATAGCTCTGGTCCTCTGCTTGCTGCAGTTAAGAAGAATGGGGGGGGGATCTCATTGAAACTTATCGACTGTTGAAAAACCTAGATAAAGTGAATGCGCAGAGGAAGTTTCCCTAAGGGGGGGATTCTCGGACTACAGGGTACAGCCTCAGAATAGAGGAGCAATCATTTAGATCAGAGATGAGGAGGAATTTCTTTAGCTAGAGGGTGGGGAGTCTGTGGAATTTATTGCCACAGATGGCAATGGAGGCAAAGTCATTGAGTATATTTAAAGCAGAGGTTGATAGGTTCGTTATTAGTCAGGGCATCAAAGTTTACCGAGAGAAGGCAGGAGAATGGGTCTTAAAAGGATAATAAATCAGCTATGATTGAATGGCTGAACAGTTTTGATGGGCCAAAAGGCCTAATTCTGTTCCCATGTCTTCCAATCTTATCTTATACATAAAGAGAATTATAGTTTTGAATCAGGCTCTCCTGGTCTGTGTTTATCTAGGCTATATTTATTGACAATCTTACGGTCGGCCAGGGTGGAAATGATTGGGTAATTCCCTTGTCAATCAAGTTTGGCATCCACCCTGCTCTAAGTGTACAAGATTGACTTTATGGATATAACTTATATCTAACTATCTTCCATAGATTGCTTCCTTCTGGAGAAATTATCCAGCTGTTATTGGGAGAAGTTGCTGTAGTTTCCCCTATTCTTTAAGTAAACTCTGCTTTCAGAGTGTCATACACCGGGCCAACTCCCAAATCCTTGGCTGATGCATAGTCATCAATAAATACTCTGGCTGAACTATTGATCTGTGTGTGACAGAGGGCTGCCTTCGTCTGGCGGGAAAAGGTCTGATCATTCTCCAGTTGCCCCAGTCACAGACATGTTGGCGACATCACTCTTTCGCCTCGGCTAACTTGTTGTTGATCTCCTGGTTTTTCTCGCCCTCCTCCGGTTTGGTGGCTGGTGCGTTCTCGGCCGCCTTTTTCTTCACTGCCCGACTAGACGTGCCGTGTTTCTCTTTGGCTTTTCGGGGGGTTTTATGGCTGGACGGCTTTTTTGGTTTCGATGTCTGGGCGCTAGGCTTCTCCGGCTTGAAGGAAGAGGCAGAAGTGTGGGGTGGGGAAGGGGGGCGAAAAATAATTGTTAGAATCACAATATTATACAGCATACACTCAGTGGCCATTTTATTAGATACACTTGCTCATTAATGACAATATAAAATCAGCCAATCATGTGGCAGCATCACAATGTATAAAAGCACGCAGACACGGTCAAGAGGTTCAGCAAGCGTTTTAATGGAGAAGAAGTGTTATCTAAATGACTTTGACCCTGGAATGATTGTTGGTGCCAGTCGGTAGGAAAGGTAAAGGGCTGGTGAGGAAGGAGTCTGATAGGAGAGGAGAGTGGACTGTAGGAGAAAGGGAAGGAGGAGAGGTACCAGGGTGAGGTGATAGGCACCACTTGGCTTCACCTATCACCTTCTGGCTGTCCTCCTTCCCGTGCCCCCAACCTTTTTATTCTGGCATCTTCCCCCTTCCTTTCCAGTCCTGATGAAGGCTCTCGACCCAAAATGTCAACTGTTTATTCATTTCCATAGATGCTGCCTGACCTGCTGAGTTCCTCCAGCATTTTTTTTGCGTGTGTTGCTTTGGATTTCCAGCATCTGCAGACCCTCTTAATTTCATGAGATTCTGCAGATGCTGTAAATTTTGAGCAACACACACAAAAATGCTGGAGGAACTCAGCAGGTCAGGCAGAAACAATGGACGGGAATAAACAGTTATTGTTTCCACCAACCCTTCCACCCTGATTTCTTAGAAGTTTCTACAGATGTACCGTGGAGAGCATTCCGACTGGCTGTGGAGGGGCCACTACAGAGGATCAGTAAAAGCTTCTGCAAGTTGTAAACCCAGCCAGTTCTGTCATGGGCACCAGCCTCCCCAGCATCGAGCATATCTTCGAAAGACGGTGACTCAAAAAGCTGGCATCTGTCATTAAGGACCCTCATCAAGTAGGAGATGCCCTCTTCTTATTGCTACCATTAGGAAGGAGGTACAGAAACCAGAAGACTCACACTCACTACTTTCGGAACAACTTCGTCCCCTCTGCCATCAGATTTCTGAACAGTCCATGAGCACATGAACACTAGCTCACTATTCCTCTTTTTTTTGATGCATCATTTGCATCAAATCAAATTATCAAGTGTCGCCACGCTTCAGCGCCAACATAGCATGCCCACACAACTTACTAATCCTAATTCGTACGTCTTTGGAGTGTGGGAGGAAACTGGAGCACCTGGAGGAAACCCACGTGGTCACGGGGAGAACGTACAAACTCCCTACAAGCAGCAGCGGGAATCGAACCCTGGTCTTACAGCTGACATTGTAAAGTGTTGTGCTCACTGCAAAGCTATCGTGTTGCCATTTGCTGCACTGCAATAAACAAAAGATGCTCCCCAAAACTCCCTCCCCCATAAGTTACTGGTGACCAGGCTGAGAGAATGTGGGGCTGCAGCGTTTGCCTTTACCTTGGCTGGCTCTCTGTAGAACTCGCTGTAGAGGCTGCGTATCCTCCTGCGTTCCGGACCCTTTGTGTCCGCTGTCCCTGGCTTGATCATATCTGGCCGTTTACTGAACTGGCCCCTGAAGGTGGTGTTGTAACTGGTCTCATGGGCGACCTTCGCGTCTGGAGGGTGGTACGTTTGCTTGGGTTTAATGGCCTTCGTGGGTTTGACATCCACTGTCCAGGCCCTGAACTCGTTCCTGCAGGGAGGCACAGTTGGTAATTGCTTTGTTACTACCACGTGAACCGAGACACAATGAAAAACTATTGTTTGTGTGATATCCAGATAGATCATTCAATATGTAAGTACATCCGTTAGTCTTGCGAGACCATGGATCTGCACCTGGAAAGTCTTCACTCTCCAGGGCGCAGGCCTGGGCAAGGTTGTATGGAAGACCAGCAGTTGCCCATGCTGCAAGTCTCCCCTCTCCACGACACCGATGTTGTCCAAGGGAAGGGCATTAGGACCCATACAGCTTGGCACCAGTGTCATCGCAGAGCAATGTGTGATTAAGTGCCTTGCTCAAGGACACAACATGTTCCCTCGGCTGGGGCTCAAACTCACGACCTTCAGGTCGCTAGTCCAATGCCTTAACCACTTGGCCACATGCCCACACATCATGCTATTAAAAAAAGGAAATCAAAGTGCAGAATAGAGTGCTACAGTTACAGAGAAATTGCAGAGCAAGCAGATATTAAGTTGCAAGGTCCATGACAAGGTAGATCGCCAGGTCATGAGTTCATCTTTAGCAGAGTCATAAGCAGGCCCCTCAACCCATGTAATCCATGCTGACCTGTTTTTCTCTCCAGTCCCATTTACTCGCACCTGGACCATATCCCACCATGTCCCTCTCATCCATGTTCTTATCTAAACTTCTCTGAATTGTTGCAATTGAACCCTCACCCACCATGTCCACTGGCAGCTCGATCCCTACTCTCACTTCACTCTGTGTGAAGAAGTTCGCCACTCAGTGTTCCCATTAAATATTTCACCTTTCACCCTTAACCTATGACCTCTAGTTCCAGTCTCACCCAACTTGAGGGGAAAAGTCCTGCATCTACACCTCTCATAACTTTCTATACTTCTGTAAGATCTCCCTCCTTCTCCTGTGCTCCAAGGAATAAAGTTCCAGCCTGTTCAACTTTTTCATATACCGTAACTCAGGTCCTTGAGTCCTGGCGGCATCTATATAAAAGTCTGTCGAAGAATCAAATAACAGTGGGGTAGTAGCTGTTCATGAGTATAGTGGGATGAGCTCTGTAACTTTTATTTCTTCAGTCCAATGGGAGGGATGGGAGAAGAGAGACTATCCATAGTGGGAGGGGTCCTTGATTATGTTGGCTGCTTTCCTGAGGCAGCCGGAAGCGTAGACAGAGTTCATGGAGGGGAGGCTGGTTTGCATGATGGACTGTAATTTCGAGCAGTTGCCTGTGAAATAGACAGCTAGCAAGGGGCACACCTATTTATACATGAACGTTTGTTTATTTGCATGATGAGACCTCCGTCGGTCAGGGTCAACCATGGATATTGTGTCCTAGCTGTCTAGATAGATAAGCCAGGGCAGTACAATATGGAGAGCAAGCTGTTGCCTATGTAGCAAGATCCCCCTCTCCACATATCTGATAAACCCAAAGCAACGGCAGAGACCGATACAGTTTGGTACCAGCAGAGTCGCAGGAGTTGCCAGTCAGCATTGAACTCAACGTAGGTCTGCCTCAGGGACTCCAGCTCTGGATTTTTCCTCGGGTTTATTCCCAAAGTCTTCCCCATGAGTGGGTATAGCCGCAAGGCAGCTGATGTTCGAGATGAGAGTTCTCCTTCTCCTAGATGAGCTGCCAACCGCGGCTGACGAGCCCTACTTACACGTACACAGATTTACATTAGGTTCACTAGGATCATCACCATAATCATTGTGTGCTGTGTTGTATGATGTGAGTGATCATGGTCTTTGACCATAATTGTTTCTACAGAAGTGGTTTGCCATTGCCTTCTTCTGGACAGTGTCTTTACTAGATGGGTGACCCCAGCCATTATCAATACTCTTCAGAGATTGTCTGCCTGGCGACGTGGTCACATAACCAGGACTTGTGATCTGCACCGGCTGCTCATACAACCATCCACCATCTGCTCCCATGGTTTCACGCGACCCTGATCGGGGGGCTAAGCAGGTGCTACACCTTGCCCAAGGGTGATCTGCAGACTAGCGGAGGGAAAGAGCACCTTACACTTTCTTTAGTAGAGACATTGCTCCACCCCGCCAACCATTATAAGAATATTTACTTACTTTTCAAATTGAAGCGTGATCATCCTAGACCTGTTCCTATGCTGCACTCCTCTATTTTCTGTGTTCTATACAGCCCCATCAATGTGTGGCTAGGCACAGATAAAATGGCGTCTATAAATTTGCTGATGACACAACTATTGTTGGTAGAATTTCAGATGGTGACAAGGAGACATACAGGAGCAGGATAGACCAGCTGGTTGGGTGGAGTCACAGGAACAACCTTGCACTCAATGTCAGTGAGACCACGGAATTGACTGTGAACATCAGGAAGAGGAAGACGGAGAAGGCACACCAGGCCTCATTGAGGGATCGGCTGTGGAAAGGGTGAGCGGCTTCAAGTTCTTGGTGTCAACATTTCTGAGGATCTATCCCGAGCCCAACATATCAAGGTAGTTACAAAGAAAGCATGACAGAGCTATATCTCATTGGGAGTTTGAGGAGGTTTGGTACGTCACCAAAGACTCTCGCAAATTTCTGCAGATGTACACGGAGAGCATTCAAACTGGTTGCATCACCGTCTGGTATGGAGGGAATTCTGTGATTCTGCACAGAATCAGAAAATGCTGCAGAAAGTTGAAAGCTCGGCCAGCTCCATCATTGGCACAATCCTCCCCAGTGTCCAGGACACCTTCAAAAGGCGATGCCTCAAAAAAGTGGCATCCACCATTAAGAACCCTTGTCACCCAGGGCAGGTCTTCTCATTGCTACCATCAAGAAGGAGATACAGGAGCCTGAAGATGCACACTGAACATCTTAGGAACAATTTCTTCCCCTTCACCATCAGATTTCCAAATGGGCAATGAACCATGTACACTATTTCAATATGTTTCCCTTTTTTGCTCTCATTTGCACGACTTATTTAATTTAATTTTAAAATATACATTGTTTATTGTAATTTATAGTTTTTTATTATTATGTATTACAATGTACTACTGCCATAAGACAACAAATTTCATAACATATGCCAGTGATATTAAACCTGACTTTGATTTTGATGCTAGTATGCACTCCAGCCTGTGGTGCCTACTGGTCCCACAAGGCTCCCAGGGAGCTGTGTGCTCTCTCTTCAGGGACACAGAGGTACAGAAGCATCCTCACAGAGGGGCTAGCAGTCGGCTCAGGCAGAGTCCTCAATGGCCCACTTACTGTATGTTAGGCTGATTGAAAAAAGTTAAGGCCAGTGGGCTCCTGGGAGACTTGGTCAATTGGATTTAAAGCAATAGCTAGGGCTTTTCTCTTTGGAGCCAAGGAGGATCGAAATTAGAACACTACAGTATGCCAATGTGCCAACAGAGTCAACCTAACCCTTCCCTCCCGCATAGTCCTCCATTTTTCTTTCATCCATCTAAGACCTTCTTAAATGCTCCTAATGTATCTTCTACCACTATCTCCAGCAGGCCCTATACTGTGCTTTACTAATGTCCCTCCCAGCACTTATTCCTGCGAGCAGCCAAAGTGTTACACCTACCCACTCATCTCCTCTTGTGAGTAAAGGTTAAGCAAGCTAGGGATTTTCTTTTTGGAGCAATAGAGTGATGGAGGATATCTCTGCAGAGTCCTCCAAATTGCCGTGCAATTGGATAGAATAGTTAAGAAGGCGGACGGTATGTTGGCCTTTATTAGTTAGGGGATTGAGGTAATATTGCAGCTCTATAAAACTCCGGTTAGGCCACACTTGGAAAACTGTGCTCAGTTCTGGTCACTCATTATAGGAAGGATGTGGAAGCTTTGGAGAGGGTGCAGAGGAGATTTACCAGGATGCTGCCTGGATTTGAGAGCATGTCTGATGAGGACAGGTTGAGCAAGCTGGGCCTTTCTCTTAGTGCAAAGGAGAATGAGAGCTGACTTGATAGGGGTATACAGTACCAGATGATAAGAGGCATAGATTAACTGGACAGCCAGAGACTCTTTTCCAAGGTGGAAATGGCTAATATGTGGGGGCGCAGTTTTAAACTGATTGGAGGACAGTATGGGGGGGGTGGTGGCAGATGTCAGAGGTAGGTTTTCCACACAGACATTGGAGGGTGTGTGGAACGCCCTGCCAGAGGTGATGGTAGAGACAGATACATTAAGGACATTTAAGAGACTCTTAAATAGGCACGTGGATGAAAGAAAAATGGAGGGCTATGTAGAAGGAAAGGGCTTGATTGATCTTGGGGTAGGTTAAAAGGTAAGCATAACATCGTGGGCCAAAGGACCTGTACTGTGTGGAAATGTTCTATGTTCTATGCTTTCTGTTTTGTGTTTGACGTTATTTTCAGAGTGATGAACATTTAAGGCAATTTGGCTCATCATACCTGTTACGAAGTCCTGTAGTACAGAAACAGACCCTTCAGCCCACCTGGCTTGTGCAATCAATGTTCCCATCCAACTTAGTCCCATTTCCCCACGTTTGACTCATATCCCTCTAAACCTGGGGTTCCCCTACCATTAGCCATGAACCTCTACCATTAACCAAGGGGTCCAAGGACCCCAGGATTGGAAACCCCCACTCTAAACTTACCTGTCCAAGTACAGGTCCACAATCCCTTATCCGAAATTCTGAAAACCGAAAAGTTCCGAAAACCGAAGCTTTTCTCGTGGACTGTGGAACGTGTCGTAACAAGGCTTGTTTGGCGCGCCAACAGCTGACGTCACTCAATTCAGGTTAATTGCTGGCCTTGAACAATGTGCATTTATCAGGGAGCAAGAGGTTATGGCAGTTTACTCATTTAATGTATTTGCCTCAACCACTTCCTCTCATTCCATACACTGACCACCCTCAGGGTGATAAAGTTGCCACTCAGATTCTTATTAAATTTCTCCCCTCTCACCCTAAACCTTTGCTTTCAAGTTCTTGATTTCCCCAACCCTAGGAAAAAGAAGCACATGCATTCACTCTGTCTACGTCCCTCGTGGTGTTATACACCTCTGTAAGATCACCCCTCCTCTGCTCACACTCCGATGAAAAATGGCCCTGCCTGCTCGGACTTGCTCCATAACTCAGTCCCTTGAGTCCCAACAAAATCTTTGTCAGTCTCCTCTTTCCTGCTTAATCACACCTTTCCTATCACAGGGTGACCAAAATTGAACGCAATATTTCAAATGTGGCCTCGGCAATGTCTTGCGGAACTGCCACATAACTTCCCAACACGATAAAATGGTAACAGTCACTTTCAGCCCAACAAGCCAATTACACCCTTGGGACCGATTAAACTACTAACTCATACGAGCAGTGGGATTGAACCCGGAACGCTGTGCTGTATAGTGTCACTCTAACCACCATGTTCCTGTGCCGCCTAATAGAAATCCCCTATAAACGAAGAGACTATCTACCGTTCAGGATAACTGATAATCAGAACTTATCCATTTTAATTTTAATTCTCCTCCTCATTCCCTTACCGGCCTGTCTATCCTTGACCTCTTCCACTACCAGGGTGAGGCTCAATACAAACTAGAGGAACTGCGGTTCAGACTTCACCTGGGTGGCCTATAATCCGACAGCAGGCACGTTGAATTCTCCAAATCGTGATTCCTGCTCTCACTGTCTTGCGTCTCTACCCAGTTCCTCCTACATCCACCACAGACCCCATCACCCAACTTCTTTCTTCTCCTCCACCCTCTCCTTCTGCCCATTATCCACACACCCTTCCCACTGGTTCCCCTCCCTCACTTGGTTCCACACTCCACTTCCTATCAGATTCCCTCATCTGAAGCCCTCCACTGTTTCCACCATCATCTCCCAGACTCAGTCACTCTCTCCACTCTCCCCTCCTCCATCTGCCTATCATCCTTCCTCACTTGGATCTCAGCCCCATAAAACATGCTCCAACTGGATCCACCCATCACCTCCCAGCCTCGGTCACTATCTTCACTCTCCCCTCCTCCATCTGCCTATCAGCCCTCCTCATTTGGATCCACCCATCACCTCCCAGCCTCGATCACTCTCTCCACTCTCCCCTCCTCCATCTGCCTATCAGCCCTCCTCACCTGGATCCACCCATCACCTCCCAGCCTCGATCACTCTCTCCACTCTCCCCTCCTCCATCTGCCTATCAACCCTCCTCACCTGGATCCACCCATCACCTCCCAGCCTCGGTCACTATCTTCACTTTCCACTCCTCCATCTGCTTATCATCATTCCTCACCTGGATCCACCCATCATCTCCCAGCCTCGGTCACTCTCTCTACTCTCCCCTCCTCCATCCGCCTATCAGCCCTCCTCACCTGGATCCGCCCATCACCTCCCAGCCTCGATCACTCTCTCCACTCTCTCCTCCTCCATCTGCCTATCAACCCTCCTCACCTGGATCCACCCATCACCTCCCAGCCTCGGTCACTATCTTCACTTTCCACTCCTCCATCTGCTTATCATCATTCCTCACCTGGATCCACCCATCATCTCCCAGCCTCGGTCACTCTCTCTACTCTCCCCTCCTCCATCCGCCTATCAGCCCTCCTCACCTGGATCCGCCCATCACCTCCCAGCCTCGATCACTCTCTCCACTCTCTCCTCCTCCATCTGCCTATCAACCCTCCTCACCTGGATCCACCCATCACCTCCCAGCTCTTGTACCACTCCTCCCCCTCACCTCTTTACACTGACCATCTCACCTCTATTCTTCCAGTCTAGATATAGGTCTCGATCCGAGACATTGACTGCCCACTTCTCATGTTGCCTGGCCAACAGGGTCCCTCCAGCTTTTTGATTTTCTTTTGGTTCCAAGATCATATTGAGGACTGGGGCAGGTTTGAAGGGCTGAGTGGCCTCCTCCAGCTCCCATCTCCTTGTTTGTGCCTGCTCCTACCTTCCAAAGAATGAGACACTTTAGCTGAGGTCTGGCCAGAGATACAATGAACATTTGGCCATGAAGTCTTTGAATTTTAATGAAACAATTGAGTTCAACCCAGAGAAGTGTGAAGTTATTCTTGTCAGTGTGGAGAAACAGAGGGATCTTGGAGTTCACATCCATAGGTCCCTCAATGTTAGTACACAAGTTGATAGAGTGGTTAAGCATGTGTATGGTGCGTTGACCTTCATTATTCAGGGGGACTGAATTCAAGAGCCGTGAGGTAATGTTACAGCTCTATAAAACCCTGGTTAGACCACACTTGGAGTATTGTGTTCAGTTCCGGTCACCTCATTATAGGAAGGATTTGAAAGCTTTAGAGAGGGTGCAGAGGAGATTTACCAGGATGCTACATGGATTAGAGAGCATGTCTTATGAGGGAGCGAGGGATTTTCTCTTTGGAGCTAAAGAGAATAAAAGGTGACTTGATAGAGGGGTACAAGATGATAAGAGGCATCCAACAAGCGGACAGCCAGAGACTTTTTTCTGGGGTGGAAATGGCTAACACGAGACAACAAAATTTTAGGAAGTCATTCCTGCCTGTGGCCATCAAACTTCACAACTCCTCCCTTGGAGGGTCAGACACCCTGAGCCAATAGGCTGGTCCTGGACTTATTTCCTGGCATAATTTACATATTATTATTTAACTATTTGTGGTTTTATTACTATTTATTATTTATGGTGCAACTGTAACGAAAATCAATTTCCCCCGGGATCAATAAAGTATGAATATGACTATGACTATGAAAAGTACAGCGGGGAGATAGCCTTATTACGCAGAGAGTGAGGGTTAGATGGAACTCGCTGCCAGAGGTGCTGGCAGAGGCAGATACATTATGGACATTTAAGATGCTCATTGATGGATTACAGAAACATGGAGGGCTATGTAAGTGGGAAGGGTTAGATTAACCTAAGAGTAGGTTAAAAGCGTGACACTACACCGTGGGATGAAGGGCCTGTGCTGTTCTGTGTTCTATGTTGAATTCTGCTGGCATGTTACCTGTACGAAGTGGCCGTCCCTCTGTCCTCTTTAATCTGCCTGTTTAGAGCGTCCGCAGCTTTGCCCTTTGCTGGGTCCTGCACGGCCGCCATCCCGGCTGGCGTTGGCGCTGCTGAACCAGCTGGCTCCTCCCCACTGGGCACTGGGGTCTGGCTCCCTCTCTCCCCCTTGGGGATCCAGGGGTGCTGGTCGCTCCTCTTGGGGATGGGCCATGCCTTGAAATCCTTCTTGTACTGCGTCTCCTTCTCGAAGGGGGTGTCGGTCGGCGTGTACTCCTGCTTGGGCTTACAGCTGGGCTCGGGGCGGACCTTCCAGGGACGGTAGTCCTGCCTCATGACAGACTCCCGCCTCGAGGCCGGTCGGATGTTTCCTGGTGCCGACACAGCATCGGTCACCGCTTCAGATGCCTGATTGTGGCAGAACAGGGGAAAAAAAAGAGATCATAAAAAGATATGCAACCCACCCAGCAGCAACTACACCACACATTTAGGATCTAAATGTGATCAAGGAGGAAGGCTATCAAAGATGGCAGCAGGGACCTGGACGAGCTGGAGAAATAGTCTAGAAAGATGGCAGGTGGAATTTAATGCAGACGAGTGTCAGTCATTGCACTTTCTGGGGACAAACCAAGGTAGGACTGCCACAGTGCATGGTAGGACACTGAGGAGTGTGTTAGAACAAAGGAACCTGGGACAGAAGAGATTCTGGCCGATGCTGGAAATCCAGAATGACACACATACACAAATGTTGGAGAAACTCAGCAGGTTAGGCAGCATCTAAGGAGAGGAATAAACAGTTGACGTATCGGGCCAACCATAGAAAATATCCTCTTCACATCCACCCTATCCAGTCCTTTCAACATTCGGTAGGTTTTAATGAGTTCCCCCCCTGCATTCTTCTAAACTCCAGTGAGTACAGGCCCAAAGCTGCCAAACACTCCTCATATGTTAACCCTTTCATTCCCAGAATCATCCTCGTAATCCTCCTTTGGAATCTCTCCAATGACAACACATCCTGAGATGTGGGTGCCAAACGGTTGACAATACTCCAAGTGCAGCCTGTCTAGTATCTTATAAAGCTTCAGCAATATCTCCTTGTGTTTATATTCTATTCTCCTTCAGTATATTGAATACACTCCTAAGTCTCTCTGCACCTCTGCCATTTGAACCTCTCCCCAGTTAGATAAAAGACTGCCCTATTGTTCCTTTTACCAAAATACATTATCATACATTTCCCAACATTGTATTCCATCTGCCAATTTTTTGCCCATTCTTCCAATTTGTCTAAGTCCTGCTGCAATCACATTGCTTGCTCAATACTATCTACCCTTCCACCTATCTTCATTTCATTTGTAAACTTTGTCACAAAAAGCCATAAATTCCATCATCTAAATCACTGACAAACAAGGTGAAAAGTAGCAGTCCCAATACTGACCACCACTAGTCACCAGTAGCCAACTAGAAAAGTCCCCCTTTATTCCCACTTGCTGCCTCCTGCCTGTCAGCCAAGTACTCCAAGTGGGGTCTATCTAAGGTCTTATCTAGCTGTAACATTACCTCACAGCTCTTGAACTCAATCCCATGGTTGATGAAGGCCAACACACCATACGCCTTCTTAGCAACACTGTCAACCTGCACGGCAGCTTTGAGTGTCCTTTGGACATGAACCAAAGATCTCTCCGATCCTCCACACTGCCAAGAGTTTTATCATTAATACTATTTTCTGTCTTTAAATCTGACTTGCCAAAATGAACCATTTCACACTTATCTGGGTTGAACTCCAACTGCCACATCTCAGCCCAGTTCTACATCTTATCGATGTCCTGCTGTAACATCTGACAACCCTCCAGACTATCCACAACACCCCAACCTTTGTGTCATCAGCAAACTTGCTAATCCATCTTTCTACTTCTTCATCCAGGTCATTGATAAAAATCACGAAGAGGAGGGGACCCAGAACAGATCCCTGTGGAACACCGCTGGTCACCGATCTCCATGCAGAATATGAACCATTTACAACCACCCTTTGCCTTCTGTAGGTAAGCCAATTCTGGATCCACAAAGCATGATCTCCTTGGATCCCATCCCTCCTTTCTTTCTGAATGAGCCTTGCATGAGGAATCTTATCAAATGCCTTAATGAAATTCATATACACTACATCCACTGCTCTACCTTCATCAATGTGTTTTGTTACATCCTCAAAGAATTCAATCAGGCTTGTAAGGCACAACCTTCCCTTAACTTTCCTTTTCAGCCACAGTTGCCTACCTCTGACATTTGAGTACTTCTTCTTCTATGGAACCTATCTCTCCTGCACCTTGTGAGCTATTCCCAGAAACTTCAGCCACCTCTGCTCTGTCGTCATCCCCAGCAGTATCCTCTTCCATTTCAGTTGAGCAAGCTCCTCTCTCATGCATCAATAATTCCTTTTATCCATTGCGATACTGATGCTTCTCCCTCTCAAGTTGCAGTATGAATTCAATCATATTATGGTCATCATCTCCTCAGGATTCCTTTACATTAATCTCCCTAATAAGATCTAGGTTATTACACATACCCAGTCTAAGATAGCCTTTCCCCAAGCAGACTCAAGCACAAGCTGCTCTAAAAAGCCACCTCAGAGGCATTCAACTAATTCCCTCTCTTGCAATCCAACTCCAAACTGATTTTTCCAATCCCCTTGCATATTGAACTCCCCCATTACAATCATGACTTTACCTTTACTGCATACCTATTCCAGCTCCCTTTGCAATCTCAACCCCACATCTTGGCTACTATTTGGAGGCCTATATATGATTCTCAACTCCACCCACAAAGATTCAACATTCTTTGACAAAGAGAAATGAAAGCCAACATAAAAGCAAAAGAGATGGCAGATAATAGTGCAAAAATTAGTTGGAATTTAAAGGATTTAAAAACCAACAGAAGGCAACTAAAGAAGTCATTAAGAAGGAAAAGATGTAATACAAAAGTAAGCTAGTCAATAATATTAAAGAGGATACCAAAAGTTTATTCAGTGGATATTGGACCGCTGGAAAATGATGCTGCATTGGTAGTAATGGGGGACAAGATAATGACGTTGAAACTGAATAAGTAGTTTGCATCAGACTTCACTGTGGAAGACACTAGTAGCATGGTGGAAATTCGAGAGACTCAAGGGTCAGAAGAGTCTGAAGTTACAATTACTAGGGAGAAGGTTCTTGGGAAACTGAAAGGTCTGAAGGTAAGTTAGTCACCTGGACCAGATGGTGTACACCCCAAGGTACTGAAAGGGGTCACAGAAGAAATAAGGTCATAAGGTCAGAAGTGGGGGTGTTTGCAGATGATTGCACAATGTTCTGCACCATTCATGACTCCTCAGATAGTGAAGCAATTCATACCCAAATGCAGCAGGACCTGGACAATATCCAGGCATGGGCTGACAATTCAAAAATCTGAGTGCAAAGGGACTTGGGAGCCCTTGTCCAGAGTTCCCTAAAGGTTAATTTGCAGGTCGAGTTTGTGTTGAGGAAGGCAAATGCATTGTTAGCATTCATTATAAGAGGACTAGAATATAAAAGCAAGGATGTAATGTTGAGACTTTATAGAGTACTTGTGAGTCCTCACTTGGAGTACTGTGATCAGCATTGGGCCCCTTATCTTAGAAAGGATGTGCTGACATTGGAGTAGGTTCAAAGGAGGTTCACAAAAATGATTCCGGGTTTGAAAAGCTTGTAATACAAAGAGTGTTTATTGGCTTTGGCCTGTACTCACTGGAATTCAGAAACCTATTGAATGGTGAAAGGACTTGATAGAGTGGATGCGGAGAGGATATTTCCTGTGGTAGGAAAATCTAAGTACAGAGGACACAGCCTCAAAGCAGAGGGGTGTCATTTTAGAATGAAGATGAGGAGGAATTTCTTTAGCCAGAGAGTGGTAAATCTGTGGAATTTGTTGCCACAGACAGCTGTGGAGGCCAAGTCATTAGGTATAGTTAATGCAGTGGTTGATAAATTCTTGATTGGTCAGGGCATGAATAGATATTGGGAGAAGGCAGGACCTTGGGGGCTGAGAAAGAAAATGGATTAGCCATGATGAAATGGTGGAGAAGACTTGATGGGCCAAATGGCCTAATTCTGTTCCTATCTCTTATGGTCTGATGGTCTTATGGTTTGGATGGATGCACAGATGGGAAGGGAATGCAGGGTTATGATCCAGGTGCAGGTTGATGGGACTAGGCAGAATAACAGTTTGAGATGGACTAGATGGGCTGAAAGGCCTGTTTCAGTTTTGTAGTGTTCTATAACTTTACGATTCTATCTTTTATCACTTACAAATATGGGAGGGAAGGGTTAGATTGATCAAGCGTATAGACCAGTTAGCCTGACCTCAGTGGTTGGGAAGATGTTAGAGTCAATTGTTAAGGATGAGGTGATGGAATGCTTGGTGACACAGGACAAGATAGTACAAAGTTAGCATTGTTTCCTTCAGGGAAAATCCTGTCTGACGAACCTGTTGGAATTCCTTGAGGAGATTACAAGTAGGATAGATAAAGGGGATGCAGTGGATGTTGTATATTTGTACTTTCAGAAGGCCTTTGACAAGGTGCCACACATGAGGCTGCTTACCAAGTTAAGAGCCCATGGTATTACAGGAAAGTTGCTAATATGGTTAGAGCATTGATGATTGGTAGGACGCAGCGAGTGGGAATAAAAGGATCCTTTTCTGGTTGGCTGCTAGTAACTAGTGATGTTCCGCAAGGGTTGGTGTTGAAACCAATTCTTTTTATGCTGTACGTACAGTAAATGATTTAGATGATGGATAGATGGCTTAGTTGCCAAGTTTGCAGATGATACAAAGGTTGGTGGAGGGGCAGGTAGTGTTGAGGAAACAGCTAGGATGCAGAACGACTTAGACAGATTAGAAGATTGGACAAAAAAGTGGCAAATGAAATACAGTGTTGGAAAATGCATGGTCATGCACTTTGGTAGTAGAAATAAATGTGTGGACTATTTTCTAAATGGGAAGAAAATCTAGGAATCTGAGATGCAGAGGGACTTGGGAGTCCTTGTGCAGAACACCCTAAGGGTTAACTTGCAGGTGAGTTGGTGATGAGGAAGGCAAATGCCATGTTAGCATTCATTTCAAGAGGTCTAGAATACAAGAGCAGGGATGGATGCTGAGGCTTTATAAGGCACTGGTGAGGCCTCACCTTGAGTATTGTGAACAGTTTTGGGCCCCTCATCTTGGAAAAGATGTGCTGGCATTGGAGCGGGTTCACAGGAGGTTCACAAGGATGATTCCAGGAATGAAAGGGTTATCATATGAGGAATGTTTGATGGCTCTGGGTCTGTACTCGCTGGAATTCAGAAGGATGAGGGGGGATCTCATTGAAACCTTTCGAATGTTGAAAGGCCTAGACAGAGTAGGTGTGGAAAGGGTGTTTCCCATGGTGGGAGAGTCTAGGACAAGAGGGCAGGGCCTTATGATAGAGGGGCGCCCTTTCAAAACAGAGATGTGGAGAAATTTCTTTAGCCAGAGGGTGGTGAATTTGTGGAATTTGTTGCCACTTGCAGCTGCGGAGGCCAGGTCGTTGGGTGTATTTAAGGCAGGTTGGGTTCTTGATTGGACGTGGCACCAAAGGTTACGGGGAGAAGGCTGGGAACTGGGGTTGAGAAGGAGATAGAAAAACAGGATCAGCCATGATTGAATGGCGGAGCAGACTTGATGGGCCAGATGGGCTAATTCTGCTCCTACGTCTTATGGTCTTATGGTATTATTAGGTTTCCAAGACAGTACTACCGATATAAGGTGAAGTTCTGCGAGGTGCTGATAATACTACTAACTTTTGAACCTTTGCATTTGAATCATTTGAACAATCTACAATTTTTGCGGTATTCTGAGGTGGCCACACTCTGCAGCCATCGGCACTTGCCTCAGCGCTGAACTGACCCCGTGCCTGTGCACCCAATTTCAGGGACTCTGCAGATCACGTTCTCTGTGTTATTTGTTTACTTTTTTATTCTTTGTACAATTTGTTCCTCTATTTTGCATGCTGGATGTTTGTTGTTGTTGGTTTGTGTGAATTTTTCGTGGATTCTATTGTGTTTCTTTGTTTTGTGGCTGCCTGCAAGAAGCTGAATCAAGGTTGTGTTTGGTATGCATACATTGATCATAAATGTACTTTGAACTTTGAATACTGACTAGGTCAATGGAAATTGGTTTATTAATGTCACATGTTCTGAGATCCAGTGAAAAGATTTAGTTTACATACCATCTGATTTCTGAACAGGCCATGAATCTGTGCACACTTCCTCACTTTTTGCTCACTTTTTGTACTACTTATCACACTTTGACAGGGTAGGTCTTACACAGTGAACGGTAGGGCACTGAGGAGTGTGGTAGAATAAAGGGATCTGGGAATACAGATCCATAATTCATTGAAGGTGGCGTCACAGGTAGACAGGTTCATAAAGAAAGCTTTTGGTATATTGGCTTCCATAAATCAAAGTACAGAGAATGTTATGTTGAAGTTGTGTAAGATGTTGGTGAGGCCAAATTTGGAGTATAGTGTGCTGTTCACCAACCTTCATGAAAGATGTAAGTAAGGTTGAAAGAGTACAAAGAAAATTTACGAGGATGTTGGCGGGTCTGGAAGACCTGAGTTAGATGGAAGGATTGAAAAGGTTAGGATTCTATTCCCTGGAACATAGAAGATTGAGGGGAGATTTGATAGAGATACACAAAATGATGAGAGGTATAGATAGGGTAAATGCAAGCAGGCTTTTTCTACTGAGATTGGGTGGGACTACAACCAGAGGTCATGGGTTAAGGGTGAAAGGTTTAAGGGGAACATGAAGGGAAATTTCTTTACTCAGAGGGATGTGAGAGTGTGTCACGAGTTGCCAGCACAAGTGGTGCATGTGCCCAATTTCATTGTTTAAGAGAAGTTTGGATGGTAGAGATATGGAAGGCTATGGTCCCAGTGCAAGGCAATGGGAGCAAGCAGGTTAAATGGTTCAGCATGGACTAGATGGGCCAAAGGGCCTCTGACTTTTTATCTTCTTATTGTAATTTAATTTTTTAATGAACTGCACTCTACAAGACAACAAATTTCATGACATATGTCAATAATACTAAACATAATTCTGATTCAGACAGATCATTCCATGCCTCAGTGATAAAGGAGAATGCAGAATATAGTGTTACAGCTACAGAGAAATTGCAGTGTAGACGCAGACAAATAAAGTGCAAAGGCTACACCTACGTGGATCGGAAGATCAACAATTCATTTTTATCGTATGGCATCCATTCAAGAGTCTTTTAGCATGATCGCTGGAGTTGAGCATGATGTTCTCCTGAGGGCTTGTCTAATGGTGGGTCCTCAGGAGGCTGTGGGATCCGCACATTCTGGTGCACTGTGGGCACAAGTAACTGGAGGCTGTCGTGTGTGGTTGTTCAGTTTTCCTTTCGCTGCTCGGCACAATGGAGTTCACTCTCATGTAACGCATCTCCCTCTTGAACAGATTTATTCCAAGTGTATTGAGTGAACTGTCTTCCTAATTTTTAGGTGTTATGTTGAATTTCTTCAGACTGATTTTGAAGCTTTCTTTGAACGTTTCCTTTGCCCACCAGAGACTCACTGACCTTCCTTCAACTGGGACTAAAGGATCTGTCTGGGGAGACGCGAGTTCGATATCCGGATGACATGACCTATCCATCGGAGTTGGCGTTGTTTGATCGTGGTGGAGATGCTGTTCATGTTGGCCTCCTCCAGTACACTGGTGTTACTGCATCTACCATTTCAGCTGATCCTCAAAATCTCCCTGAAGGTTCATGTTCGAGTTTAACTATCACAGAACCATGTACGAATACATGCAAATGAAACAGCATTCCTCTGGGGCCAGGGTGTGAAACAGACACTATACAACACACACACAGCACATGCAAGGCATCAAGCAAACATGCAACACACATCAAAGTTGCTGGTGAACGCAGCAGGCCAGGCAGCATCTGTAGGAAGAGGTGCAGTCGACGTTTCAGGCCGAGACCCTTCGTCAGGACTAACTGAAGGAAGAGTGAGTAAGGGATTTGAAAGTGGGAGGGGGAGGGAGAGATCCAAAATGATCGGAGAAGACAGGAGGAGGAGGGAAGGAGCCAAGAGATGGACAGGTGATAGGCAAAAGGGATACGAGAGGATAATGGGACAGGAGGTCCGGGAAGAAAGACGGGGGGGGGGGACCCAGAGGATGGGCAAGGGGTATAGTCAGAGGGACAGAGGGAGAAAAAGGAGAGAGAGAGAAAGAATGTGTGTATAAAAATAAATAACAGTTGGAGTACGAGGGGGGAGGTGGGGCATTAACAGAAGTTAGAGAAGTCAATGTTCATGCCATCAGGTTGGAGGCTACCCAGACAGAATATAAGGTGTTGTTCCTCCAACCTGAGTGTGGCTTCATCTTTACGGTAGAGGAGGCCGTGGATAGGCATGTCAGAATGGGAATGGGATGTGGAATTAAAATGTGTGGCCACTGGGAGATCCTGCTTTCTCCGGTGGACAGAGCGTAGGTGTTCAGCAAAGCGGTCTCCCGGTCTGCATCGGGTTTTGCCAAACATGTAGTCACACTATATATATATATAGCCCAAGTTCCTGAGTGACATGTCCACAAATTGATGGTGCCCTTCACAGCAGCCTGCAGACAAACACACACACAGGCATGCACACACTCCAGCTTGTCATTCCACTGATCAAACATTAGAGGGCAGCACCACCAGGAAATGCCAGCTCGCAACTGGGCATGCACCTTCTGAGGCGACACTGCCTCCGGCTTCTCCGCTCCTGGACTGCAGCTGCAGGGAAACCGTGGGTTGAGGCTTAGTCCTCGCTGCAGCTGAGACCTCACAGCTCCCCTGCCATCCGTCGCGCCAACAAACAAGGGGAACGGGCCTGCGGCATCTTACGTTACCGACGTCCGACAGGGTCTTGCCACCGCAAGAGAAATGTGCAAGCCCATCACCTGCCATTGTACTTTATGCGTCTTCGTGCACCAACTCCGATGCCTTCCTGTAGCAGGCAGCAACAGGGTGCCCACCAAGTCCAGCTCCTCCGCCAATCAGCAGCTCGCTAATGGCGTCAACCCACAGTATCTGAAGCTCTTAAAAGCCCAGCATTGTCTTGCAATCATAAAAAAGATGTTTAAAAGAGACAAAAACACCTTTGTTTGGTCCCCTGAGAGCCTGTCATGTCCGAGCGCACTGCCACCTTATCTGAAGTGTTTGGTGGTATTGTTCTAGGGCTTTCGGGTGTCTGCTGTGGGTGATCCATGATTCAGCTCCATACAGTAATGTAGGAAGGACGATTGCTTTATAAATCAAAAGTTTTGTTTGGACCTTATACCCGTAGGACAGAACAATGCAGCACAGGAAGAGGCCCTGCCATCCAAGAGCGCTGCTCTGATCACAACGATAAATTAAACTAAATCCATTTTTCCTGTACAGGATCCATAACCCTCCATTCTCCATCTATTCATGTGACTATGTGGAAGGTTCTTAGATCCTATCGTACCTGCTTCCAGAACCTCCCCTCGCAGTCCATTCCAGGTACCCAGTACTCTCCACATAAAAATGCTTTCCCCTCAGAACTCCTTTAAACTTTCTTCCACTCAGCTTAAATGCATTTTCTCTAGTGTTGGGCCTTTCTGCCCTGGAAAAAGATTCTGACAGTGTAAGGAGCTCCTTCCCTCGGCTAGTCTACAGGGCACCCTTGGGAAAGGTGTAGCAGCTGCTTAGCTCCCCGATCAGGGTCACATTGGAGCCATGGGAGCAGGTGGTGGATGGTTGTTTGGGCAGCTGGTGCATATCACAAGCCCTGGTTATGTGACCACTGACACCAGGCAGACGACCTCTGAAGAGCATTGCTAATGACTGGGATCACCCGTCTTGTAAAGACACTGCCCAGAAGAAGACAACGGCAAACCAATTCTGTAGAAAAATTTGCCAAGAACAATCATGGTCATGTAGACCATGATCACCCAGAACATACGATATGGCACATAATGATGATGATGGAATGGTGGCGAAGACTTGATGGGTTGAATGTCCTAATTCTAATCCTATGTCATATGGTTTTGCAGTCTTATTGGTCAACACAACCTGTCCCTGTGCTGCACTGGTTTATCTTGTAATAAACCGATGTCAATCATTTAAAGCCAGACATCTTGTAAGTTTGCAAATTATTTCCGAAAAACCTGATGGTTAGTCATTTCACATCAGAATTGTCAGAACAGTGAGTGCTTGATAGTTATTATCTGAAATAGGATTATAAATGTATTGTACAGGAGGCGGAATTGCTGTGCTCAGTGAATTAGAGAGGATAATTTAACTTATCAATTATTTTCTTCTCTATGCCACATACACCAGGATACTTGAATCCATTAGTGCTGGAGGCAGGAATTCTTCAACACAGAAACAGGCTCTTCAGCCCATCTCATCCATGCTGAACTAATTCTGCCTAGTCCCATCTACCTGCACCAGGACCATAGACCTCCATATTGCTCCCACACATGTACTTATCCAAACTTCAAATAAATGTTTCAATTGAACCCACATCCACCACTTTGTTGACAGCTCGTTCCACCCCTTGAGTGAAGAAGTTAGCCTTCAGATTCCCCTTAAGCATTCCACCTTTTGTCCTAAACCCATGACATCTAGTCTCATCCAACCTGAGGGGATAAATCCTACTTATACCCTTCGTTATCTTGTACACCTCTTAAGATTTTGAAGATTCCAACTCTCAGTCACTCTCAGATTAAAGCGTCAAGCAAGATTGAAATTGGTGAGCTCGAGAGCGGAAGGTGAGTGGGTGTTCAGTGCCGCCTGCCTGCATTTGACCAGTCTCCCTCTCCCTCTCACTCGCTGCTGCTGGAAGAAGTGCGGGAGCCTTGGGTCTTGGGCAAGGTTTGATCGGTGCAGTTTGAGGATTGGACTTGTTTTTTTTAAGAGGATTCTGCAGTTCATGTTATACGTGCTTCCGGTCAAGATGGCGCCAGCGAACAACGATTCCTCTGGTGACGTCTTCCAGATAGTCAATCATCTCAGTTTTTTCTGCTTATTCTTTTGATCTTAATTTTGGCTTTGAAACTGTTGGAGCCTGTGACTTACAGTTTGTAGATTGGTCGAGTGGGCTAGCACTCTGCTGTCCCCGAGAAAACTCCAGGAAATAAATGCAAGCACGAGCTACCATGAGGAGAAGCTTAGAGATGAATGAGGGGCCGTGATCGACTACTTCGCTCGCCAACTAAAGGGTCGAGGAAGATTGAAACACCAAGGCAAAAGCAGAGGAGAGCAAGAGGTTATCGGAGGAGCCACTGGTTTGAGTCGTTGACCTAAGAAGGGCCACCAGTTGCATAAGACCATAGGACAAGGGAGCAGAATTAGGCCATTTGGCCCACTGAGTCCGTTCCCCCATTTCATCATGGCTGATCCATTTCCCCCTCACCCCCAATCTCCTGCCTTCTCCCCGTATCCCTTTGTGCCCTGACCAATCAATAATCTATCAACCTCTGCCTTAAATATACTCAATGACTTAGCCTCCATATCTGCCTGTGGCAATGTATTCCACAGATTCACCACACGCTGGCTAAGGAAATTCCTCCTTATCTCTGTTCTAGAAGGACACCCCTCTATTTTGAGGCTGTGTTCTCTGGTCTTAGACTTCCCCGTCATAGGAAACATCCTCTCCACATCCACTCTATCAAGTCCTTTCACCATTTGATAGGTTTCAATGATGTCACCCCTCATTCTTTTGAATTCCAGTGAATACAGGCCCAGAGCCATCAAACGCTCTTCATATGACAAGCTGTTCAAATCTGGAATCATTCTTGTAAACCTCCTTTGAAACTTCTCCAGTTTCAGCACATCCTTTCTAAGATAAGGGGCCCAGAACTGCTCACAATACTCCAAACGAAGTCTCACCAGTGCTTTATAAAGTCTCAACATTACATCTTTGCTTTTATTCTAGTCCTCTTGAAATGAATACTAACATTGCATTTGCTTTCCTAACTACAGACTCAACCTGCAAATTAACCTTTAGGGAATCCTACACAAGAAATCCCAAGTCCCTTTGTGCGTCAGCTTTTTTGTATTTTCTTCCATTTAGAAAATAGTTAAATATTTTATTTCTGCTACCAAAGTGCATGATTATTCAATTCCTGACACTATTCCATCTGTCACTTCTTTCGCATTCTCCTAATCTGTCTAGATCCTCCTGTAGCCTGTCTACTTCCTCAAACCTACCTGCCCCTCCACCTGCCTTTGTATGGTCTGCAAACTGTGCAACAAAGCCATCAATTCCATCATTAACATGTAATGCAAAAAGAATTGGTCCCAACACGTACCCCTGTGGAATACCACTAGTCACTGGCAGCCAACCAGAAAAGTCTCCCTTTATTCTCACTCTTTGCTTCCTGCTGGTCAGTCACTGTTTTATCCCTGCTAGAATCTTTCCTGTAATACCATGGGCTTGTAGCTTGCTAAGCAGACTCATATGTGGCACCTTGTCAAAGGCCTTCTGAAAATCCAAATACACAACATCAACTGATCCTCCTTTGTCTATCCTGCTTGTTATTTCTTCAAAGAATTCCAACAGATTTGTCTAGCAAGATTTTCCTTTGAGGAAGCCCAAGCTGACTATGGTCTATTTTATCATGTGCCTCCAAGTACCCCAAAACCACATCCTTAACAATTGACTCCAACAGCTTCCCAACCACTGAGATCAGACTAACTAGCCTATAAATTCCTTTCTTCTGTCTCACCCCCTTCTTGAAGAGTGGAGTGATGTGCAATTTTCCAGTCCTCTGGAACCATTCCAGAACCTAGCAATTCCTGGAAGATCATTACTAATCCTTCCACAATGTCGTCAGCCAGCTCTTTCAGAACACTGAGGTGTACACCATCTGGTCCAGGTGACTTATCTACCTTCAGACTTGTCGGTTTCCCAAGAACCTTCTCCTTAGTAATGGCAACTTCACAGATTTCATGACCCTTGACACCTGGAACTTCCACCATACTCCTCGTGTCTTCCACAGTGAAGACTGATGCAAAATACTTATTCAGTTTGTCTGGCATTTCCTTGTCCCCCATCACTACATCTCCAGCATTGTTTTCCAGCGGTCCGATATCCACTCTAGTCTCTCTTTTGCACTTTACGTATCTGAAGAAACTTTTGGTATCCTCTTCAATATTATTGGATAGCTTACTTTCTCATTTCATCTTTACCTTCTTAAGGACTTTTTAGTTGCTTTCTATTGGTATTTGAAAGCTTCCCAATCCTCTAACTTCCCACCAATGATTGCTTTACTATATGCCCTCTATACAGCTTTTAAGTTGGTTTTGACTTCTCTTGTTATCCACAGATGTGTGATCTTGCCTTTAGATTACTTCTTCCTCTGTGGGATGTATATATCCTGTGCCTTCCAAATTGCTTCCAGAAATTCCAGCCACTGCTGCTCTGCTGTCATCCCTGGCAGTGTTCTTTTCCAACCAATTCAGGCCAGCTCCTCTCTCATGTCTCTATAATTCCCTTTACTTCACTATTATAAAGAAACAACTGACTAGCTTTTCCTTCTCAAATTTCAGGGTAAAATCGATCATATTATGATCATTTCCCCAAGGGTTCTTTTACCTTAAGCTTTCTAATCAATTTTGGTTCATTGCGCAACACCCAATCTAGAATAGCTGATCCCCTAGTGGGCTCAGCCATGAGCTGCTCTAAAAAGCTATCTCATATGCATTCTAGAAATTTCCCTCTCTTAGAATCCAGCACCAACACCTGATTTTCCCAATCTACCTGCATATTGAAATCCCCCATGACTATTGTAACATTGCCCTTTTGGCGTGCATTTTCTATCTCCTGTTGTAATTTGTAGCTACATCCTTACTACCATTTGGGGGTCTGTATACAACTCTTATCAGGGTCTTTTTTACCCTTGTAGTTCCTTAGCTCTATCCACAATGGTTCAACTCCTTCCGACCCTTTGTCTCCTCTTTCTAATTATTTGATTTCATTTTTTACCAACAGAGCAACACCACCCCCTCCGCCTTCCTGCCTGTCCTTTCAATACAAAGTGTATCCCCTGACATTAAGCTCCCAGCTATAATCTTCTTTCAGCCACGATTCAGGGATGCCGACAACATCATACATGCCAATCTGCAGCTGTGCTACAAGTTCGTCTAACACACACAATAAGTGCTGGTGAACACAACAGGCCCGGCTGCATCAATAGGAAGAGGTACAGTCGATGTTTCAGGCCGAGACCCTTCGTCAGGACTAACTGAAAGAAGAGATAGTAAGAGACCTGAAAGTGGGAGGGGGAGGGAGAGATCCAAAATGATAGGAGAAGACAGGAGGGGGAGGGATGGAGCCAAGAGCTGGACAGGTGATTGGCAAAAGGGATACGAGGCTGGAGAAGGGAGAGGATCATGGGATGGGAGGCCTAGGGAGAAAGAAACGGGGAGGGAAGCCCAGAGGATGGGCAAGGAGTATAGTGAGAGGGACA
Organism: Mobula birostris; assembly: GCF_030028105.1. NCBI lineage: Eukaryota > Metazoa > Chordata > Chondrichthyes > Myliobatiformes > Myliobatidae > Mobula > Mobula birostris. The sequence goes on along the minus strand of NC_092376.1, from coordinate 7,254,974 downwards.
GAGGGAGAAAAAAAGAGATAAATTTTTTAAAAATAATAATAATAAATAAATAAATAACGGATGGGGTACAAAGGGGAGGTGGGCATTAACGGAAGTTAGAGAAGTCAATGGGCTTCCCTCCCCTTTCTTTCTCCCTAGGCCTCCCGTCCCATGATCCTCTCCCTTCTCCAGCCTCGTATCCCTTTTGCCAATCACCTGTCCAGCTCTTGGCTCCAGCCCTCCCCTCCTGTCTTCTCCTATCATTTCAGATCTCCCCCTCCCCCTCCCACTTTCAAATCTCTTACTAGCTCTTCCTTCAGTTAGTCCTGACGAAGTGTCTCGGCCCAAAACGTCGACTGTACCTCTTCCTAGAGATGCTGCCTGGCCTGCTGCGTTCACCAGCACTTTTTGTGTGTGTTGCTTGAAATTTCCAGCATCTGCAGATTTCCCCGTGTGTACAAGTTCATCTGTTATTCCGTGTACTGCGCACGTTCAAATACAACAGCTTCAGTCCTGTATTCACCATTCTTGATCTTGTCTGCCTTTTACATTGCAACTCATCCTGTTGACTGCAATTTTGGCCTATCATCAGCCTCTCCTTGCTAGGAGTCTCACCACACATTGCCTCTGCTTGTAAACCTACTACCTCATCTTCAGCACTATCATTCTGTTTCCCATCCCCCTGCCAAATTAGTTGAATCCCACCTGAACAACTCTTGTCAACCTGCCCGCAAGGATATTGGGTTCAGGTGTAACCCATCTCTTTTGTGCAGGTTATACCTTCTGCAGAAAAGATTCCAATGATCCATAAATCTGAACCCTTGCTCCCTGCACCAGTTTCTCAGCCACATATTCACCTGCCACATCTTCCTATTCTTACCCTCACAGGCAGCAATCCAGAGATTACTACCCTGGACGTCTTGTTTCTCAGCTTTCTACCTCGCTCCTAAAATCTCTCTTCAGGATCTCTTCACCTTGTCTACCTATGTCATTGGTGCCAATATGCACCAAGACGTCTGGTTTCCCACCCTCGCCCTTGAGAATGCCATGGACCCGATCCAAGACATCCCTGATCCTGACACCATGGAGGCAGCATACCATCTGGGTGTCTTTATTGTCCTCACTGAATCTTGTCTCTGTTCCTCTGACAATGGGATCTCCTATCAGCACTGCAGTCCTCTTCACCTCTCTGCTCTTCTGAGCCCCAGCACCAGACCAATGCCAGAGACCCGGTCACTTTCGCTCCCCTGGTAGGTCATCCCCTTCAATAGTATCCGAAGTTGAATACTTAATATTGAGGGAATGGCCACCGGTGTACTCTGCACTGGCTGTGCGTTTCCCGTCCTTCTTCTGACAGTCACCCAGTTACCTGTCTCCTGCAAGCTCGGGGCGATTACCTCCCTGTAGATCCTGTCTTACACCTCCTCCTTCACCCGTATGAGCCAAGGGTCATCAAGCTGCGGCTCCAGTTCCTTAAGAGCTGCAACTCGGTAACCTGGCGCAGACATGTTTATCTGAGAGCTGTCCCACATCCCACACACAGTACAAACCACTGCCCCTGGAGCCATTCTCACTGATTTACTATGTCCAAACAGATGAGGAATGAACAGGTAAGGACAGAGAGAGAGAGTAATCTACAAGGCAATATATCTCACCCAAGCCTGATGAGCGAAAGCCACTCTAAAGACTGACACACTTAAAAACAATGGCTGCACTGCTTGAATTTGAATTACTCTTACCGGCCCTTCCCAATGGATCCCTCTTGCTGATTGGTTGCTCCTCAACTCAGGAAAAAACGCCGCGAAACTCTGCCTTCAAAATCTTGATTGCCCCCTAGATTAAAGGGTAGCTATTTTCGCGCATCCCTGGTGTGGATTGACCAACTCAGAAAACTGATTTGAACCTCAACTTTTTAAATCTTGGATGCGGACCTGACTGAAAGGAAGCTCTTTTTAAGCATTTCCGCTTGCTGACTGGTCACTCCTTGAATCAGAAAAACTGCCTCAGAACTCTGCCTTCAAAATCTTGGACACTGCCCTGATTAAAAAGTAGTTCCTTTAACACATCCCCAGTCTGGATTGTCAAACTCCAGTCGCTGGCCTTGGGGGGATTACTGGTTCGCTGCACTCAGAGGGGCTGCCAGTTTGTGAAGCTGCCCTCGGAGGGGCCGCTGATTCGAGTCACTGCCCTCTGTGGGGCCGCTGGGTCCCGTTGCTCTCAGAGGTGTGATCGAAATTCTGGGATTTATGGATTGGACTGTTGTTCAAACTGACTGTAGTTCATATTGGACTCTTTCAGTTCGATGATCTTTTGTGTTCTCGCCCACAAGGAGGAGGAGGAGCTTAAGAGGAGATAATGGTGCCCAACAGCGACTCCTTTGCTTGTATCTTCGGAAACAGCTCTGTTTCTATGTTTAATATCTCTATTTGTCTCTTTCAGGGTTCTTTTGAAGACCCTGACCTTTCACTTCCTTTATCCTTAAGTAAGATAACTGAAAATGTGGTAGTCAAACATACTTTGAGGATATGAATACAACTTAGAGAACATTTTGGTCTATTGAGATTCTCCCTTTCTAGTTCCATTTTTTTAAATTATTTTTTAAAGCCTTCTATGACTGATGTAGTTTTTAAACAATGGGAAGGATTGGGCATTACATGCTTCCGGGATCTGTTTGTTGGAGGAAGTCTTTCTTCGTTTGAACAATTGTCAACTAAATATAGTTTACCAAAAACCCATTTTTTTCGGTACTTACAAATTAGAGATTTTCTGCAATGCCAATTATATACATTTCCTAATAGTCCTGATAAGAACATATCAGATGAAAATCTTAACATGAAATCATTTTGTGATGGTTCAATATCCAATATTTATGATTTGTTGTTGGGAATGAGAAATGATTCTTTAGACAAAATCAAAAATCTTTGGGAACAAGATATACAGACTTCAGTTTCTGAAGAAACTTGGAATGAGATTTTTAAATTGGTTAATACTTCATTGTTATGTGCCTCCTACACATTCCCTCCTACAATTTAAAGCGGTTCATAGGGCTTATATGACCAAGGATAAGTTATCTCGTTTTTATAGGGATATGTCTCCCTACTGTGATAGGTGTAACAATGGAGAAGCTTCACTTATTCATATGTTTTGGACGTGCCCAAGTCTTGGAAAATATTGGAAGGAAGTATTCCGAACTTCTTCTGTGCTCTTTAAAGTAAATTTTAAGCCTAATCCTTTGACTTCCCTATTTGGTATTGTTGGAAGGAAAGATAACATTTTGAAGACATCTGATCTGCTCATTCGGGCTTTTATCTCTCTTATGGCTAGGAGGACACTTTTGTTTAAATGGGAGGATGTTGTTCCGCCTAGTCATGCTCAGTGGTTATGGGATGTTATGGCACGCCTGAATTTAGAAAAGATTCTTTGTTCAATTTCTGAATCTAACCAAGATTTTCAAAATTTGTGGGGGCTGTTTTTAAATTATTTTCATAATCTTTGACTTTTTCATAAAGTACAGAAGTTGGTTAATAGTATATTTTATTATCTGATAAGGTTTTTTCTTTCTTTTTTCCCAAACAGCTTTGACTTTGGTAGTGGGTATAGATCTTTTTTTTAATATAAAATTGTTCATATTCTAATAAGCAAATTAATCTAATCCATATGAATATAGAGTAAGGAGTTTGTTAATGTGATTCAATATACTGTATCCGGTATTATGTTTTTTCTTTTGTTTTATAATATGTATTCTCTTGGACTCTGTATTCTTCTATATAGAAATCAATAAAAAATATTGGAAAAGAAAGAAGACCGTGACAAGGAGTTACACACTGACTATGGTTCTTTGTGGGAACGGGACCCACTCCAGGGGTTTCATGACTAGCTGTTATTCAACATGCCAAGGATGCAGCCTAAGAGATTAGCATGCCTTCGGAGTCCCAGGATCTCGTGACTCTGGAGACAGGCAGACCAAAGGTTGGTGTCCCGGCAGGAAATCGGTGTGACATGGGAGATGGAAGATCTATGGCTGCGTGCCCAGAGACCTGAGATCTTTGGGCACGGAGCTCGGAAAAACTGACACAGCAGACTTTTAACATTGTAAATCAGTGAATTGTTTGTTATGTCTCCCCTCTCACTGTGAAATGGAGACAATTCTTTCTTGCTTATTAGGGAGAGAGAGAGAGCCTGTGGTATGTCGAATACTGGGTGAACGAGTGGTCTTTGGGGTACTTGAGTGCTTGGTAGTGGGTGCCAATGCTTTCAAGTGCTGGTGGGGAGGGGGAGACTTTGGGGTTCTAACACTTAACTGTCATTCATTCTTTGGGGGCACTCCTCTGTTTTCATGGATGTTTATGAAGAAAAAGAATTTCAGGATGTATATTGTATACATTCCTCTGACATTAAATGTACCTTTGAAATCTTTGAAACATTTTTTCTTGTTGCCGATTGGCAGGCTGGGGGGTTTGATATCCTTGTTGTTTCTACATGTGGATAATCCCTTGGTTTTTGTGCTAGGGAGGGGATGGGAAGGTTTGGGATTTTGCTTTTTGTGCAGGAGGGATTATAACTAGAGTGTGAACTAGAGCTTTTGATGTTTTCTTTGAACAAGTTCCACGCTGTTTCTTTGTTTTGTGGCTGGCTGCAGGAAGATGAATCGCAGGGTTGTGTACTGCATACATATTTTGATAATAAATGTACTTTGAATCTTTGAAGATTTTGTTAGGTTAATTGGCCACTATAAGTCACCATCAGTGTGTCAGTGAATGGGGAAGGGGATGGGGGAGTAGATTCATTTATTCGTTATGTGCCGTGTCGTATGACATGGGCGACTGCGGTCTTTCCATGATCATGATTGTTCTTGGCAATTCTTTTCTACAAAAGTGGTTTGCCATTGCCTTCTTCTGGGCAGTGTCTTTACACGACGGGTGACCCCAGCCATTATCAATACTCTTCAGAGATTGTCTGCCAGGCGTTAGCGGTCACATAACCAGAACTTGTGATATGCACCAGCCGCTCATACGACCATCCACCACCTGGTCATGTGGCTTCACGTGACCCTGATCGGGGGGCTATGCAGCTGCCGCACCTTGCCCAAGGGTGACCTGCAGGCTAGTTGGGGAAGGAACACCTTACTCCTCCTTTGGTAGAGATGTCCCACCTTGCCACTGGGAGTTGATTGAAGAGTATAATGTGATTAGTACAGCAATACCATTTACTGTAGTCTTTGTTGTGACCCACACACTTTATTTGCCTATCTGCACCGCACTTTCTCTGTAACCATACATTCTCAGCCGATCAAGCGTCTTGGCCTGAAACGTCGACTATTTATTCATTTCCATTGATGCTGCCTGACCTGCTGAGTTCCCCCAGCATCTTGTGGGTGTTACATTATATTCTGCACTCTGTTTTTTTTTAATGCAGCTCGTCTAAGAGGAGGAAAACTCCGCTCTCAAACCTCCACTGCCTTGAGGCTATACCCACTCATGGGGAAGACTTCGGGTGTAAAGCCCCAGGGAAATACCCAGAGCCGGAGTCCCGAAGGCAGTCCCACGTTGAGTTCTTTGCAGTGTCGTTGCTATTCATCTCTGCCGCTCCTTTGTGGAGAGGGGAAGCAGGGGCAACAATTTGCTCTCCTTATCACACTGGCTTGGCTTGTGTAATGACTGACTGTGCTTCACCAACAGCATAGACAGTGAGGACACAATATCCATGGTCAACCCCCACCAACAGAGAGCCTCATATTCTGCATTGTGTTAGCTATGTAACGATGTACGGCATAATCTGTTTGACATACAACAGTCTGCAATCTGGTTGCCATCTGCCTGGCTTAGAACGTAGAACAATACAGCACAGTACAGTCTGTTTGACGTGCTGCCATTTTAACCTACTCCAAGATCAATCTAACCCTTCCTTCCCACATAACCCTCTATTTATCTTGCATCCATGTGCCTGTCTAAGGGTCTCTTAAATGTCCCTAATGTATCTGTCTCTACTACCACCCTTAGCAGGGCGTTTCATGCAGCTACCACTCTCTGTAAAAATTCTACCCCTGACATCCCCCTATACTTTCCTGCAAGCATTTTAAAAATATGCCCTCTTGTACTTGCTACTTGCCCCTGGAAAGAAAGATATCTGGCTATTCAAGCAACACTCACAAAATGCTGAATGAGATGCCCCCTCCAATGAATTGAGGCCCAGAGCCATGCACCAGTCCTCATACGGTAAACCCTTCATTCCCAGAAACATTCTCGTGAACCTCCCCTGATCCCTCTCCTATGTCAGCACATCCTTCTTAGATAACTGCTTACAATACTCACCGGTACCTTATAAAACCTCAACTCTTTTGCATCCTAGTCAAAAAGAAAGCAAGGGTGTAATGTTTTAATAAAAAACCCAACTCCATCCAACCTCTCGTTATAGCACATGTCCTCTAATCCAGGCAGCATCTCGACGAGCAACGCACACAAAATGCTGGAGGAACTCAGCAGGCCAGGCAGTGTCTATGGCAAACAGCACAGTCGATGTTTCGGGCCGAAACCCTTTTGCAGGACTGGAGAAAAAAAGCTGAGGAGTAGATTTGAAAGGTGGCGGGAGGGGAGAGAGAAACACCAGGTGATAGGTGAAGCTTGGAGGAGGAGGGATGAAGTAAAGAGCCGGGAAGTTGATTGGTGAAAGCGACAGAAGGCCAGAAAGAAAAAAGGAGAGGTGGGGGGAAGAAGCGCCATGGGAGATGATGGGTGGGCAAGGAGATAACATGAGAGAGGGACAAGAGGAAGGGAAATGGTGAAGTGGGGGGCATTACTGGAAGCTTGAGAAATCGATATTCATGCCATCAGGTTGGAGGCTACCCAAACAGAATATAAGGCATGGTTCCTCCAACCTAAGTGTGGCCTTATACCGACAGTGGAGAAGGCCATGGATCCATGGATGGACATATCAGAATGGGAAGTGGAATTAAAATGGGTGGCCACTGGGAGATCCCACTTGTTCTGGCAGACGGAGCACAGATGCTCGGTGAAGCGGTCTCCCAATCTATGTTGGGTCTCACCAATATACAAGAGGCCACACCGGGAGCACTGAACACAGTACGAACCCAGCAGACTCGCAGGTGAAGTGTCGCTTCACCTGGAAGAACTGTTTGGGGCCCTGAATGGTGGTGAGGGAGGAGGTGTAGGGGCAGGTGAAGAACTTGTTCTGCTTACAAGGATAAGTGCCGGGAGGGAGATCAATGGGGAGGGACGAATGGACAAGGGAGCGATCCCTGTGGAAAGCAGAAGGCGGGGGGAGGGAAAGATGTGCTTGGTGGTGGGATCCCGTTGGAGATGGCGGAAGTTTCGGAGAATTATGTGCTGGACGCGAAGGCTGGTGTGGTGGTAGGTGAGGACAAGAGGAACCCTATCCTGGTATCGTGGCCGGAGGATGGGTTAAGAGCAGATGTGTGTGAAATGGAAGAGATGCGGTGGAGGGCAGAGTTGATGGTGGAGGAAGGGAAGTCACTTTCTTTGAAAAAGGAGGACATCTTCTTTGTTCTAGAATGAAAAGCCTCATCATGAGAGCAGATGTGGCAGAGACAGAGGGATTGAGAGAAGGGGATGGCACTTTTACAAATAGCAGGGTGGGACGAGGTATAGTGCAGGTAGCTGTGAGAGTCCGTAGGTTTATAACAGACATCGGTGGATGAGCTGTCTCTGGAGATAGAGACAGTGAGATCAAGAAAGGGGAGGGAGGTGTTGGAAATAAACCAGGCGAATTTGAGGGCCGGGTGGAAGTTGGAGGCAAAGTGGATGACATTGATGAGTGCAGCACGGGTGCAGGAAGCAGCACCAATGCAGTTGTCGAAGTAGCATAGGAAAAGTACGGGACTGTCACCAGTGTAGGCTTGCAACACAGGCTGTTCCATGTAGCCAATGAACAAGCAGGCATAGCTGGGACGCTTGCGAGTACCCATGGATACCCCTTTTGTTTGAAGGAAGTGGGAGGACCCAAAGGGGAAATTACTGAGAGTGAGGACCAGTTCCCCTAGGCGGAGGAGAGTGGTGCTGGACAGGACCTGTTGGGTCTGGTGTCGAGAAAGAAATGGAGAGCTCTGAGGCCTTCCCGGTGAGGGGTGGGGGGTGGAGGTGCATAGGGACTGGATATCCATAGTAAAATGGATGGGGGCCAGAGAACCTGAAATTCTTGAAAAGATCAAGAGCGTGTGAGGTACCACGGATGTAGGTGGGAAGGGACTGAGCAAGGGGGGATAAAACAAAGTCGGGGTATGCAGATATGAGTTCAGTGGGGCAAGAACAAGCTGAAACAATGGGTCTGACTGGACAAGCAGATTTCTGGATTTTGGGTAGGAGGTAGAAACGGGAGATGCAGTGTGTTGGAGCTATGAGGCTGCTTGCAGTGGGTGCGGGTTCCTCCAGCATTTTGTGTGTGTTGCCCAGATTTCCAGCATCTGCAGATTTTCTCTTGTTTGTTATCTGGCTATCCACTCTATTTCTGCTTCTTATCATCTTGTACACCTCTATCAAGTCACCTCGCTTCCTCCTTTGCTCGAAAGAGAAACACCCTAGCTCACTCAATCTCCCCTCACATGACATGCTCTCTAATTCAGGCAGCATCCTGTTAGATCTCCTCTGTACCTTCTCTAAAGCTTCCACAGGGTTTTATAGAGCTACAACATTATTTCATGGCTCTTGAACTGAATCCCCATATACCTTCTTAACCACTCTATCAACTTTCGTGACAGCTTTGAGGGATCTATAGATGTACACTGCAAGAACCATCTATTCCTCTATTTTAGAATGGATGTGGAGTCGTTGGAGAGAGTGCAGAAGGGGTTCACCAGTATGCTGTCTGGTTTAGTGGACGGACTATAAGGAGGGGTAGGATAAACTTGGGTTGTTGTCTCTGGAGCAGCAGCAAAGGCTGAGGGAGATCTGATAGAGGTTTACAAGGTTATCAGAAATTATAAATGGAGTAGACAGCTGGATTCATTTTCCTGGGATTGAAATGTCTAATACTAGAGAATTGTCTATCACTAGACATCCAAATGTCTAATACTAGAGAACATATCTACAATTAGACATCAAAATGTCTAATACTAGAAAACATGTCCACCACTAGACATCCAAATGTCTAATAGTAGAGAACATGTATACCACTAGATATCTAAAAGACTAATACTATAGAACATGTCTACCACTGGACATTTAAATGTCTAATACTAGAGGACACGTCTACCACTAGACGCCTATATGTCTAATACTAGAAGACATGAATTTAAGCTGAAGAGGGAAAGTATGGGGCAAGTTTTTTTTACACAGAGGGTGGTGGTGGCCTGGAATGCACTGCCAGGGTTGGTAGTGGAAGCAAGTACAATAGAACAGTTTAAGATGCTCTCAGCCAAGCATATGAATAAGCAGGGAACGGAGGGAGATGGAATACGTGCAGGCAAATAGCTTAGTTTAACTAAAACTCATCATTAATTAGCTCTCCACAGCATTGTGGACTGAAGAGTCTGTTACTGGGCTGCAGTGTATTATGCTCCGTCTAACTCAGTACATACAACACTGAACATCCTACTGATATCATCGATAACATTTTAGGTTTAAATCCTCTTCAGAAGGGATTAATAACATCTATCTATGATATAATTATGAAATTACAGCCAGGTATATCTGATAAAATTAAAAATGAATGGGAAAGGCAACTTCAACTTTGCCTACCTACAGAGAAATGGGAAAAATTTTTTCAATTAGTTAGTACTTCCTGTATATGTGCCAAACATACACTAATACAATTTAAGGTAGTGCATAGGGCCCACATGTCCAAAGATAAATTAGCCCATTTTTATTCCCATATAAATCCTATTTGTGACAGATGTCACTCTGAAGTGGCTTCTTTAACTCATATGTTTTGGTCCTGCCCTCTTTTGGAAAAATTTTGGAAAGATATTTTTGATATTATCGCAACAGTTCTGTGTTTCGATTTACAACCCCATCCTATTATGGCAATTTTTGGTTTGCCAATGATGGAACATACATTTTTATCCTCTTCAGCCTGTCAGATATTGCATTTGTTACTTTAATGGCCAGAAGATCCATTTTATTGACCTGGAAGGAGACCAACCCTCCTATTACATTTCAATGGTTTTCCCAAACTATATTATGTTTAAATTTGGAAAAAATTAGCAGTGACATTTTCGATCCTTCAGTTAAATTTGAAGAGACTTGGAAACCATTTATTCAACGTTTTCATATGATATAATTTGACTTTTCTGAATCCTTGTTATTAACTTAAAGTATATGAATAGAGGAGCAGAGTTGACGACATTACTGAACGTGTTCAATTGAAGATATTGGTCTAGCCTTGTTTTGTTCCGTTTGCTTTTTTGGGTTTAGTATTTAGTTCTTTTTGTTTTGTTTCTTTTTGGGGGTTTTCTTTGTATTTTTTTCCTTTTTTTTCTCTATGATTAATTACATCATGAGTTTGGAAGTCTATTATACTTGTATTATTTTAAATCTTTTTTGTATATGCTTATTAACAATAAGATTATTCCAATATCTCTGTATCAACATTGTTATTCTGTTTATAACTTTGGAAAATTAATAAGAAGATTTAAAAAGGAAGAAAGAACACTGAACAGTACAGGCAGTTCAGCCCACGATGCTGTAACAACCCTTTAACCCACTAACCCTTCCCTCCCACATAGCCTTCCATTTGTCTGTCATCCTGTAAGACTTAAATGCCCTAATGTATCAGCCTCTACCACCACCCTGGCAGCGCATTCCATGCACCCACCTCTCTGTGTGTAAAAAAAATACATTCCTTCTGCCACCTTTTGCTTATCCCCCTAATCCGTCAAAGTCCCTCTGCAACCTCTCTGCTTCCTCAACACTATCTGCCCCTCTGCCTATCTTCTCATAGACCTCGGCCTTCACCCTGCCTTGTGTAGCTGGATTCTAGACTTCCTGTCTGATCGCCAGCAGGTGGTAAGAGTGGGTTCCCTCACATCTGCCCCTCAGGGCTGTGTCCTAAGCCCCCTCCTTTACTCTCTGTATACCCACAGCTCCAATCTGCTAATTAAATCTGCACACTGATTGGCATAATCTCAATTAATAACGAGGTAGCCTACAGAGAGGTTACCACCCTGACACAGTGGTGTCAAGTCAAGAAAACAGCCTCTCCCTCAATGTCGCAAAAACAAAGGAGCTGGTTGTGGATTACAGGAGGAATGGAGACGGGCTGACCCCTATTGACATCAATGGGTCTGGGGTTGAGAGGGTGAACAGCTTTAAGTTCCTCGGCCTACACATTACTGAGGATCTCACATGGTCTGTACATACCTGCTGTGTGGTGAAAAAAGCACAACAGCACCTCTTTTACCTTAGACGGTTGAAGAAGTTTGGCCCCCAAATCTTAAGGACTTTCTACAGGGGCACAATTGAGAGCATCCTGACTGGCAGCATCACTGCCTGGTATGGGAACTGTACCTCCCTTAATCGCAGGACTCTGCAGAGAGTGGTGCGGACAGCCCAGTACATCTGTAGCTGTGAACTTCCCATGACTCAGAACATTTACAAAGACAGGTGTGTAAAAAGGGCCTGAAGGATCATTGGGGACCCGAGTCACCCCAACCACAAACTGTTCCAGCTGTTACCATCCCGGAAGCGGTACCGCAGCATAAAAGCCAGGACCAACAGGCTCCAGGACAGCTTCTTCCACCAGACCATCAGACTGATTAATTCATGCTGATACAATTGTATTTCTATGTTGTATTGACTGTCCTGTTGTACATACTATTTATCACAAATTACTATATATTGCACATTGCACATTTAAATGGAGACGTAAAAGAATTTTACTCTTCATCTATATGAAGGATGTAACTAATAAAGTCAACTCAACTCAATTCATATCATCAGTAAAACTTGCCACAAAGCCATCAATTTCATTATCCAAATCGCTGACATAGAACATAAAAAGAAGTCCCAACAGAGGCCCCTGTGGAACACCAGTAGTCACTGGCAGCCAATCACAAAAGCCTCCCTTTATTCCCACTCGCTGTTTCCTGCCATCAGTCAATGCTGTATCTATGCTAGTACCCCTCCTGTACTATTTTGGGTTCTTATCTTGTTAAGCAGCCTCATGTGTGGCATCTTATCAAACACCTTCTGAAAATTCAAGTACACATCATCCACTGATTCTCCTGTGACGATTCTGCTTGTTGCAGTATTTCTTCAAACATTTCCAACAGACTTGTCAGGCTAGCTCTTCCCTTAAGGAAACCATGCTATCTTTGGCCTATTTTATCATCTATCTCCAAGTACCTCGAAGCCACATCCTTAACAATTGACTCCAACATCTTCTCAACAACTGAGGTCAGACTAACTGACCTAGAACTGCTTTTCTTCTGCTTCTCTGCTTTCTTGAAGAGTAGAGTGACATTTGCAATTTTCCTGTCCTCTGGAACCATGCCAGACTCTATTGCTTCTTGAAAGGTCATTAGTAATACGTCTACAATCTCTTCAGCTACCTCCTTTAGAATCCTGGGGTGTAGGCCATTAGGTCTAGGGGACTTATCTACCTTCAGACCTTTCAATTTCCCAAGCACTATCTCCCTAGTAATAGCAACTGCTGCCCCTTAACACACCTGCCTTTAAAATACTTACTCTTCTTTGAGATGTATGTATCCTGCACCTGCGAAATTGCCCCAGAAACCCCAGCCATTCCTGCTCTGCCATTATCTCTGTGAGTGTTCCATTCCAATCAACCTTGGGTAGCTCCTTTCTACTGCCTCTGTAATTCCCTTTACTCCAATGTAATACTGATACATCTGGCTTTATCTCCTCCTTCTCAAACTGCAGGGTGAATTCCATCATATTTTGATCACTGTCTCCCAAGGGTTCCTTTACATTAATAGAAACAGGCCCTTTAGCCCACCTAGTCCATGCTGAACTGCTATTCTGCCTAGTGCTGTCAACCTGCATCTGGACCATTGCTCTCCATGCCCCTCCCATCCATGTACCTATGCAAACTTCTTTTCAAACTTCTTATCAAACTTGCAACCATTATTTCCACTGGCAGCTCGTTCCACACTCTCACCACCTTCTGAGTTAAGAAGTTCCTGCTCATCTTCCTTAAAATTTCACCTTTCACCCTTAACCCATGGCCTCTTCTTCTAGTATCACCCAACCTCAGTGGAAAAAGCCTGCTTGCATTTACCCTATCTATACCTCTCATAATTTTGTATGCCTTTATCAAATCTCCCCTCATTCTTCTTTGCTCCAGGGAATGAAGTTCTAACCTATTCAACGTTTCCCTATAACTCTGGTCCTCAAGTCCTGGCAACATCCTTGTAAATTTTCTCTGTACTCTTTCAATCTCTCCCGTTGTGAGTTGGTGTAAACAGCACACAATACTCTAAATTTCATTTTGCGTTCCTCTAGCAATTTGTGTGTTGTTATAGATTGTGAGGTACCTGGGGCTATTCTGACATCATGAAAGGCTCTCTACAGATGGGTGGCTCAAATTGGACTCACTGATACCACTGTGCAGCACCTTGGGATCTCAATCATTACGTAGAAGTGACTTATTAGTGTGATTGTCATTGCTGGGGTAAATCTACTTCCTTTACACAAGTTAAAGTTGGTATTTTCTAAGATTGGTTTTATCTGTCACATGTACACGGAAACAATACAGTGAAATGCATCATTTTACGTCAATGATCAATACAGTCCGAGTAATGCGCTGGCAGTAGCCCAGTCGTGTCTCCATGCACTGTATATTTTTGTATTGCGGGAAAAAGGTGCGCCCAGTGTAAATCAATGCAGTCACAGGGGAAATGCACAAACGGTGGCAGTAATCGAACCCAGATCAGCGATCGCTGTTGCTGTGAATCGATTGTGCTAACCACTAGGTTGCTCTGCTGTCCTACTCCTCTAGAAGAACATAGGTTACACAACATCCCCTTCGCCCCACTAAACACTCCCTCTACTACTGACACACAGTGGCCGCAGTGTGCACCATCTACAAAACACACTGTGTTACTCACCCGACCTACTCTGATAAACCCTCCCACCCAGAAAGGCAAGGGTTCCCCTCCTAGTCACACACCATCCCCACTTGGAAATATATCACTGTCGCTGGGTCTGAATCCTAGAACTCCCTCCCCCCCAACAGCACTGCGTGGAGGGTGGGGTCTTCCTTCACCAGAAGGATCACTAGGAGACTGTAGAGAGTCATTCAAAATATCGGAACCCAAGAACCTTCCAGTCTATAGCAACACACAGAAAATGCTGGAGGAACTTAGCAGGTCAGGCAATATCTATGGAGGGGAATAAAGAGTCAACATTTCGGGCCAAGACCCTTCTTCAGGACTGGAAAGGAAGAGAACAGGAGAGAGGAGGGGAGGAGGAGTAGAAACTGGCAGATGATAGGTGAGACAGTCTGAGGGTTGAGGTGGGTGGGGGAGTGAGAAGCTGGGGGGGATAAGTGGAAGAGGTAAAGAGCTGAAGAAGAGGGAATCTGCAAACAACAGGAATTCTGCAGATGCTGGAAATTCCAGCAACACACATCAAAGTTGCTGGTGAACGCAGCAGGCCAGGCAGCATCTCTAGGAAGAGGTACAGTCGACGTTTCAGGCCGAGACCCTTCGTCAGGACTAACTGAAGGAAGAGCTAGTAAGAGATTTGAAAGTGGGAAGGGGAGGGGGAGATCCAAAATGATAGGAGAAGACAGGAGGGGGAGGGATGGAGCCAAGAGCTGGACAGGTGATTGGCAAAAGGGATATGAGAGGATCATGGGACAGGAGGCCCAGGGAGAAGAAAAAGGGGGAGGGGGGTGGAAACCCAGAGGATGGGCAAGGGGTATAGTCAGAGGGACAGAGGGAGAAAAAGGAGAGTGAGAGAAAGAACGTGTGTACATAAATAAATAACGGATGGGGTACGAGGGGGAGGTGGGGCATTAACGGAAGTTAGAGAAGTCGATGTTCATGCCATCAGGTTGGAGGCTACCCAGACGGAATATAAGGTGTTATTCCTCCAACCTGAGTGTAGCTTCATTTTTACAGTAGAGGAGGCCGTGGATAGACATATCAGAATGGGAATGGGATGTGGAATTAAAATGTGTGGCCACTGGGAGATCCTGCTTTCTCTGGTGGACAGAGTGTAGGTGTTCAGCAAAACGGTCTCCCAGTCTGCGTCGGGTCTCGCCAATATATAGAAGGCCACATCGTGAGCACCGGACGCAGTATATCACCCCAGCCGACTCACAGATGAAGTGTCGCCTCACCTGGAAGGACTGTCTGGGGCCCTGAATGGTGGTAAGGGAGGAAGTGTAAGGGCGTGTGTAGCACTTGTTCCGCAACGGGAGAAGCGACAAGAGGCAGAGTCAATAAAATGTGAGCGGAACAAGTGCTCTGTGCTTTGTGGGGATGGAACTGGACTCTCTGACGGTGGTGTCTGAAAAGAGGATGCTGTCCAAGTTGCATGCCATCTTGGACAATGTCTCCCATCCACTACATAATGGACTGGGTGGGCACAGCAGTACATTCAGCCAGAGACTCATTCCACCGAGATGCAGCACTGAGCGTCATAGGAAGTCATTCCTGCCTGTGGCCATCAAACTTTACAACTCCTCCCTTGGAGGGTCAGACACCCTGAGCCAATAGGCTGGTCCTGGACTTATTTCCATCTGGCATAATTTACATATTATTATTTAATTATTTATGGTTTTATATTGCTATATTTATACTCTATTCTTGGTTGGTGCAACTGTAACGAAACCCAATTTCCCTCGGGATCAATGAAGTATGACTATGACTATGACTATGACCTCCTGACTCTTAAACCCTGTGTCCCCAATAATGCTGCCTTTACCATCCTATTGACTTATGTTGCCACTTTCATAGAGCTATGAACTTGGACCACAAGATCTCTCTAATGGGCAACTTTGAACAGTGCTGCATTTCCCCAGAGTATAGTTAGTTGCCACTGTCCCTTTAAGACAGACTGCCAATTGTCACGTTCCTTCTAGGCAAGTCTGTACTTAAAGGCCTGGTGTTGAGCTCAGTCATAGGAATTCCATTTCCTGGACAGCTATTTGTAATTTCACCTTTGGACTTTGTTTGTGTCATCTTGTTTATTTTGAGTCCAAGTCCAAGTCTGAGTTATTTCCAGACCTTACCCTGAAATTGGGTTCACCACCATCCACAGCTCTCTCATTACAGAAGCTTTCCCCCAGCATAGAAATATTGAAAACCAGAGGGTTTAGCCTGAAAGTGAGAGTGGGAAATTCTGAAGGAGGTGTGTGGAGCAAGGATTTTTTTTTAACACAGTGAATGGTAGGTGCCTGGAATTTTATGTATTATATTGCACCGTACTGCTGCCGCAAAAAAAATTATGACTTACGTGAGTGATAATAAACTTTATTCTGATCTGGGTCTCTATTGTGGACTGAGAGTGGGAAGGGGGCAGGGAGGGGGGAATCATGTTTTGGAAAAGGGAAAAGGAAAGGGGAGGGAGTGGGAAGCACCAGAGAGACATTCATTAGATCAATAAACCAATTGTTTGGAATCAAGTGACCTTGCCCAGTGTCTCAGGACTGGTGTGTGTCTGCACACACATCAACACCCATGCCCTTAGCTGCCATCGGCTCCACACCTCTCCCGCAGCACTCCACCCTTGCCATTCACAACATCCTTTGCTCCCGCCAGATTTACAAACTTGCTCAGTACGTCCACGTTGACAAATGCACTACTGTGCAAAAGTGTTAGGCTGTCTAGCTATGTAAGATTTTTACACAGTACTGGTCATTGCAGACATTGTGTGTTGAAGGGACTAGAAGATCATAAGACATAGGAACAGAATTAGGCCATTAGGCCCATCGTGTCTGCTCTGCTGCTCCATCATGACTGATTTCTTACTGCTCTCAACTCCTTTCTTCTGCCTTCTCCCCAACCTGTATTGTTCCAGGTAATCAATGCAGCATTGTGGGCTCTACTGGATTGTCAGCTGGAGTGCATTTTGAACACACAGCTGGCTAAATAATGGACCGGTGTGTCTCCCCAATGGAACACTGTTATGGAGAGGTAAGGAAAAAGATCTCTAGTTTTTCAAAGGCAGCTAAAAAGTCACAAAGAAGGAAAAGATGAATTGTGAAGGCAAGCTTGCCTATATTATTAAAGAGGACCCCAAAAGTTCATTTTGATATTTAAAGTGTAAACGGGAGGTGAGAGTAGATATCAGACCGCTGGAAAATTATGCTGGAGAGGTAGTGATGGGGGACAAGGAAATGGCGGATGAACTGAATAAGTATTTTGTATCAGTCTTCACTGTGGAAGATACTATCAGTATGCCAGAAGTTCAAAAGTGTCAGGGGACAGAAGTGTATGACGTTGCCTTTACTAGGGAGAAGGTGCTTGAGAAACCGAAGGGTTTGAAAGGACATCGGTCACCTGGACCTGATGGTGTATACTCCACGGTTCTGAAAAAAGTTACTGAGAAATTGTGGAGGCAATGATCTTTCAAGAATCATTTGATTCTTGCATGGTTCTTTTGAATGGAAAATTGCAAATGTCACTCCACTCTTCAAGAAGGGAGAGAGACAGAAGCAAGGAAAAGGTAGTCTTAGTTTGACTTAGTCTCACCTCAATGAGTAGGAAGGTGTTGGTGTCGATTGTTAAGGATGTGGTTTTGGGGTACTTGGAAGCACATGGTAAAGTAGGCCATAGTCAGCATGGTTTTCTTTAGGGAAAATCTTGCCTGACAAATCTGTTGGAATTCTTTGAAAAAATAACAAGCAGATAGACAAAAGAGGAATGGTGGATGACGTGCACTTGGATTTTCAGAAGGTCTTTGACAAGGGGCCACATATGCGGCTGCTTAACATGATAAGAGCCCTTGGTATTACGGGAAAGATACTAGCACGGAGAGAGAATTGGCTGACTGGTGGGAGTTAAAGAGTGGGAATAAAGGGAACATTTTTGGATTGGCTACCAGTGACTAGTGGTGTTCCACAAGGGTCTATGTTGGGACAACTTATTTTTACATTACATGTTAACGTTTTGGATGATGGAGCAGATGGCTTTGTGGCCAAGTTTGTGGATGATACAAAGATAGATAGATGAAGGGAGAGGTAGTTTTGAGGAAGTAGAGAGGCTACAGGAGGACTTAGATTAGGAGAATGGGCAAATAAATAGCAGATAGAATACAGTATCTGGAAGTATATAGTCATACATTTTCGTAGAAGAAATAAACGGGTAGACTATTATCTAAATGGAGAAAAAAAATTAAAAATCTGAGGTGCAAAGGACTTGGGAGCCCTCATGCAGGATTCACTAAAGGTTAATATGCACGTTGAGATGGCGTTGAGGAAGGCAAATGCAATGTTAGCATTCATTTCAAGACGACTAGAATATAAAAGCAAGGATGTAATGTTGAGGCTTTATAAAACACTGGTGAAGCCTCACTCAGAGTATTGTGAGCAGTTTTGGGCTCCTTATCTGAGAAAGGATGTGCTGACATTGGAGAGGGTTCAAAGGATGTTCACGAAAATGATTCTGGGATTGGAAGGCTTGTCATCTGAGGAACGTTTGATGGCTCTGGCCCTCTACTCACTGTTCAGAAGAATGAGGGGTGACCTCATTGAAACCTATCAAATATTGAAAGGCCTCGACAGAGTGGATGTGGACAAAGTGTTTGCTATGGTGGGGGGGAGTCTAAGACCAGAGGACTCAGCCTCAGAATAGAGGATTGGAATGGAGATGAGGAAGAATTTCTTTAGCCAGAGAGTAGTGTATCTGTGGAATTCGTTGCCACAGGTGGCTGTGGAGGCCAAGATACTGTATTAGGTATATTTAAGTCAGAGGTTGACAGATTCTTGATTAGTCAGGGCATGAAGGGATACGGGGAGAAGGCAGGAGGTTGGGGCCGAGGGGGGCAAACGGCCTAACTCTGCTCCGATATCTATGGTCTTTAGTCGGTTGTTTATCCCTGATGACAAGGGACAGAGAGTACTCACCACAAGAACGTGATGATTAGCATAACACTATTACAGTTTGGGATCCTGGAGTTGGGTGTTCAACTCCAGCATCCTCTGTAAGAAACTTTGTATGTTCTTCCTGTGAGTGCGGGGAATTAGTCCGGGTGCTCTGGTTTCCTCTCACAGTCCACTGGTCAGTAGGTTACTTGGTCATTGCAAATTGTCCTGTGCTAAACCGGTGGATTGCTGGGCAGTGCGGCTCGTTAGGTCAGGTTCCGCCCTGTATCGCTAAACAAATAAAAAAATAAATTGCACCTTTCTTGCAATGCCGAGACAGCTTTCTTCTATTAAATGCTGCAGTTTAACAGATGAATTCTGAGCTGTTTTGACTAACAGAGACACTGGAGTACAACAACAAATCACGGTTAACATCCAAATTAAATGACGTGGCTGATGCGAATCTGTCCAAGAGGATCCAAGTGTTCACTGAAACGCTGGTGGTGGCTCCCATGTAAAATGAGACAGCATCTATAGAGGGGAGCAAACAGTCGCTGTTTTGGGCCAAGACACTTTATCAGCACTGGAAAGGAGGGGGGTAGAAGCCAGAATAAGAACATGGGAATAAGAACATAAGAATATCCTCGGCTGCCCATGACCTATCCATGGTGCCCCTCCTCCTTCCATTTCGGCAAAAGAATAAATCAAGGAAGGTAGTGCACCCGTGGCTGACAAGAGAAATTAGAGATAGTATCAATTCCAAAGAAGAAGCATACAAATTAGCCAGAGAAAGTGGCTCACCTGAGGACTGGGAGAAATTCAGAGTTCAGCAGAGGAAGATAAAGGGCTTAATTAGGAAGGGGAAAAAAGATTATGAGAGAAAACTGGCAGGGAACATAAAAACTGACTGTAAAAGCTTTTATAGATATGTAAAAAGGAAAAGACTGGTAAAGACAAACGTAGGTCCCCTGCAGACAGAAACAGGTGAATTGATTATGGGGAGCAAGGACATGGCAGACCAATTGAATAATTACTTTGGTTCTGTTTTCACTAAGGAGGACATAAATAATCTTCCAGAAATAGTAGGGGACAGAGGGTCCAGTGAGATGGAGGAACTGAGCGAAATACATGTTAGTAGGGAAGTGGTGTTAGGTAAATTGAAGGGATTGAAGGCAGATAAATCCCCAGGGCCAGATGGTCTGCATCCTAGAGTGCTTAAGGAAGTAGCCCAAGAAATAGTGGATGCATTAGTGATAATTTTTCAAAACTTGTTAGATTCTGGACTAGTTCCTGAGGATTGGAGGGTGGCTAATGTAACTCCACTTTTTAAAAAAGGAGGGAGAGAGAAACCGGGGAATTATAGACCGGTTAGCCTAATGTCGGTGGTGGGGAAACTGCTGGAGTCAGTTATCAAGGATGTGATAACAGCACATTTGGAAAGCGGTGAAATCATCGGACAAAGCCAGCATGGATTTGTGAAAGGAAAATCATGTCTGACGAATCTCATAGAATTTTTTGAGGATGTAACTAGTAGAGTGGATAGGGGAGAACCAGTGGATGTGGTATATTTGGATTTTCAAAAGACTTTTGACAAGGTCCCACACAGGAGATTAGTGTGCAAACTTAAAGCACACAGTATTGGGGGTAAGTTATTGGTGTGGGTGGAGAATTGGTTAGCAGACAGGAAGCAAAGAGTGGGAATAAACGGGACCTTTTCAGAATGGCAGGCGGTGACTAGTGGGGTACCGCAAGGCTCAGTGCTGGGACCCCAGTTGTTTACAATATATATTAATGACTTGGATGAGGGAATTAAATGCAGCATCTCCAAGTTTGCGGATGACACGAAGCTGGGTGGCAGTGTTAGCTGTGAGGAGGATGCTAAGAGGATGCAGGGTGACTTGGATAGGTTGGGTGAGTGGGCAAATTCATGGCAGATGCAATTTAATGTGCATAAATGTGAAGTTATCCACTTTGGTGGCAAAAATAGGAAAACAGATTATTATCTAAATGGTGGCCGATTAGGAAAAGGGGAGGTGCAACGAGACCTGGGTGTCATTGTACACCAGTCATTGAAAGTGGGCATGCAGGTACAGCAGGCAGTGAAAAAGGTGAATGGTATGCTGGCATTTATAGCGAGAGGATTCGAGTACAGGAGCAGGGAGGTACTACTGCAGTTGTACAAGGCCTTGGTGAGACCACACCTGGAGTATTGTGTGCAGTTTTGGTCCCCTAATCTGAGGAAAGACATCCTTGCCATAGAGGGAGTACAAAGAAGGTTCACCAGATTGATTCCTGGGATGGCAGGACTTTCATATGAAGAAAGATTGGATGAACTGGGCTTGTACTCGTTGGAATTTAGAAGATTGAGGGGGGATCTGATTGAAACGTATAAGATCCTAAAGGGATTGGACAGGCTAGATGCAGGAAGATTGTTCCCGATGTTGGGGAAGTCCAGAATGAGGGGCCACAGTTTGAGGATAGAGGGGAAGCCTTTTAGGACCGAGATTAGGAAAAACTTCTTCACACAGAGAGTGGTGAATCTGTGGAATTCTCTGCCACAGGAAACAGTTGAGGCCAGTTCATTGGTTATATTTAAGAGGGAGTTAGATATGGCCCTTGTGGCTACGGAGGTCAGGGGGTATGGAGGGAAGGCTGGGGCGGGGTTCTGAGTTGGATGATCAGCCATGATCATAATAAATGGCGGTGCAGGCTTGAAGGGCCGAATGGCCTACTCCTGCACCTATTTTCTATGTTTCTATGTTTCTATATTTCTTCCGTGGTCCACTCTCCTCAAGATTCCCGCTTCTTCAGCCCTTTACCTCTTCCACCTATCACCTCCCAGCTTCTCACTTCATCACCACCACACCCTCACCCATGCATCTACATTCCCCATCACCTGGTCTCACATACCACCTGTCAACTTGTCCTCCTTCCCCTCCCTCACCTTCTTATTCTGGCTTCTGCCCCCTTCCTTTCCAGTCCTGAAGAAGAGTCTCGGCCTGAAACGTCGATTGTTTCTTCATTTCCATCGATGCTGCCCGGCCTGCTGAGTTCCTCCAGCATTTTGTGTGTGTTGCTTAAGATTTCCAGCATCTGCAGAACCTCCTGTGTTTACGTATAATGAGACTCTGTTTTAGTACTGCAAAGACGTGCTAGTGTGACGCAGGCTCAGTGTGACAGGTCTTGCTCAGAGGAGGGATGTGGGAGCTTTTAGCAGAATTAAAATAAGACATTCACGGCTGCAGTGTGTAAACTAATCCCAGAACAGCCCTCACCATGGATCTGAGAGACCCCCGAGGATACTGTGGAGGGAGGAAGGGTGTGGCTGGAGGTGGCAACATCACAGAGACAAGAACAGGATGTGTGCTGCTCCATCAGACCTGTGCAGCTTTGCTTCTGTGTGTGTGTGTGTGTGTGTGTGTGTGTGTGTGAGAGAGAGAGAGATTGTGAGTGTAAGTCTGTGTCTGCATGAGTATGTGTGTGTGTGTCAGTTTGTGAGTGTGTGTATGAGAGAGGTAGTGTGTATGTCTGTGTGTTGTGTATGTGTGTGTGAGAGACTGTGTGAGCGTGCGAGCATCTGCATGTGTGTGCGTGTGTGTCTGTGAGTGTGTGTGAGTATGAGTGAGGTGGTGTGTGTGTGTGTGTGAGAGCGTGTGAGTGTGAGTATCTGCATGACTGTGTGTGTGTCTGTGTGTGAGTGTATGTGACTATGAAAGTGTGTGTGTGTGTATGTGTGTAGTTGTGTCTGTGAGTGTGTGTGTGAGTACGTCTGTGTCTGTGTGATTGTCTTGTATGTGTGTTAAATTATTGAATAGTCGCTGAAAATTCACTGGATTCTTAAAATTTTTACAATAAAAATAGATTGCTGAACACATAAAACTGAAACCAGCCAGAATATGATTTGAACAGAAATATCATTAAATTTGTACATTAAAGTGTGATTTAAAACCTTTAAGCAAGTTATTTATGAATGGTTGAGTTAGTGACTTTTGTCTATTGATCTGCTCATCTGCCTGTCCATTCTATCTTCTGTGTCTATCTGAATGTCTATCCCTTTGTCTGTCTCTCTATCTGTGTGTACATAGCTATCTCTGTATTTGTGTCTGCCTACCTTTGTGTGTCTGTCTGCCATCTGTGTGTCTCTATATTTGTCTGTCTATCTAACTCTGTGTTTCTCCCTTTCTGTGTTTCTATCCATTGATCTATCAGTATCTTATTTTCAGTCTATCTATCTCTGTTCTCTCTATCCACCTGCCTCTGTATTTCTATATTTATTTATCTCCCCCTCTCTCTTTCTGTATTTCTCTATCTCTGTCCCTATCTATATATCTTTGCCTATCTCGATTCCTCTTTCTCTCTATCTCCCTCTATCTATTTGCATCTCTCTCTCTCTCACACACACACACACCCTTTATGTATCTATCTCCATCCGTCTGTGCTCTCTCTCGATCTACATTGCTAATGGCTGCGTGGACCCACTTTCACCGTGTGGCGTTTCTGCTCCGTTGACTGTAAGGTGTCCAGTTAATCATTTATGTAAGAGAGGCAGGGTGGGGGAGGGAAGAGGGGAGTCACTCCGGGTCGCACATCCAAAATGTACGACAACCCCCCTCCACCCGATCGAAATCCTTGAAAGGCTGTGACAACAGGGGTGGGGTGGCAACACCACAGTTAGTTACAGACCCCCATCTGTTGACTGGAGAGCATATGGCCGTGATGCAGGCAGGCGCCGGCAGATGAAGGTTGTCTCTGGCACCTTGCGCTGCACAGCTGAAGCACACACACACACACACACACACATCAAGGCAGCACTGCCCCCATGCAAAATCTGACACCTGAATCGCAAAAGACCAACCAGAATTATCTAAGGCAATAATGTATATTTTTTTACCAAAACTACCTCAGTGGTCTTTGCGACGGACTCCTGATCGCCTCCCACGGGCTGGGCTTCAATCCCCGGGGCTCGGAATTGGCTCGGATGGGGGGTTGATCCGTCGGTAACCTCGGAGTATTTCGTGAACACCAAGGGCACAGCAATATCGGCCTTGTCTAATTGGTTCCAGAAGCGAGCGATACAACACGCCCGGCTGATACACGGCCACGCCATCGCTGTCCAAGGTGCTGAAACTGTCTCTCGCACCCGAGTGGCTCCGATCAAGCAACCAAAATCACCTCAACCTCCTTCCAAACCTCCTGGATTTGATAGCGCAGAAAAAAATAACACTGATATAGTTCTTCAAAACTCAGCTCCGGCTGCCACCTGCAAAGTATAAACTATAGCCCGGAAAAAAAATAAATCACTGGGCTTGAGTTCCATCGCGGGCAGAAGCATAGTCAGACATTTCTATCCGCAAACACCACGCCCTTTCCAGTTCCAACATCCCTGCTTTCTGAACAATCCGGCGAACCGGAGTGAAAATTAAAAAAAAATTTTTTTTCCCCTCCAGTCAGCGCCCGCTGTGCGTCTGCAGAGATGGGAGGGAGGGGGAAGGGAAAACAGAGGGCCCAGCCCTTTTAACTGTTTGGGGTCTGGATCATAAGACCATAAAACCATGGCCATAGGAGCAGAATTAAGCCACTCAGTCCATCGAGTCTTCTATGCCATTCCATTATGGTTGATTTATTATCCCTCCCAGTCCCATTCTCCTGTCTTCTCCCTGTAACCTTTGATACCCTGACTAATCAAGAACCTATCAACCTCCACTTGAAATATATCCAAAAGACATGGCTTCCACAGCTGTCTGTGGCAATGAATTCCACAGATTTACCACCCTCTGGCTAAAGGAATTTTGCCTCATCTCTGCTCTAAACGGATGTCCATCTGTTCTGAGGCTGTGCCCTTTATTCCCGACTCCACAAATGCAAGAAACATCCTCTCCATGTCCAGTCTTTCTACGATCTTCAAGAGATGACTCGTGAACCACCCCTCATATGTTAACCTTTTCATTCCCGGAATCATTCTCATGAATATCATCTAAACCCTATCCAATGTCAGTGCTTTATTTCTTAGATAAGAGGCCAAAAACTGCTCACAAAACTCTAAGTGCAGTCTGACCAATACCTTACAAAACCTCAGTGATACATCCTTAGCATGATTTAGGCTTTTATCAGTGTATGTGGCTCTTTATGTTCTGGAAAAAAAAAGAAATTGATGTAATAGTTAAGGGCATTTTTTTTTTAGAATCATACAGGTGTTTGTGACAGGTGAGATCCTTCATATGTTGTCAAGACAACATCCTCTCCATCAATGCCAGCAAAACAAAAGAGCTGGTCATTGGAAGCTGGGTGGAGTATACACTCCTGTATGTATAAATGGTGTTGAAAGGAGATGGTGGAGACTTTCAACAATAGAGTTTATTGTCATCTGCACAAAACAGTTTACATACATAAACTTACTGGCCGACAGAACTTCAGTGATGACCCAAGTGCAGAGGAGAGACAGAGGTGTGAACTTCAAGGTTGTTTAATGTCATTTCCAGTACACAAGTGTAAAAGAGAATTATGTAATTTTTACTCCACCCTTACAACTCCGGACATTGGAGTTTGGAATTAAATTTCAACATCGTCTGTAAGGAGTCTGTACATCCTCCCCATGGAAAGGTGGGTTTTCCCTGTGTGCTCTGGTTTCCTCCCACAGTTCAAAGACATACCAGTTAGTAGATTAATTGGTCATTGTAAATTGCCCCACGATTAGGCTAGGGTTAAATGAGGAGTTGCTGGGTGGCGAGGCTTCAAAGGGCTGGAAGAGCCTATTCCCTAATGTATCTCAGTAAATTGGCTGGCGGGGTGGAGATACAACTCTACCAAAGGAGGCATAAGATGTTCCTTCCCCCCACTAGCTGGCAGGTCACCCTGGGCAAGCGTATCACCTGCTTAGCCCCCTGATCAGGGTCATATGAAGCCATGGGAGCAGGTGATGCATGAGCAGCTGGTGCATATCACGTGTCCTGGTTATACGACCACTCATGCCAGACAGACAGTCTCTGAAGAGTATTGATAATTGCGGGGTCAGTCATCTTGTAAAGACACTGCCCAGAAGAAGGCAGTGGCAAACCACTTCTGTAGAAAAATTTGCCAAGAATAATCATGGTCATGGAAACCATGATTGCCCACGTCATACAACACAGCACATAATGTTGATGATGATCTCTCTAAGTACAATAACATAAAAAATACAATAATGGTACAAATCACAATAAATATAAATATGTAAGATTGCTTATATACATAGATTTATTGTCTACAGGTGATGCTAGGCACAGGAGCATCTGTACATAAGGTTACTGATAGGAAATGATAAAATAGTGGTGCTGGGTTAGTGGGTGGAGGTATTGATCAGCCTTACTGCTTGGGGAAAGTAACAGTTTTTAACTCTGCTGGTCCTGGTGTACATTCTACATAGCTTCCTCCCTTTAAGGGTGAATGGACAGTTCATTCAGTTTTAATAAGAACTGTATAGAACTACAGAAAATAATAAACACTAACCAGGCTGCTAACTAAAAATTCTCAAGCAAACAAAAAACTAACACTGTCAAAGCAGTAAACCTGAATTAAATTTATACTACTCCTTTAACAGCATCTATCTAAATCACTAATCTTCTTTCCCAGTAAGTGGACAAAGGTAAGCAAGGGAGCATTATCATCATTGTATTTTGATCAAGACTTGATAAATTGAAGCAAAAAGAAGAGAGTTAAATACCATTACAAAGAAAACCCAATTGGCTGGAAGGTGTGCATTCTCGCGTGATTGCTGTTTTCTTTCAGCTACCTGTCTCTAAGGTTGCCCGCTCTCCAGGGCACTGTCTGCAGTTCTAACACAGGTATACAGCAAGTTCCTGGGTGTAAACATCACCAATCATTTATCCTGGTCCTCAGAAGGTAAGTAAATATAGCATGCTCCTGATGGCTCTCACAGATTTTTACAGATGCTGGGTATAGGTTTAGTAATATAGAAAACCATAGAAAAACTACAGCACAGAAACAAGCCTTTTGGCCCTTCTTGGCTGTGCCGAACCATTTTCTGCCTAGTCCCACTGACCTGCACACGAACCATATCACTCCATACACCTCCCATCCATGCATCTGTCCAATTTATTCTTAAATGTTAAAAAAGAACCTGCATTTACCACCTCGTCTGGCAGCTCATTCCATACTCCCACCACTCTCTGTGTGAAGAAGCCCCCCCAATGTTCCCTTTAAACTTTTCTCCCCTCACCCTTAACCCATGTCCTCTGGTTTTTTTCTCCCCTTGCCTCAGTGGAAAAAGCCTGCTTGCATTCACTCTATCTATACCCATCATAATTTTATATACCTCTATCAAATCTCCCCTCATTCTTCTACGCTCCAGGGAATAAAGTACTAACCTATTCAACCTTTCTCTGTAACTGAGTTTCTCAAGTCCTGGCAACATCCTTGTAAACCTTCTCGGCACTCTTTCAACCTTATTTATATCCTTCCTATAATTTGGTGACCAAAACTGAACACAATACTCCAGATTCGACCTCACCAATGCCTTATACAACCTCATCATAACATTCCAGCTCTTATACTCAATACTTTGATTAATAAAGGCCAATGTACCAAAAGCTCTCTTTACGACCCTATGACGGGTATAGATGGGATAAATGCAAGCAGGCTTCTTCTACTGGGGTGACGCTAGAACTAGAAGTCATGAGTCAAGAGTAAAAGGTGAAATGTTTATGGGGAGTACGAAGAGGGAACTTCTTCACTCAGAGGGTGGTGAGAGTGTGGAATGAGTTGCCAGTTGGAGTGGTGGATGCGTGTTTGATTGCAACATTTAAGAGAAATCTGGATAGGTACATGAATAGGAGGGGTATGGAGGGTTATGGTCTGGGTGCTGGTCGACGGGACTAGACAGATTAATGGTATGGCACAGACTAGCTGGGCTGAGGGGTCTGTTTCTGTGTGGTATTGTTCTATGACACTCTGACTGTATGACTCTATCCATTATAAAGAGGGTCCTGTTCAGATGCATCACCGCTAAGCCCAAGACCACAAGCAATTGCAGAGTTTTGTGAACACAGCCCAGTCCATCGCATAAAGCCTCCTCTCCACGTACTCCACTTATACTTCCCACAGCCTCCAAATGAAGCCAATATAGTCAAGGGCCACTTCCACCCTGCTCAGTCTTTTTCTCCCCTCTCTTGTCAGGCAGAAGATACAAAAATTTGAGAGAGATTGGTAGCGCCTTCCACAGGGAAAATGAATATAAAATACTTATTGAGTTCATCCACCTTTGTCTGCAATACTACCTCCGCAGTGTCATCTTCCAATGGTCCTATATATACTCTTGTCTCTTTTTAACTCTTTATACTGTATATCTGAAAAACTCTTTTGTATCCTCCTTTATATTATTGGCTAGCTTACATTCATATTTCGTCTTTTATTTTATTTATTTAGCGATACCAGGTACCAGCACGGTACCAGGCCCTTTCGACCCTACGAGACCACACTGCCCAATTACAGCATGTGACCAATTAACTTACTAACCTGTACACCTTTTCAGCATGGGAGGAAACCGGAACACCCGGAGGAAACTCACACGTGTGATGGGGAGAACGTTCAAACCCCTTTCGGACTGCGGTAGGAATTGAACCCCGGTCACTGGTGCTTTAAAGTGTTACGCTTGCCAGTAGGCCACCAAGCCACCCTCTCTCCTTATGGCTTTTTTAGTTGCCTCCTGTCAGTTTTTAAAAGCTTCCGAAACCTCTAGCTTACCATTAATTTTTGCTAATTATTTATCTGAACATGAGTTGTAGAGCCTTTGAGAGTGAGTCTATAGGTTGTGGAATCAGTTCAGTGTTGAGGTGAGTAAAGTTATCCATGCTGACTTGGGAGCCTGATAGCTGAAAGATGAACCTGGTAGTGTGGGACCTGTGTGGTAAGTTAATTGGTCATTGTAAATTGTTCTGTGATTAGGCTAGGGTTAAATCGGTGGGTTGCTGGGCGGTGTGGCTCGAAACAAACTGAACTCCAGTGTTTTGGTACTGGGATGTTATTGGCACAGAATCTGGCTGAGTTGTTAGGGCAGCACGGTAGTGTAGTGGTTAGCACAACTCTTTACAGTATAAGAGACCTGGGTTCAGTCCCCACTGTTGCCTGCAGGGAGATTGTGGGAGATAACCAGAGCACTCGGAGGAACAAGTTCAGTCCAGGATCCAACTCTTACAAGCCCTCCAACCATTCTACAAAGCCTACCCGTTGAGCTTCTTGCAGGACGTCACTAATGCTTTGTTGAGGTGAGGGAGGGTGGTGGCACCTGCCTTGACTGCCTCCAGATCCAACACGTAGCTCGCCTTCAGGTACTCGTGGGACATGGTGGTCATCCCATTGGCCGCGCTGTGTGGATAACGAGAAATGGGTGAGAAGGAGCAAGTACATGGGGAATTAAAAGTCATAATTCCAGACCTGCCCAGAACCGCACACGGAATTGGAATGCCATGGTAGCGTGATGCTATTACAGTTCGGTGCGTCCCAGAGTTCAGAGTTCAATTCCAGTGAGGAGTCTGTATATTCTCCCCATGAACAGTGACGTTTTCCTCTGGGTGCTCCTGTTTCCTCCCACAGTCCAAAGACGTACGGGTTAGTAGGTCATTGGTTAATGACCAGTAATTGGTCATTGTAAATTGTCCTGTGATTAGGCTAAGGTTAAATGGGTGGCTGCGAAGTGGTGCGGCTTGGAGGACCGGAAGGGCTGATTCCTCACTGTATCTCTAAATACAACTAAAATAACTCAAATTAAACTCCTTTCCCCGGAGCTGCTTTTGCAGTTAAATGTACATCTCCTGAAGCATTGGCTGTTTGTCAGCCTTTGTGTCTAGTTTTCATTAATTCTATTGTATTTGTTGGACTGTGAATGCCTGCAAGAAAATAGATCTCAAGATAGAACATGCTGGTGTACAATATATGTACTTTGATAATAAATTTTCTTTGACTTTTTATATCCATGCATCCATCCAGATGTCATAATCGTAGCCATCTGTACCACTTCTTCTGGCAGCCTGTTCCATATGCTGACCACCATCCGTGTGAAATAGTCACCCCTCTGGTCCCTGTTAAATCTCTCCCCTCCCAATGCCTGATTCTATTGTATTTCTTTGTACTTACTGTAAGTACATGCAAGAAAATGAAACTCAGGATTGTATATGGTGACAGGTAGGTACTTTCATAATAAATTTACTTTGAACTTTGGTTGCTTAGCCCCCCTGGCCACCCTCAGAGTTGCTTGGCTCGCTGTCGTCTAGGGAAACAGCCCTCGGCCCCGCCAAACTGGGTAATCAGTTTGTGTGGATGCTGTGTGATGTACCCCACCCCACCCAAATAACAGACAATACACCAGATACGATTGAATGATTTACAGTTTATAGATATTACTGGAACTATATAATTAAAAGAGAATAAAATATAAAAGGAAAATAAAAGGCACCACACTTATCAAAGTTCAATCTCTTCGTGCACAAACAGTTGGATCTCAGGACCTTTCGTCTTCACCCTGTGACCCCTCGGACCACCTCGACCGGCCGCCTGGGACAAACAACGGTGGTCGACCAGACGCTCCACACGAGCCCGTCTCCGTCTCCTCTCCTCGTCGAACGCCCTCCTCGGGGTCCAACCCCATTAGCGGACATCACAGCACCTCGTCCATCCTCTGTCTCGCTCTCCCGCCTTCTGCCCCAAAACCCCGCGCATACAGTATCTACAAATACACCAAAAACATAATAACTATCCCAATTGGTTCATTCATCCTCATATCAATAGATAATACAAAACAAACTGCTAGCGGGAAGGACTTTCTCAGCGTTTAACATAACAAAGAAGCATTCCTAAGTATAACATAACAAAGAAGCCAATTTAATTAGCCTCCGCAGTAACATAAAAGACGAGACCCCCTTACAGTTGGTTACTTGTCTTCCAGTTGCAGGAAACAACTTTCTATTTTGTTTCCCTTTTATTGAACCTCCTGGTGAACTTCTCTGTTCCAGGGAGGACTGTCTGATTCTTTAATCTCTCCATAGAACTGAAGTTTGTCATCTTCGAAATTCTTCAAGTGAAGTCAAGATTCAAGATTCCAGATTCAGGTTTATTTATGACATGGATGTTAAAACACGCAGTGGAATGCATCGTGGGTGTTAACAACCAACCAAACAAGGGTGCGCTAGGGCAGCCCACAAGTGTCACCACGCATTCTGGCGCCAACTTAACTTGCCCACTATGCTTGACAGAACAACAGAGAGTGCAAAAAGCAACAAAACAGCAAAATCAAAACAAACCCCATTCCTCACACATCAAAGTTGCTGGTGAACGCAGCAGGCCAGGCAGCATCCCTAGGAAGAGGTACAGTCAACGTTTTGGGCCGAGACCCTTCGTCAGGACTAACTGAAGGAAGAGATAGTAAGAGATTTGAAAGTAGGAGGGGGAGGGGGAGATCTGAAATGATAGGAGAAGACAGGAGGGGGAGGAATGGAGCCAAGAACTGGACAGTTGATTGGCAAAAGGGATATGAGAGGATAATGGGATGGGAGGCCTAGAGAGAAAGAAAGGGGGAGTGATGAAGCCCAGAGGATGGGCAAGGAGTATAGTGAGAGGGACAGAGGGAGAAAAAGGAGAGAGAGAAAAAGAATGTGTGTATATAAATAAATAACGGATGGGGTACCAGGGGGAGATGAGACATTAACAGAAGCTTGAGAGGTCAGTGTTCATGCTATCAGGTTGGAGGCTACCCAGACGGAATATAAGGTGTTGTTCCTCCAACCTGAGTGTGGCTTCATCTTTACAGTAGAGGAGGCCGTGGATAGACATATCAGAATGGGAATGGGATGTGGAATTAAAATGTGTGGCCACTGGGAGATCCTGCTTTCTCTGGCAGACAGAGCGTATGTGTTCAGCGAAACAGTCTCCCAGTCTGTGTCGGGTCTCGCCAATGTATAGAAGGCCACATTGGGAGAACCAGACGCAATATATCACCCCACCCGACTCACAGGTCAAGTGTCGCTTCACCTGGAAGGACTGTCTGGGGCCCTGAAGGGTAGTGAGGGAGGAAGCATAAGGGCAGGTGTAGCACTTGTAGCCCCATTCCTCCCTCCCTACCACTTCCCCACCCATGTGCCGTATGGATGCACTGTTCCAGGACAGGCCACCTTCAGCTTTCAGCAGACTCAGACTCCAGATGGAGTGGATATGGGGAGGATTTTTCCTGTAGTGGGGGAGTCTGGGACCAGAGGGCACAGCCTCAGAATAGAAGGATGTCCCTTTAGAACAGAGATGAGGAGGAATTTCTATAGCCAGAGGGTGGTGAATCTGTGGAATTCACTTCCACAGACAGCGATGGAGGCCAAGTCATTGGGTCTATGTAAAGCAGCGGTTGATAGTGTTGTGTATTTAATATTGCAGTAATATTTGAGTAATCTTGTGTATATATATATGTATACTGTGTACATAATTTCAATAAGCATTCTTGTTCATTTAAATAATTCATTGCACGTTAAATGTAAAAATTACGTAAGTCATCATGCTATCAGGTGATATGAGTGTGCCTTTACCTGAACAGACTCATATCCCCAAGTCTTCTGTTTTCCTTTGAATTGGTTTAGTGTTTTGGAGTTACAAAATATAACAGACAGATTCTTTATTACTCAGGGTGTCAAAGGTTATGGGGAGAAGGCAGGAGAAGAGGGATAGTAAGTCAGCCATGATGGCAGGGCGGAGGAGACTCGATGGGGCAAATGGTCTAATTTTGCTCTTATGTCTTATGGACTCGCAGACATTGGGCTTTGACTTCTCCAGCAAGTTCACACAGACTTGCAGGCTCGGAACTCCAGCCATCGGGATTCGACTTCCGAACTTTGATCCTCCATTTTATTGTCATGCGTACCAGTGCAGTGAGGTGCAGGTGCAATGAAAAACTTGCTTACAGCAGCATCACTGGCACGTAGGTACAGAGAACACACCAGATATAGATTGAACATAAATTGTACATGGTCAGTCAGTGAAATGAAAAAAGATTGTGAAAAAGCAAGACAGTGCAAAATCCATTCACAATCAGAGGTAAGTCCATGGTAGTGCAAGAGGAGCTGTGTTCCTAAGGGAGGTTGATTGTAGGAAAGTAGCTGTTCCTGAACCTGGTGCTGTGGGACTTCGGGCTTCTGTCCGATGGTAGCAGTGAGAAAATCTCCATACTCTCTCTGTGGCCTTGACATCTCCATGAAGCATGATCTCCGCATCAGCCTCCATTGACCTGAGTTCCAGGGAAAAGTTCAACAGATTAGGGCTTCATTCCCTGGAGAGTGGGAGATACGACAGAGGTGTACGAAATTACGAAGCGTATAGGTAGAGTAAGGCTTTTTCCCACCGAGGTCAGGTGAGATTAGAACTAGAGGACACGGGTTAAGGGTGAAAGATGAAATGTTTAAGGGGAACAGGAGGGGAAACTTCTTTACTCAGAGGATGGTGAAAGTGTGCAACAGAAATGGTGAATGCAGGTTCAGTTGCAATATTTGATAGAAGTTTGGATAGCTACATGGAAGGGAGGGGTATGGAGAGCTAAGGTCCAGCTGCAGGTAAATTGGACTAGGTATAGTAACAGTTCAGAACAGACTAGATGGACCAAAGGGCTTTTCTCTGTGCGATAATTCTTCATGCTTCTACTTCATGGACTAAGGAGAGAGTGATTCATCTTGCTCAGAGACTTTCTGTTGGATTTTAAAATGGAATTTATGGTGGTTAAATAACCAATTTCATCAGAGGATTCTCCAGAAATGCAAACTGGCCAGGAAGATATGCAAATTGCTAACATCAATCTTAGCCAATCGGATTGAAGGTTGCTTTCTGTGGCACACAAAAACCTGAGTGAGGAAGTTTAAACTGAAAGAGTTCATTCAATATTAAAGTAGATACAAGAAGCCAATTAAAGAGGGGGAAGGCAGAAAAGATAAAAATTAAAAGTTTCTTAATTTCAAATTATTTAAAACATTCTGATAAGGTAAAGGCTGAATGAATAAGATGAATTAGTCCTGATAAAGACCATAAGATATAGAAACAGAATGAGGCCATTTGGCCCATCGGGTCTGTTCTGCCATTTTGGCTGATTTATTTTTCCTTTCAACCCTATCCTCCTGTCTTCTCCCCATAATCTTTGACACCCTGACTAATCAAGCATCTATCAATCTCTGCTCAATGACTTGGCCTCCACAGACTCCTGTGGCAATGAATTCCTCAGACCCATCACCCTCTGGCTGAAGAAATTCCTCCTCATCTCGGCTCTAAGTGGACTTCTCTCTATTCTGAGGTTGTGCCTTCTGGTCCTAGACTCCCCCACCATTTGAAGCATCCTTTCCACATCCACTCCAGGGTTTTCGGCCTGAAATGGCGATTGTTTATTCCCCTCCATAGATATTGCCTGACTGGCTGAGTTTTACGTGTGTTGAATGACTAAGATTCCACATTTGTAGATTTATTAACTCTGTAATTAAATCTAACAAAGGTTGCGATATTGCAATCAACTGCTAAGCCGATTAGATGTAATTAGCATTCCTGTTTGTTTTTCTGCAATTACAGTATATAAAAGTTTACTCACTAACAAAAATGTATGCAATAATTGGGGGTTCACAAAGCTACTTACAATTTTAAAATTAAAATACCATTACTACGGGTGGAAAGGCTTCTGAGTTCCTGAGGTCCTGGGGGCGAGGCCATCAGGCACGTACCTCCTGGTAGGGCCACCCATGGCGGTAAGGTCAAAGGGCGGTTCCAGACAAAGAGCGATCCAACCAAGACCTCAGCGGTGGAACTGGTGGGAGATGAAGACACATCACGACATCAGTGAGGGCGGAGGAAGGCTGCAGCAGTGGAGGGTCCTCATTCCGTGCCACTGGACCCTAACCCTGATCTGTCAAGGACAGCGTGGTGGCTGCCCATGCATCAGCCTCCCCACATTAAACAAAGTCGAGAACAGGCGTTTTCCATCAAGAGAATTTCCCCCTGACATCCTGGTTATGTGGATCTCGCATCGGTCACCTACAGTCGCCTAAGGACCCACCAACAGACAAACCCACCGGAGGAGATCATTCTGATTCAAGTGATCGCACTATAAAACATTCAAGGCTCTGAGGGGCCTAGTGTTTCCGGAAGTCCCCCAGTGTACTCACAGAGGCCACGTGCTCCTTCTCCAAGGACACCCAGGTGTTGATGTATCCACAGAAGAGGGGCTCAGGCTGACCCCTTGACTAGCTACCACCTGGACCCATGTATGGCCAGCTTGGCCAGGCCCAGGAGCAGGGTGGTCAGAAGATCTCCTGAGCAGCCCCCCCCATACTTAGTAATTATAAATGTAGCCCCCTGGTTGGCCTCAGGGCTCGCTCAACTCGTTGTCGTCTAGGGAAATCAGCCCTCGGCCCTGCCAAACTGGGTAATTAAGTTTGTGTGGATGCTGTGTGATGTACCCCACCCCGCCCAAATAACAGACAATACACCATATACGATTAATTGATTACAATTTATAGATATTACTGGAACTATATAATTAATAGAGATAAAATATAAAAGGAAAATAAAAGGCGCCAAACTTATCAAAGTTCAATCTCTTCGTGCACAAACAGTTGGAGCTCTAGTAACGATCCTCCCTTCCTCATTCGATCCCCTCTGACCACTTCGACCCGCCGCCTGGGACCAACCATGGTGGTCGACCAGATGCTCCACACGAGTCTGTCTCCGTCTCCTCTCCTCGCCGAAGACCCTGGACCTCGGACTCCTGCTCGGGGTCAGACCCCGTTAGCCAGCTCACAGCACCGTGTCCGCTCTCTCTCTCTCCATCGCGCCTTCTGCCCAAAAACCAGTGCATCACAATAGCTTACAGACACACAAGAAAGAATAACATCTATCCCAATTGGTTCATTCGCCCTCTTATCAGAGAACTTTCTTAGCAGTTTACATAACAAAGAAGCCATTTTACTTATAAAATAACAAGGAAGCCATTTTAATCTAGCCTACGCAGTAAGATAAAAGAAGAAACCCCTTACATAAATCAGGAGTGTGGGGCTGAAGAATAGCAGGAACTTGAGGAACGGCCCATTTACACATCAGTGTACCACCTGTAACTTTTAGTGCAAGTTTCACCACAAGCCATAAGACCATAAGACACTTATATCAAACTCCACTTTTAATATACCCTGTGAACTTGGCTTCCACAGCCATCCATGGCAATGAATTCCACAGATTAACCAGCCTCTGGCTGAAGAAATCCTTACTCTAAAGGATGTCCGTCTATTCTGAGGCTGTGCCCTCTGTATGAAACATTCTCTCCACATTCACTCTATCTACTGTAGGTCATTCAATATTCATTAGGTTTCAATGAGATTCCCCTCATTCTTCTAAACTTCAGTGACTGCAGGCCCACAGCCATCAAATGCTCCACATACATTAACCCTTTCATTGTAGGGAATATTCTCGTAAACCTCCCATGCCAGCACATCCTTTCTTAGCTCAGGGGCCCAAAACTGCTCACAATACTCCAAGTGCAGTGAGCAAAGCCCTTCTCTCTGTGGTGGAAATATACTAGGGCCTTAAGGGGACCGCGCAAGTCAGACAGTAACTCCCTAACCACTGTAATTAACTGGGTGGGTGCCAGAAGCTGCTCTCCATGCTGATCTTAATAAAAGAGAGTGCTGATAGTTGGGCAAAGTCCAAGTTAATATTACACTGGATGAGGTTATGAGTTGGCTGCATGTACAACATGTACACATTGATCCCAAATGTGAATTGTGGCTAAAGTATTCATTAATAATCACTGCTCATAAAAGGCAACCCTGGATCAATGCCTGTATCGATTTACTTTTAAATTAGGTTTGGGCTTGGAAGAATTATTACTTTTTGTTGTGAATTGAGATCGTCCCAAAATGAAATGTCGTTTCTTCAGAAGTTATCCTTTCTTCAGTTCATTTATGGGATTATTGGAAGGGTGTGTAGGTTCCGGAGAGGGTGCGGAAGAGGTTCGTCAAGATGCTCAAACAAGGGACAGTCTGCAGATGCTGGAAATCTGTGCAACACACAAAATGCTGGAGGAACTCAGCAGGCCAGGCAGCACCTATGTTAAAAAGCACAGTCAACATTCCGATATGTCTCTCCATGGCCTCCTCCACTGTTGTCGCTTTGCTGAGCATCTACGCTCTGTCCGCCAGAACAAGCAGGATCTCCCAGTGGCCACCCATTTTAATTCCACTTCCCACTCCCATGCCGATATGTCCATCCGTGGCCTCCTTCACTGCCGGGATAAGGCCACTCTCAGGTTGGAGGAACAACAACCTTATATTCTGTTTGGGTAGCCTCCAAACTGTTGGCATGAACATTGATTTCTCAAACTTCCAGTAATGCCTCCCCCACCTTCACCATTTCCCATCCCCATTTCCCTCTCTCATGTTATCTCATATACCGTCTAGGTAGTCTCCAACCCCTTGGTATGAACATAGAATTCTCCAACTTCCGGTAATTCCCTCCCCCTCCCTTCCCCTATCCCTATTTCACTCTGCCCCCTCCCCCAGCTGCCTATCACCTCCCTCATGGTTCCGCCTCCTTCTACTACCCATTGTGTTTTCCCCTATTCCTTCTTCACCTTTCCTGCCCATCACCTCCCTGCTTCCCTTCCCCCACCCCTTTATCTTTCCCCTTACTGGTTTTTTACCTGGAACCTACCAGCCTTCTCCTTCCCACCCTCCCCCCACCTTCTTTATAGGGACCCTACCCCTTCCCTCTACAGTCCTGATGAAGAGTTCCGGCCCGAAACGTTGACTGATTGTTTCCACGGATGCTGCCTGACCTGCTGAGCACCTCCAGCGTGTTGTGAGTGTTGCTTTGACCCCAGCATCTGCAGATTATTTTGTGCTCATGTTAACTCCTTGCCCGCCCATCACCTCCCTGTAGTGCCCCTCTCCCCCTTTTCTTTCTTTCTGGCCCTCTGTCTCTTTCACCAATCAACTTCCCAGCTCTTTGCTGAACCCCTCTCCCTCCAAGCTTCACCTATCACCTGGTGTTTCTCTCTCCCCTCCCGCCACCTTTCAAATCTACTCCTCAGCTTTTTTTCTCCAGTCCTGCCGAAGGGTTTCGGCCCGAAACATCGACTGTGTTGTTTCCCATAGACGCTGCCTGGCCTGCTGAGTTCCTCCAGCATTTTGTGTGTGTTGCTCGTCGAGATGCTGCCTGGATTAGAGGACATGTGCTATAACGAGAGGTTGGATGGAGTTGGGTTTTTTATTAAAACATTACACCCTTGCTTTCTTTTTGACTAGGATGCAAAAGAGATGATGTAATGTTGAGGTTTTATAAGGTACCGGTGAGTATTGTAAGCAGTTATCTAAGAAGGATGTGCTGACGTAGGAGAGGGATCAGGGGAGGTTCACGAGAATGTTTCTGGGAATGAAAGGTTTACCGTATGAGGACTGGTGCATGGCTCTGGGCCTTAACTCATTGGAGGGGGCATCTCATTGAAACCTACCAAATCTTGAAAGGCCTCAACAGAGTGGATGTGGAGAGGATATTTCCTATGCTGGGGGAGTCTAGGACCAGAGGGGACAGTTTCAGAACAGGGAGATTTCCATTTAGGACAGAGATGAGGAGCAATGTCTATAGCCAGAGTGTGGTGGATCTGTGGAATTCATTGCCACAGGTGGCTGTGGTGGTTTACTCATTGGGTATAGTTAAGGTCGAGTTTGATAGGTTCTTGATTAGTCAGGGCATGACAAGGCCTGAGAGGGAAATGGATCAGCCGTGATGAAATGGTGGAGCAGACTCGATGGGCCAAATGGCCTAATTCTGCTCCTGTGTCATTTTGTCTTATGGTTTTCTTTGGAGAAGTGGAGGCTGAGGTGAGATCTGATGGAAGTTTGTAAGGTTATGAGAGGCAATAGATAGAGTGCACAGACAGTGTCTCTTTTTGCCAGGGTTGAGATGTCTAATATCAGAGCGCATGCATTTAAAGTGAGAGGGGGTAAGTTCAAAGGAGAGGTGTGGTACAAGTTTTTTTTACACAGAGAGCAGTGGGTACCTGGAATGCACTGCTAGGCATGGGAGTGGAGGCTGAGTTAATAAATACCTTTAAGAAATTCTCAGGTAGCCACAAGAGTGTTTAGTGAATGGAGCGGTACATACCATTGCAGGCAGAAAGGATTAATTTCATTTGATACAAATTAGTTCAGCACAACATTATGAGCCTAAGGTCCTGTTTCTGTGCTGTATTCTATGATGTTTTATGTCCAATATCCTAGGTTCTATGTTCTATGTACTCTTCTGATTCTGATTCTATGTTCTATGAATTGGCACAATATTTATTGCCTTTGAGGTGTGGCAGAACAGAGGGATCTTGGGGTCCACGTCAGTAGATCCCTCAAGTTGCTGCGCAAGTTCAAAGTCCAAAGTAAATTTATTATCAAAGTACAACCTTCAGATTCATTTTCTTACAGACATACTCAATAAATCCCTAATAGAATAATAATTATAATAGAATCAATGAAAGACTGCACCATTGGGGTAAACAACCAGTGTGCAAAAGACAACAAACTGTGCAAATATAAATATAGAGAAATAATAACAAATAAATAAGCAATAAATATCGGGAACATGAGAGGAAGAGTTCTTGAATGTGAGTATATAGGTTTCAGGAACAATTCAATGATGGGATGAGTGAAGTTAACCCCTTTGGTTCAAGAGCCTGATGGCTAAGGAGTAACAACTGTTGCTGAACCCGGTGGTGTGAGTCCTGAGGCTCCTGTACCACCTTCCTGATGGCAGCACTGAGAAGAGAGCATGTTCTAGGAGGTGGGAGTCCCTGATAATGGATGTTGCTTTCCTACAACAACGCTCCAAGTAGATGTGCTCAGTGTTGGTGAGGAGTATATGTGTGATGGATTGGTCCATATCCAATATTTTCTGTAGGATTTTCTGTGCAAGGGCATTGGTGTTTCCATATGCAGCCGGTTAATATACTCTCCACCACCCATCTACAGAAGTTTGTCAAAGTTTTAGGTGTCATGCTAAATCTTTGCAAACTTCTAAGGAAGTGGAGGTGCTGCTGTGCTTTCTTCGTAATTGCACTTGTGTGCTGGGCCCAGGACAGGTCCTCTGAAATAATAACACTGTGCAACCGAAGACAGGAAAATAATTCTGGTTGAGCTGACTGTGCCGTGGGAGGAGGGATGGGAAGAGGCCCACGAGAGAAAGGCCTTGAAGTACCAGCCCTTAGTGCAGGAGTGTAAAGACAAGGGATGGCAGGCATGGTTGTTCCCTGTGGAGATCGGCTGCAGAGGTTTCCCAGCCAAATCAGCATGGCAGTTGTTGTCTGCTCTGGGCCTGGACGAAAGGAGCAAAAAACAAGCAGCTCGTAGGATGGGAGAAGAGGCAGAACGAGTCTCTTGTTGGATTTGGAGTAGGTGAGAGGAGGGAAGCTGGAAGCCAGGAGCAGATGGGCAGTGATTTGGCCACCACTGCCGGCCCGCCAACTGGAGAGTGTCGTGGTTAAGGGTTGAAACACTGTGAAGGTTGGGAACCACCTGATGACATCTGCTCCTGGCTGAAGGCTACGGTTACCTTATAAGGAATCTGGAGAATGCACCCTAACAGGTGTATGTAACAAGGAATTTGAAGTTGCCTACCTTCTCCATCTCTGATCTTCCGATGAGGACTTGCTCATGGATCTCTGGTTCCTTCTCCTGAAGTCAATGATCAGCTGTTTGGTTTTGCTGACATTAAGTGAGAGGTTGTTGTTGTGGCACCACTCAGCCGGATTTTTATCTCCCTCCTATATGCTGATTCATCACCGCCTTTGATTCAGCCTATGACAAGTTGACAGGGTGTTTAAGAAGGCTATGGTGCATTGAATGTAGGAACCGTGAGGTAACGTTGCAACTTCATTAAACTTTGGTTGGACTGGACTTGAAGTATTCTGTTCAGTTCTGGTTATCTCATTATTGGAGGATGTGGAAACTAAAGAGAGAGAGCTGAGAAAATTTACCAGGATGCTGCCCAAGTCAGAGATCCAGCATGTCTAATAAGCAAAGTTGAACAAGCTAGGGGTGACCTGAAATGTTAAGAGCTGTAGATAGAGTGGACAGTGAGCACCTTTTTCCTGCAGAGAAATGAAAGAATGGCTATAATTTTAAGGAAATTGGAGGAAAGTATGAGGGGAGTTAAAGGCCTGAAGCAGGTGTTCTACATAGAGTGGTGAGTGTGTGGTACATACTGCCAGGGGTGGTGGACGAGGCAGATATATTAAAGGCATTTAGGAAACTCTTAGATAGGCAAAAAATGGAGGGCTGTGTGGGAGGGAAATGTTAGATTGATCTTAGAGTAGGTTAAAATGTCAGTACAACATTGTGGGCAATATAATTATTCTCAAGATTCAAGTTTATTTATTACATGTGCATTGAAGCTGTTACAAACCTTATGGATATCTTGTGGCTGTCTTGTGACCATGATATAATTGAGTAGCTGATGAGCATGAGGTAATGGTCTTTTGGAGGTCACATGATGTAATTTTCCTGCCGATGTGAGGTCACGTGATGACATGATCACCACAGGTATAAAAGGAGACCCCTGGGGTGACGCAGATAGTTTTCCAGTTAGAACATCAGCCAGATACTCCGCTCTGCTGTGTATTTGCCTTATGACGCAGTTTTGATTTGAAACGGAGTTTTACGTTCTATTGTAAGGTACAAAAGTGTTGGGCCGGCAGTTTAATCAATCGCTGCCAGGTTTGTTGATGTATCTTTTCAGTAGTATTGGAGAGTGAAGACAGGAACCTGAAGGAGTCGTTGACGGTTGAAAGGATCGACTATTATTGAATTCGTTCAAGAAAGAGTGATCTGCATGAGATAGCCTCTGCTAAAAGCAGCAGAAAAGGCTGTGCAGTATCTAGTATCCAGAGGGAAAGGTCAGTGCCTTTAAACTGTTTCATTTCAGTCGTCGTGAATCCTGTGGACAAGGCAGGTTCCGGCTGGGATTGACAGTAACGTCGAGTCTTCGAGGAATTCTTTACTTC